>NC_136283.1:3922844-3942844 GCF_964198595.1 Lampetra fluviatilis
GGCACAAGCGCCCGTGTGTTGACGTCGCCGCCTCCGGTGACAAACGGCGGTTGTTGAGAGTCTCGCGGTGACACCGGCGCATCGCCAAACGGTGCGCTCACAAAGGGGACACGTCGCGCTACAAAAACCCCCACAGCCAATGACGGCTACGTCCTCTGCTGGACGAGGACCCCCTCCTCTCCGACAGGCGAGTCGCGGAAAACTCCCCCGCGAATATAAAGGGCGACGCGTCGCCAGGCGAAGGTGAAAGGGTGACAGGGAAGTGCACTTCACGCGGCGATGTGCTTTAAATCGCGAGCGTAAATAACGCGGCTGCGTTACGACGTTGCCATTGCTCACGCTTGATTGTGGGCGCACGTCAACTGGCACATCAGCAAACTTCTGCGAATGATATCCCCGCAGGATACCTGTACGCATTGGCCGGACGCTCTCGACCAAGTACGCGTTGTGTGCATTTAGCGGGAGCATTCGTTTTGAACTTCCACACAACACAGACACACAGAGCTATGGACTGCTGTGAAGTTACGACCGCTAACTTTACGACGCATTGATTGAGATAGGGGTGTGTGTGTGCGTGCGTGTGTCCATAGGGAGACAAAGGCGGTCGGGCGTGGTGCTGGCCACCCACCCCCTCGTGTACCGTTCCGGCCTTCATAGGTGCTCGCTAACAGCACTTGCCCCCTACAGTCTGTTAAGGCTATACGGGGGATCTTTATCTTTGTGTCCATAGGTGCTCGCTAACAGCACTTGCCCCAACAGTCTGTTAAGGCTATACAGGAGATCTTTGTAAAATTACGAGTCAGTCAATATATTAATCATCATGATCGTCAATTAAACAATCCGATGCTGGAGGATTAAGATATCCAAGCCGTCGCTATCTCACAGGATTGCGCGATTTGACAATCCACCAAGAAGAACAACCTACAGGCGAGATGATTTTTGTTTTCCACTACGTCCATGTTTTTCTAGTTTTAATAAACAAAACATTGGTTAATAATCACTGCGTAGAAAACAATAGTCTATAAAGGGTCATATTTGAAGTATTTTTTTATTATTATTTATTATTAGCCTATATATAGTAATGATTTACAATAACTATCGTGGGCTTGCTACCTTGGTGGTGAGGGTGGGGAGCCGTGCACTCGATTTACGACGACGACGAGAGAATCGTGGACGGCCACCACGTGTGTGTTTGGCTTGGTTCGGGGTTGTTAAAATCGTTACGATTCGAGCGCGTCATCCAGCAATGGCTCGTCTCAATGGCGAGCTGCTCACGGACACGTGATTTCTGAAAGCGCATGGAAATGTATCTGTGCTCGCATACCCAGACACGCACTCACATGTGCTTTCCAATCAGTCCCAAATTAAAAATACGTACGTATGTACATCACCCCAAAAATACGCTGTCATGTCGCCCGTACAAAGCAGCGTATTTATTGTGACATCGCCAGACGGTCCAAACGCTGTTCCGGGAACTGCAGTATTTTAGACAGCCACAGCTATTTCACTTTGTGTTGTCAACCCGATATTATTTGCAATGTACCCCACATTTTGACAATCATAAACGTCTTCTTGGTTCTTTCGGTAAAGTCACGTAGAAGGGAAATAATAAAATAATAAAAATAAAACATAATAAAATAATTATCACGACGTTTCGGCCACAACGCAAGCAGCCGTCCTCAGGTGAAGAACAGGTCTGTCGGGAAAACAGCGTCTGAATGGGCACCACCAGGCTTGGCAGCGTATTTTTCAGCTGGATTGGAGGGGGGAAGGGGCGCCTTGACAAAGGAATTTGCATATCAAGAGAGAAGATGAATCCCTGCAGTCACAAAAGCTTTAAATCGAAATCATAAACGTGCTAATGGGATTACAGGGCACATGAGATCGAAGGTCATCTTCTGACCCCCTAACATCATTGTGTCTAAATCCGCGGTACCAATGGATCTTAGTGGTAGTGCCTCACGCCGCTAAATCCTATTCCAAGCCAGCCGAATGTACGTGTGTATGTTGACATTCTTTCGCACCGTACGTAGCCAACCGTGTTGATCGGAGCCCCAAGAAGCAGCGTTGCGTCAAAGATATCGAGTGAGAAATCAAGCCGTGCGGTGCAAGCGTACACTTCATCGAGAACCAAATTGCACAGAGCACGCCGCTCGCTAGCTCGCTCAACGTCCTTTGGTCAAGGTTGAAAGTGAAGCGCGTGTCTGACCGAGTTCATCATCACACACTCACTCACACACACATTCACACACACACTACGGCACGACGCTTCATCTGTCCCCTGTACCCCGCACACGCTCGGCGAGCATTCCTGGGATGGCATTCGTGGCATCCCAGAACTATTGGCTCGACAGAATAGACTTAACGGAGTTCGCCTCCTACCCTTAATTGGATGGCATTAAGTAATGTCACGTGACGGCAAACGGCAAATGAGGGAATCATCCTTCAAGTGATGCACAATACGGTCCCAAAATGTTGCCAAGTTTCAGCCATCTGTCGTGATTTTCCGTGCCAGGATTAAAGAGCGCGTGGCTATAAATGCCCTCCGCCGAGGTTCTATAAAGCGGCGGAGACGCACTGCCGCTCGTTTGAATGAACGCGACCCACGGACACACACGCACACACACCTTGTGCAAACAGATTTGTCCAACAGCATTAAATGAAATGTCCCCTGTATTACCATGTCGCTCCCCCCCCCACGCCATCTATCAAATACATGCTCACACGAACGCACAACAAATACAATCACAATTCACGCCATCCTCTTAAAAGTGGGTTTTTTTTTAAACAGCCAAAATCTATTAATAAATGAAGCTCAACATATTCTCAATGCGCCGAGTTCGGATGTACTTGTCCATGGTGCTGAATTACGATTAAGATTAGACTCATCGCCAGAATCAGCTTGTCAATCGCACAGAACAGCATCAGACTAACAAAAGCGTGCGGTTGTGTTTCTTCTTGAAAGCATATGGGGAACATTGATTTGAAGCTTTCGTGACTGCATGGATCCATTCTCTTAGGTTCTTTCGGTAAAGTCACGTAGGTAGAAAAATAAAATAAATCACGACATGCATGGTTTCCCACCTGATGACGGACGCTTGTGTTGCGCCCGAAACGTCGTGATGTATTTTATTTTCATACCTACGTGACTTTACCGAAAGAACCAAAGAGTACATATGGGGAACATTGCAACTGCGCGAGCATCCGCCAGAGGCACTACTGCTGCACGCAAGTGATGGTGGTGGTGGTGGTACAACAACAGCTTTGCAAGAAGCGAGCCTCGCAGACGAAACGTGTTTTATTCATTTATTCGTTATATACTTTCGAAACACCGTTGTACATCAACACTAGGTCACACGCGTATATTAGTGCAGTGGAGAACTCGGAGAGCAAGTAGTCAAGCTAGTACGAGGAGGGTTGTTCACGTATTGCGAATTCAGTTTTGCTCAACTTTGGCCATGAGAAGCGCACGCGTGGTCTGCAAAGTCAAATTGCGATGCGTCGCCGATGGAACAAAAGCGTTCCTGTGTGTGGCTGTGCTTTGTGTTCATTGTGTAGTCGTGCGTCGGCCTAACACCAGTGACGTTCATCCGAACCGGTCCTACGCACCGCCGTAGGTCGACTCAGCATCAAAATGAGTACATTGTGCCGTGTGCAGTAAACATCGCCGTGAAGGAGGCAAAGGCGGTCGGCCGTGATGTTGGCCAACCAACCCGCTCCCCCCACCTCGTGTGCCGTGCCGGCCTTCATAGGTGCCCGCTAACAGCCCTTACCCTAAACGCCTAAGGCTATACGGGGGATCTTTGTCTTTGTAGTCGTGCGTGGCGAGCCGGTGGCTTAAGCGGATATCGGCACTGATGCTACTGACCCGGCGAACTCAGAGTTCGATTCCCGGCCACGGCTAACATGAGTGCCACGTGACATCGGAACTGGTCCTACGCCTAGGTCGACTCGGCCATCAGTGAGCTCTAGTGCAGTGTACTAACAACAGCACCACACAGGGCGAAAGCCACACCCTGCCCCGCGTGCAGGACTTAATCTGTGCTCGCTGACATGCACGTACGCTGAACTTCTTTCGCACCGTACGTAGCCAACCGGCGGTGCGGGAGTAGGACAACAAACGAAACGGAACGTCACTCTTCCTCGGAAGCTCGGCGCAGTCTACGCGGGCGCTGGGAGGTATTTGCGTAAATCGTGTTTAGGGGCCGTCCATAAATGACGTCACGCACCTAGGGGTGGGGGGGGGGGTCAGACATTTGTGACGATGTGTGACGAGGGGGGGGGGGGGGGTTTGAGAAATGTGACGTCACATTAAAATGCGCAACTTTAAATAAGTATAGAATTGTTATAACACCAATTGTTATACTACAACATCAGAGTGCAGCGCCACATTAAATACGCCCTACAATGACAATAGTTTAAAGCGATTTGAAGCATGTTTTATTTTAAAAATGGAAATATGGTTTTGGAGGGGCGGGGGCAGAGCTTTGTGACGTCATATTCGAGGGGGGGGGTCTAACTTTTTGTGACGCCGTGTGACGAGGGGGGGGGGGGTCAAAAATCGTCCAAAATCGCGTGACGTCATTTATGGACGGCCCCTAACAACAGACTCGCCTTCAGTTCGCCGGGGCTGTCACTTGTCACCGTGCGACCTTTGGTCGTGCAATATACTCGACTTAAACGCCTGTGGCAACCGAGACTGTAAGACGTTGCACGAAACAACGTTAACAAAAAAGAAACACACAAATCGAAATAAATGTTGACGTATCTCTCGTGGGAACGGGGAAGCGATACGTGTAACCGAGTCTACGACCTGTCCCACCACTTTTTCTTTCTCACGTTCCACGCCAGCCACCTGTGGTGTGCTGATTGTTGCTGCTCGTTCGACATCGGCAGGAGGAGGGGGTGGGGTGGGTGGGGTGGGGGAGAGACACGTGCCCATCGTTTTCGAATTGAGAATTAATTGGTGACAGCCCCAATTCCACATCGCCACATGGAGGCCACACCTGGGTCAGTGGCGTAGCTATCGAGTGTGTGCAGGCGGTGCAACTGCCCCTGCACCGGGGCCCAAGGGACGGATGGGGGGGGCCCAGGGGGAGGGAAGGGGGGAGGCTCCCATGTAATCCCCTGTACCTCCCCCCAGCGCCGGATGAAGCTAGTGCGGGACCAGTAGCATATGTTATAAAGGGGCCCTAAATTTTAAAAAAAAACACAAATATGACAACACAAATTTTTTACTTGCATAGTAAAGTAATTGTAATTTTTCATTTGCTATACAGCCGGATAATACGACAAATCGCAAAACCTTAAACACCCAGTCGTTCATAAAGGTTGAAGGCAGTATAGGACTATAGTAATAGAGCAAGTGCAGAATCACTGAACCGGAATTGATAGCTTGAAAGCATTTAGCGCGGGGGCCTTTGAAAGTGCGGGGCCCGTAGCTACAACACGTGTAGCTACTGCACGTGTTGTAGCTACTGCACGTGCAGTAGCTACAACACGTGCAGTAGCTACTGCACGTGCAGTAGCTACAACACGTGCAGTAGCTACAACACGTGTAGCTACTTTTGCTACCAGGATAACCGGCACTCCCCCTCCCCCCCACCGCTATGGCAAAGACGCCGTGCCCACTGCTGACGGAAGCTAATTCCATTCCCCTTCAAATGCCGTCCGTGTCATTCTTGCTGCGTCTTAATTACGCGTTTATAGTCAACAAAATAATTGTGATATTGCGTGGGCCGCGGTGTTTTGTGGTTGTGCCTAAAGCACAAATCACAAAACTCAACACATTTGTCAGTGACACTGGCCCTCTTTTACATCTTTATCCGTTCACGGTAGTATTATTGACGAGTGTGTTGAGTTTTTGTCAATTATAGCGAACATTACGAGGGGCGTGGAGGCGGTGGGGGGGCATAACGTGGTGGTGTTACTCCAGATGATTGCGATGTCCATGGTAATGTGTGCAATGTGTGCTTCTGTCATTCAACGTGCACGGGATATCGGTGGTGACTTGGTAATGACATTAACACCAACGTGACCTCCTGTGGCCAACTCACATCATAATGATCAATCGCTTAATTCTTTACGCAATTGACTAATCACGCTTAATTGCCTTCAAGTGCGTGGAGTGAGTACGTGTCCTTTGAAATCGCCATTTAATGTACCCCACGATCGTTTAGGTTTCATTTTAAATTGGGCGCACGTCCATTGCCACGTGACCGCCGCATTTCAATCTCCACGTCGCGCGTTTACAATTGGCAACGACTCTGCCTTTAAAAATAACAATAACAACAACAAAAAGTGCTTCAACAAATGTGCCTCTAACAACCTTTGACGTTTTTGTGTTAATCGCTCTACCGTCTCTTGTGAACGTTGACGTCTCTATCGCTGTCTCTCTCGAACGCGTGTCGCTTGCAGGGTACGAAATTGTAACGGCGTTGACCTTTCCACGTGTCTTGTCATACAAACCCGCGATATACGAGGGGAGGTCAAAACCCTTCGAGATCCGAATCTTATCGACGTACCCCCAACACAGTTTACGGCATCACGCTCAGAATCACCACCGACGAACGCGATAAATCTGCGAAGCTGATGACCCGAGTTAGATTTCTGCTCGTGGGCTCGCCATCCGTGGGGAGTCATCTTAAGTCGATCCGACGTCCTCCCTCTCCACACCTTCACCAACCCGCACTGACCAGCGTGGTGAAGTATGGTAAAAAAAACCGCCCTGACCGACACGGCGCAGCGAGGACCTTCATCTAGCTTTGGATTGACAAAGGGCTGTGAATTATGATTTTTATTATTACCAATTACGGTTCGGAGTAATTATAATAGACTAGTATGAAATACACCTAACGCACTGTAACGTGTACAGCGTTACATGGGGGGGTCCCTCTTCTCATATCGCGTTCAAGTGGCGACTTAAGTCATCAGCCACGCGGTTGGATGGGCACAAAATCCATACCCGCCCCTCGGAGGAGGAGCCTTAAGCGGGCCGCATTTGCCGACTTGACATTTCTGCACGTGCGTGCGTGTGTTCTGAACTTCTTTCGCGCCGTACGTTGACCAAGCGTACTACTCGGCAGACCAGTCGACGTGGTGATCGACTCGTCGCCGAGACGGCTATGGGATCATGCTCGAGCGACAGGGCCCAGTGTCTCGTCCGCGGAACGTTTTGACCCCCGTCCCGTGTATATATATAAATACCTCTCTAAAGACGCAACATGCGCGCTCTATATACCGTATATACACTGTGTTTCATATATACGTTTATACCATATACAGTATATACATGATCTCTGCTTAGCCTGGCCCAATCGCAGAGTCTTGCAAAATCCAGTCGTCGCGACAGAAACACGGTCCCCGCATTTTCAACGTTTCAGCAATTTTCTCCGTGCAGATACAAATCACGGTGTTACACGCCGCACGCGACCGATGATTGCTAAACACGTAACATGGCGTGACGCTGGAAAGGGCCGATTCAAATTTCGGATGCGTCGCGTGGGGCACGCCAGATCTGTACTCGAGTTCCACATGTACACAGACGTTGCTTCATTACAGTCGGAGCTGTCCGGGGCTGATCTCCTGAAAATACCCCCTCCACCCGAAACCCGCGAGCTGTAGAGGAGGGGGGGGGGTGCCGTGGGGGGAGATCCGGAACCCTGGGGGAATGTTTCATGAAATGTCAAGGCCCGCGTCGCACACACGATCTCTACGATTTCATCGGCGCTTAAATCACACGTGACCTGCGCGGACGATGACGAGGGACAGACACCGCTCCGCGTCGCCTGTAACACAGACTGTTGGGGGGCAAGCGCTGTTTGCGAGCACCTATCAAGGCTGGCAGGGCAACACGGGAGGGCGTGTGGCCAACGCCACGCCCGTGCCCACGCCTTTGTCTTCCAGACGTAACCCGCACACACACACACACGCACACACACACGCACACACACCCACACGCACACACACACACACCCACGCACACACACACACACACGCACACACGCACACACACGCACACGCACACACGCACACACACACGCACACACACGCACGCACACACGCACACACACACGCACACACACACACACCCACACACACACGCGCACACACACGCACACACGCACACACGCACACACACACACGCACACACACACACCCACACGCACACACACACACACGCACACACACACACACACGCACACACACACGCACACACCCACACGCACACACCCACACACACCCACACGCACACACACGCACACGCGCACACACACGCACACGCGCACACACACACACGCACACACACACGCACACACACACGCACACACCCACACACACACACACGCACACACACGCACACACACACGCGCACACACGCACACGCACACACGCACACACACACCCACACGCACACACCCACACACACCCACACGCACGCACACACACGCACACACGCACACACACCCACACGCACACACACACATACGCACACACACACACGCACACACGCACACACACACGCACACACGCACACACGCACACACACAAACGCACACGCACGCACACACACACACGCGCACACGCACGCACACGCACACGTACACCACGAATATCTTTGAATTACACTCGGTGCTCTCTTCGTCACGCGGGACTTGTTTTGCAATCACCAGCCGCGTGCAGCGCGCAACGGAGACGATTTGGTAACAACAACAACGTTGAAAATTGCACGTCCGTGGTGGGGGTGGTGGTGGTGGGTGAATTGGGTTCAGTTAAACCGCGGTCGTAGGTGCAACAAAGCCAGCGAAAGCCGGTGGCCCTTTAATTGTGCGAGGTCATGTGTCTGGAGAGGTGGTGACGCTCTCGGAACGTCTCGTTGCAGATGGGGCACTTGAGCTTGTCCTCGCGGCGCCGCTTGAGCACCGGCTCCTCCGCGTACTCCTTCTTGTGGTGCGAGCGCATGTGGTACACCAAGTCGGAGGTCATCCGAAACGACGTGTTGCACTTGGCGCACCAGTTCTGCGCGGGCAGCCCCAACGGCGTGAGCGTCGGGGGCAGCAGGGGCAGCGCTCCGGGCAGCTGCACTGGGATCGCGGTCGCCTTGGGCCAGAAGGCGGGTGCGAGTAGGAACGGGGTCTGCTGATGCTGCTGATGGTGCTGCTGCTGCTGATGGTGGTGATGATGATGGTGCGGCGTGTGCTGCTGCTGCTGCTGCTGCTGGTGATGCTTGTACGCGTTCTGCAAGCCGCCTCCTCCGTTGATCTCGAGGCCGTGCTGCTTCGAGCCCTGCATGGACGGAGACAGCATGGAGGCGGAGAGCTGCGCGAATGGCCGCACGGGCTGCGAGAAGGCGCTCTTACGCTCCGCGCCGCCGAGCGGTGACTTGAGCAGCGACGTGAAGGCGGCCGCGGCGTTGATGGCCACCTCGGCGCGCGTCTCGGACAGAGTCTTGGCACCGCCGCACAGCTCCGCGGAGGCGCTCCGGCTCCTGAGCGCCGCGGCGAACGCCTCGCACGCCTCGTCCTCGGCGCGCTCCTTGCCCGCCTTGCGCACCACCTCTGTGAACGCGCTGCGCTTCGAGCCGTGCTGCTGCTGCTGCAGCACGTCCGTCGCGTAGCACGGCCTCCTCGGCGCCTCCCGCACCTCGTCGACGTCATCCGAGGAGCGCTCGCGGTCGTCCTTCACCACTCGCTCGTCGCGGGTAGCCCCGTCGCAGCCGCCGCCGCCGCCGCCGCCGCTGGTGGTGGTGGTGGCGTCGCGGTGCTCGTCGAGAGCGCCCGCGACGGGCACCGACGCGGACTTGTTCACGAGCGCAGAGTCGCCCTTGGCCGCAGCCGCTGGCGGGGAGTCGCCCGAGGCGGGCAGCGGTTTAGCGCTCACCCGCGCCCTCTTGGCGGGCGTCCTCTCGTCGGCGTCGCTCGACGGCCGCCGCGCCTTCTCCATGTCGTGCGCCAGGCTGTGGAAGTTGGTGACGCGCTTTCCGCTCTCCAGGAAGAGGCCGGCCGCGGCTGCGGCAGCCGCGGCGGCCGCCCGCTTGCCCTCGAGCAGGTGCTGGTGAAGTAGGGCCGCCGGGGACAGCACGGCGCCACCACCGCCAACCCCGTGGTGGGGGTGGTGGTGGTGGTGGTGCGCGGGGCCGCCCCCCGGGAAGGCGAGGATGCGCAGGTTCTCGTGCAGGATCGAGAAGTCGCGCCGCTTCTGGCACAGGAAGCGCAAGTGCGCCGCGTAGGGGAACTCGAAGTGGAACGCCTGCTGGCACTCGCCACAGCGCAGCAGCGGGGACGACGGGGAGACGCCTCCTGCGAACGGCGACCGCGCGCGCGCTCGTCAATGGGAGTGTCGCGAACGGCGACCGCGCGCGCGTGCTCGTCAATGGGAGTGTCGCGAACGGCGACCGCGCGCGCGTGCTCGTCAATGGGAGTGTCGCGAACGGCGACCGCGCGCGCGTGCTCGTCAATGGGAGTGTCGCGACCGCGCGCGTGCGTGCTCGTCAATGGAAGTGTCGCGAACGCGCGCGCGCGCTCGTCAATGGGAGTGTCGCGAACGGCGACCGCGCGCGCGTGCTCGTCAATGGGAGTGTCGCGACCGCGCGCGCGCTCGTCAATGGGAGTGTCGCGACAGCGCGCGGGGTCCGTGTGTGCGCGTGTGTCGGTAGGTCACGTGTGTGTAGGCGGTCACGCGGTCCGTGCCGTGGTTCAGCGCGCCGCGCTCACAACCCGGGGCGGACCCGATTTAGATTCGCGCTCACAGCCAAAAAGGAATGCTCACGATTATTACCGGGCCCCCCCCTCTGGATCGACTCGGTCCCAAACGAGTCGCGTATCCGCTGCGCTGTGTGAACAGCGTCACTGGAGGAACCGCCCCACGACCACCCATACTTTGTCGGCCTTCGTAGACGCTCGCTAACAGCACTTGCTGTTAGCGAGGGGGGGAGGAGATGGCTGGCGTTCCTTCTTGAGTGGAACTGTGGAAGTCACAGCTGACGCAGTTGCGGGGCAACTCGGTCAACCCTTGACACCCGAAGGCTGTCCCGTGACCTCCCCGTAACGCAGCGAGCCTTCGATCCTCCACCGTGGTTTTAATGCGCACCTAGCCTGGCACAGGTGCTGTGGTGACGCCACCGCCAGCCAATTCAGAATGTTGCATTTTTTTTTTGCCCATCAGAATCGTTATTTGTACTGGATGAATTCGATGAGCTATAAAGCTCTTTGTCACAAATCTCCAGTAGGGGCAGGTCAGAAAGTTACCGGTCAATATCCGGTTGTTGGTGGTTTAGCGTCGTGCTGGCCTTACTAGGTGCTCGCTAACAGCACTTGCCCTGTCAGCCTGCAAAAGTCCACACAATATATCTTTGTCTTGGCGGTGTCTGTGTAACGCGAGTGTTGTGTGTCTATGTAGTAGCGTATGTTCATGTGTCCGCAGATAGTTTCTGTATACACGAATGTAATGTCTGTGTGTATTCACAGTATGTATGTGATGTGTGCATGCCTGTGTGATTGCACGTATGTGTCATGTGACGTGTGTTTTATGTTTGCATGCGCGTCGTGTTTGTCGTGTATATAATGGGCGTTCGTCTTGCGTTTTACGTATGTATGTGATGCTCGGATGCATATGTGCATGTTTGTCATGCCAGTATGTAATACATTTAATTACTACTTTTGCCACTTTAGAATGCATGTGTAATGGCGACTTGGACAAACTTGCAATTGTACGTGTTCATCTTAATTATCATGATCTCACCCCCCCCCCCCCCTCGTGTATCGACGTGTCCAAATCAAAACTGCAAACGTATGGCATCACTTTGTTCGTCAGAAGTTCATCACTAAAGTTAAGCATTCCCCCCACCCCGATTGAATATGATAACTAAAGAGACGCCATAAATACGTGTACGTAGCCAACCGTGCTAATCGAAGAGTCCGGAAGAAGGACAACACAAACTAAACACAACAAGCAGATCTAAAGAAATTCGTTTTCAATCTACATGATTTAAAAGTGCATCGCTCTAAGTTGGCCTCCGCATATCGGAACGAAGAACGTTCCAGACGGGCGCAGAAGCACATCTGAAAACGCCGCCTCTGTTCGATGGCTCAGATTGGGGACAGGTTTTTTTTCAGTCCTAAAATATTATCATGATGATGGTGATGATGGTGATCCTGAATCCCACATAGAAGTTATGCGTGAGTTTGAGCTCCATTGCTTTGTTCCTTGAGTTGCTGAGAATGGCACGTGCATGTGTGAAACCGGCCGTAGTGCTGTATAATCCGCGTGAGTTGTGATGCACACTTCATGAAGTTCTATACCATGTCACCGAGAAGCGTTTAACCGTGGATGGTGCCGCATGTATGGTGAACTTCTTTCGCACCGTACGTAGCCAACCATGCGTGCCTCTATATAGCGCAGCATACAGACACATCTGAGTGCACGCATGCCTGCTATTACTCTATACACATATGTTTTAATTACTCTTGCAGCCATCAATTCTCAAACGTTGCGTCGGCATTATTAACTTTATAGCGACTGCCTGCAAATTTATTTCCCCGTACATATTGATATGACACGCACAGCATGTAGAGGAATGCACACGCACACGAGGCATCTATAGCCTTAGTTAACTCTTATTAGTGGCTTCCTGCAAATTAATTTCCCCGCATCACCACAAATGGTCTGCTGATGAGTACGGGGTGAAGAACAGGGCTGTCGGAAAGACAGCGTCTGAATGAGTCTTTTGAGTGAGTCTTTCCGACAGACCTGTTCTTAACCTGAGGACGGCTGCTTGCGTTGTGGCCGAAACGTCGTGAGAATTGTATTTTATTATGTTTTATTTTTATTATTTTATTATTTCCATTCTACGTGACTTTACCGAAAGAACCACGAAAATGAATCCCTGCAGTCACGAAAGCTTTAAATCGAAAAGAGTACGGGAATTTTCGCACAAGCCAAACCCTCCTATAAGAATGTCTCCCAGACAACGATGTCATGCGCATACGCGAACTAACATCTCCCTGCGTAACTTTATTTCAATAGTTTTTTTTTTACCGGACCAAAGATTCCCTCGTCATTGAGTCCATCATACTTAGTAAGAGAGACGGCATCTCGAAGGACAGTTGCATCCGTTGATCCTTTTAAAAGATTGTTTATGAGAAATATGTTGAGGGATTTTTATTTTCTGTCTATTTGACGGCGGACAGCGCATTCCGAAAACAGCTTCGCAATTTACACTATGAGACCTCCTTTACCGGTGGCAAAATATAGTAATACGTTTTTACTCTTTCAACTGGTACGGTCAGTTTTTGTACCAGTTAAAAGGGTAAAACCCGATTACTAGCTTCGCAATTGTTACCGGGAACAAAACATTTCACGGTTACTACTGGAAAGCTCCAGCGATACGTGTACTGCGTACACTTGATGTACACACACACACATTTAAAAACACAATCGCTGTTTCGCCATGCAGACTGTGTTCGGCAAGCGCTGTTAGCGAGGATCTGTGTCTCGGCTGAAAGAGGTGATCAGTGAGTTGACCTCGGGGGCAGGCTCATGACCGGTCCGACTATGACTCGTCGCCAATAATAGCGTGACCTGGAATCTAGACTCAGAATCTTTAGTTACACTGGATGAATCCGATGAGCGATCAAGCATTTTTGTCACAGATATCCAGTAGACATCTATGAAAATACAACTTAGACTTCCGAGTTTCTTGCGTAGTGTGCAAACCACTGCGCCACCACTCCACCCATGTATATTTAAAAAAAAACACACACAAACACTGCTGTTGGCAAGTTCTGCTAACGAGCACCTACGAAGGCCGGCACACACGAGAGAGGGTGTTGTAGGTGGCCAGCACCACGCATCTGTCTCTCTCGTGGCGATGCTTACACCTGAGTCGACCTAGAGGGAGCCCAGGGACCGCTTCGAACATTCGCCACCGCCGCAGGTCGTGAGCGGGAATCAAATTCGTAGCGCGCGCGGGGAGCGCCGACCACTGCACCACCGCTCCCTCCCCCCCGTAAAACACGCGAGCGCACGCACGAGCAACCGAACCAAAACGCAACATTTGTGCCCCCATCCCTCCCTCCCCCACCGTTGGCGGCCTTGTGCGGCACCGTGTCGTCGAGTCGCAGCAGGGCGGCCAGCTCCCTGCCGTACCACACCAGCAGCTCCTCGTCGCGCGAGATCTTGCGCAGGGAGCGGTAGAAGAGCTGCCCGTTCTTGAGGTAGGCCTCGAGATTCTGCTCGGCGCGGTCTCTCGCCGGTTGAACCAGACGCAGCCACGCGACGCCGTCCGCCGCGCCCTGGGACGCGGTGGTGTCCACCTGTGGCAACCCGCGTGGGGGTGGAGGAGAGAGGGGACGGGCGGGTGGGTGGGTGGGTGGGAGAGTGGTTTCGTTTGCGGTTGAAGATTTTCTTTGGTTTATTCGGTAAAGTCACGTAGGGGGGATTTAAATAAATAATGAAATATAGAATAACACTGGTCAACAAAAAAAAAAACATTTTTTTCTAGCCTGGACTTTTGCAGCTGTTTTGGACTAATTGCAGGGTGCTGATTCCAAATCTGATCTCAGATTTACTCTATCACATCATTTTTATGCTATCGGAATACCCCATTTTCATAGATTTTACCCGAAATTAACTCTGTCACTTATGATTGCAAGCTGTTGCGAGTCAGTGACTGCTTTAGTGTTAAAATATGGTGCTGTATTTTTAGGATAGTGTGTTTATAATATCATTTTATGTAGATATCCACATTTATTTAATATTTTTCTTCTGCAGTTTTTATTGAAAATGCTATCTTTGATATCTCAAAAACCTGATGTGATAGACAAAAACTGATGCCAGATTTGGAATCAGCACCCCAAAATTACCTTGGAACCGTTGGAATACCTTATGCCAGAAAAAGTGTGTTGACCAGTGTAATTATTGAAATAATAATAGAAATAAAATAATAAATCACGACGTTTCGGAGGCAACACAAGTCTCCATCATCAGGTGGGACCGTCACAGCCAGATTTACTGTATCAAAGGATCATTAGTATTTATTTATTTATTTATTTTCCCTACGTGACTTTACCGGAAAAAACCTAACAGTATGCATCCTTGCAGTCACGAAAGCTTCAAATCTAGAAGAAGAAAAAAAGTTGCAGATGTTGACCGCGGCATCTATAAACGCTTGCCCGTCGCTATCGCTGCTGTTGTTCACTGACGCGGTCTGTTGATTTCATCGACGAGTCGGAAGATGGCAGCCTTCACACTGCCCCACTCTGTTCGGTGAGAACTCACGGACGAATGCCATCGACGCGGCGACCGAACATCGACCACCGATCTCCCGGTCTCCAGAGGAACAACAACAACAAGCCACGCCAACGAACGCACTTAATCGAGATGTTGATCATCACGGCCGAAGAAGCTGATGCCACCACACCTCGCCAATGTTTTATGTCACCCGCTGCCAGGTCACCGCGGTCGCTGTGCGGTTGATACGGAGCGACCTCTCGACATCTGCCCTTGTGGTCTCCCACCGTCTGCACTAAGGTCCTGCCGTTGCTTGCCAGACTCGTGGAGACCCCCCCCAATGACCGTGGCGGTGCTCGGTTCCTCTCCCATCCTCCACGTGTGTCCTAACCCAGCGCGACCTGTACTTCCCGAATCATATCTACGCCACGCGTACCTGTGCCAAGTTCGCTTCTGGACTTCTGCATTGCACCCGTGCTCGAATTGCAGTAACTTATGTTCTTGCTGATGAATCAGAAGCCCAACTCTCTGACCCACCCGACTAAAAAAATGTTTAAACATTTATTTTCAGGTAAGGCCCACTGAGCTATGTAGCTCTTTTTCAAAAGCGACCTGGCCACAAATGATAGCTCAACGAAGTGGCTTATCACGTGGAATCGTATAGCAGCCAAATACTCTAAACGCGTGATGTTGATCCTAAATGTGAAGGCAAAAACCGGTGGACCCGGAGAAAAATCGACGCGACCACCACGGGGAGAACATTCAAACACTAAATACAGCCAAGGTAGGCATCGAACCCACGCCCTCCTGTATATCAGGCGAGGTAGTTAACATCTCGCCACGTGGGCTCTCTTCGCTACCGAGCATTGAGCGACTCGAGGCGGGAACGGTGCCACGTGGCCGTGATCCGTTTAGCAATTTTCAAAGCGGATTATGCTGCGGATGTGTTTGCCAGGTAGGAGAGCATGAAGGTTCGTGAGCCCGTGTGGTGTAGCGGAGCTTTCAGTGTCATTTACTTGATTACAGCAAGCGTGCTGTGACGGTTCCACCTGAAGACGGAAGCTTGTGTTGCCTCCGAAACGTCGTGATTTTTTATTAAATTTTTATTTTACTTTTATTATTTTTTTATCTACGTGACTTTACCGAAAAAAAACTAAGAATATGAATACTTGCCGTCACGAAAGCTTCAAATCTAGAATTAAGACCTGGTCTTCACCTGAGGACGGCTGCTTGCGTTGTGGCCGAAACGTCGTGAGAGTTATTTTATCATGTTTTGTTTTGATTTTTTTTATTATTTTATTATTTCCCTTCTACGTGACTTTACCGAAAGAGCCAAGAAGATGAATCCCTGCAGTCACGAAAGCTTTAAATCGAAAAAAAAAGATGATGATGTTGATGATGTAGATGATGATGTTGATGATATTGATGATGTTGATGTTAATGATGATGATGTTGATGATGATGTGAATGACGCTATCTTCCCGACAGACCTGTTCTTCACCTGAGGACGGCTGCTTGCGTTGTGGCCGAAACGTCGTGAAAATTATTTTATTATGTTTTATTATTTTATTATTTTATTATTTCCCTTCTACGTGACTTTACCGAAAGAGCCAAGAAGATGAATCCCTGCAGTCACGAAAGAAGCTTTAAATCGAAATTTAGCTTTCAGTGTCTTCCCCCAAGCGAGCGTGAGTGGGGCTCGTTCCAGGATCCCTCCGTGTTCGTCCCACCCGAAAGAAAATGCAATTTCTCACGGCAGGACAACTCCTGGATATACCAGACCTGGATAAAAGAATACATTCCTATCATTGCTATTTATTAATTAAGATACAACGTCACTCTCATAATACACCTTTACTGATCATCATCATCATTATTATTAAAAGCCATAACGCTGCTACAAGAATATGTGCGGTTGAGGATGTTGGATGTTAAATATTGACCTTGCAGTTCCGCCTGCCGACAGCCGCATGATTTGTATTGCTCTTTCAACGAATATAAGTGTTAAACTAACTTACTCTTATCAGCATGTCACGGTTGTTAATTAATAGCAGGACGCATGCGCGCGCGCGTGAGAATAACGGTTTGCTATAGCCGCAGAGGGAGCGGTGGTGCAGCGGTTAGCCCGAACCTAGCCACCAGGGTTCGATTCCCGCTCACGGCCAACATCAGTGACGACTATCTGAACCGCTCCTGGGCCTCCCCTAGGTCGACCCAGTCTACGATGAGCACCTGGTGTGGCGTGTAAACATCGCGCCATTTGGGAAACAAAAGCGGCCGGGCGTGGTGCTGACCACCCACCCTCTCGTGTGCCGTGCCGGCCTCCATAGGTGCAGCTCGCTAACAGCACTTGCCCCAACAGCCTGTTCAGGCTATACGGGGGACCTTTGTCTTTGCTACAGCCGGCAATTCATCTACTATTGCGGAACTTTTATGACCCTAACCCTGACCCTAAACCATAACCCCTGAGCGCCAACGCGATCATCTGGACCCACGGTGTGGCAGTAAATCTCGCTGTTGTGCAGCGGAGTGCAAAGACGAGAGTCGGATGAAAACAAGGTGGGGGGGGGGGGGCTGCGTGTCGCGTCGTCTCGAATCGCATCTTTCGCATTTGCCCAGAGACTCGGCGAGCGAGCGAGCGAGCAGCCTCACATCGCTGCCACGTACGACGCCGGCAACAGGATCCGTGTGCTCGTCTGTGTGCGGCCACTCGTATTCGCAGGAAGTGCGTTGAACTTCTGTCGCGAACGCACGCAGCCAACACCGCGCTCCTCATCGAAGGTGCGGAGGAAGGAGGGCAAACTAAAACACAAAAACGCAGATCCAAAGAAATTAGTTTCCAATCGAGAGTTAAAAGTGCGTAGCTTCCAGTGGCTTCTTAATATCGGGAGGAAGAGCGTTCCAGACGGCCGCAGAAGCGCATCTTGAAAGTGCCGGGCGGGGCGGTGACCACCGCCTTTGTTCAATGGACAGCCACCGCCGCTGCTGCTGCTGCGAAGATGAGCGGAGACTCGTATTCGGATGACACGCGGGGCACATGCCAATTCTTCCTTTCACACGTGGAGAATGACAAAAGTCCACCAGATTGGGAACGTGGTGAAGTGCGGTCCGCGCTTCATCGGGGGTTCGAACGCTGCGGGCACGCGAACTAACTCCTTGTGCCATAAAATGGGTTGCCCAAACTCAACGTAAAGTAGCGATTTTTGTTGTTGTAATTTGCCCTATGCACGGCGTAAGAAAGCGAGAGCAACGGAGTGGCCGAAACTGAAGAGTCCCCGTCAGAATGTACACCGAGAAACCTCAAGCTCCATGGCGAGAGTGAAATCATTTCTCAAGCGTAAAACTTGGAAACCCAATTGTTTGTTGGGGCGCGCTGACGATGTTTGCTGCATTTTAACCGGAGGGTCACGGAAACATCCCCCACGGGGGATAAAGTGGATTTCGTTATTCGCATAACGGGGAGCCTGCCGAAATCACACACACACAATCACACACACAATCACACACACAATCACACACACAAACACACACACAAACACACACAAAATCACACACACACAAACACACACAATCACACACACACAAAAACACACACACACAATCACACACACACAATCACACACACAAACACAGACAATCACACACACAATCACACACACAATCACACACACACAATCACACACACACAATCACACACACACAGACACAAATAAACACACGCATACACACACAAAACTCACACAAACACACAATCACACAAACACACACACAAACACACACAAACACAAGTAAACACACACATAAACACACACACAATCACACACAAACACACACACAGGTCTTCAGATCCTGAAGAAGCTCCCGGGAGCACGTGGAGCGAAACGTCAGACATGATGCCGAACCACACGCGGGCACAAACCCCGATAGCACATCGGAGAGCCTACGATAAGGGGTAGTTTAAAGACGTGCACGCGTCTAGATGTGTTCCCCATGAGCTGTTAGCCAATAGAACCTTGATAATGACTGCCACCACCACCACCATCACCACCACCATCATCACCGTCATCATCACCAACACCATCATCACCACCACCATTATCACCACCACCACCATCATCATCACCACCACCACCACCATCATCACCACCACCATCATCACCACCACCACCACCACCACCATCACGACCACCACCACCACCACCATCACGACCACCACCACCATCGTCACCCCACCACCACCACCATCATCATCACCACCACCACCACCACCACCACCACCACCATCATCATCACCACCACCACCACCACCATCGTCACCACCACCACCACCATCATCATCACCACCACCACCACCATCATCATCACCCACCACCACCATCATCACCACCACCATCATCACCACCACCACCACCATCACGACCACCACCACCACCACCATCACGACCACCACCACCATCGTCACCACCATCACCACCACCATCATCACCACCACCACCACCACCATCGTCACCACCACCATTATCACCACCACCATCACGACACACCACCACCACCACCACCACCACCACCACCATCATCACCACCACCACCACCATCATCACCCACCACCACCATCACCACCACCATCATCACCACCACCACCATCATCACCACCATCATCATCACCACCATCATCATCACGACCACCACCACCACCACCACATCATCACCACCACCACCACCACCACCATCATCACCACCACCACCATCATCACCACCATCATCATCACCAC
>NC_136283.1:3945344-4244574 GCF_964198595.1 Lampetra fluviatilis
TTGTTCGGCATCATCTTCTGTCGATAGCTTCGACGCGCTCCGGTGATGACACGCAACCTGTTCACGATCTACTCCAATGCGTGGAGGATGCCGAAGAACACCCGTGTCTGCACCGCGCGCATTCCGTAACAACCCTTGACACCATGAACGAATTCAGTGTTAAGAACGGTATAGCGTGCGAACAACACGTGTTGAGTTAATGAGTTAATGATGACGTCACCTGCTGCTGCTCTATATAACAACGGGAGACACAGCAGAGCCTCACCATTCTGGCGAATTGCCCGATGATGCTGGATGCAATTACCAGCGAAACGTCGTACTCAAATTGTAAATGTTGTGGCTTCAACACACCGGTGGGCTAAAGCAGTGAACTATTTGTCTTTTGTCAACGTGACACATTTTTACTGACTGGCCGTGTCGGGTGGTGGAGGGTTACGACACATTTATAAATAACGCGATCTAAACCCAAAAATCGTTGATTATGAACACTTGTTATAAAAACACGTGTTGTAAACACGGATCTGAAAGTGAGGTATTTATTAAAATGAAAGTCAACATAACAACAAATGCGAGGATCGTTTCAAAGTCTGTGCATTCTTGAGCAGCTCTTAACCCCCGTCGCTATGAATACGTTGCAATGACGATGATCTATGAGACAACGGGAATAGGCACACGTGCCTGCAGATATGCTCCTTATTGAACAAGTAAAGGAAAAAGCCAGGCATGAGCACGGACAATGTAAATCTATTCCAGCATGCCTTTGCTTTCGGAAGTATTACATTATCAGTGCAAAAGCCGACGGAGTAGCTTTTATTCGAGCGAAACGCGCTGATATATTTTGTATGGTTTATGCCTCCGGGTTTACGCTCTGGTAAGATCGCAATAACAACACTACTTTACACGCGAGGTTCGCTCATATTGGGATCATCACGAGGCAAACAATTCGTCGTAACTCCGCCCTTCCGACGGCCAAAACCACCGCACCAACAAGTTCAACCTCAGTCATGACGCGTTGAATAAAAACACAATTCCAGAAATTCGTGACTACTCCACACGTAAGGCACCTGGCTACAAAGGCAGAGATCCCCATATAGCCCACGCGTGATGTTGGGGCAAGTGCTGCCAGCGAGAAGCACCTATGAAGGCTGGAACACGGCGTATGAAGGGGATCGTGTAGCCAGTACCACGCACGGCCGCTTTTGTCTCCCCAGTGCTCATGTTTTACACACTGCACCGGATACTTATTTTGAGGCTGAGCCGACCTAGGCGGAGGCCCAAGGACCGCTACAAGACAATTTGGAAGGAAGTGTCGGGCGGTGACGTCAGTCGGTAAATAACTCGTTGTTCGGCATCATCTTCTGTCGATAGCTTAGACGCGCTCCGGTGATGACACGCAATCGAACTCGGGTCTCCGGTGTCGTAGCGCAGCGCGCTGACCGCTACACCACCGCTCCCGCTCACCGTACGATTGCAAACATCTCCCCCTTACATTCTAGATTTGAAGCTTTCGTGACTGCAAGGATTCATATTCTTAGGTTTTTTCGGTAAAGTCACGTAGGTAAAACATTAAAAAAGTGAAATAAAATAAAAATCCCGACGTTTCGGAGGCAACACAAGCTTCCGTCTTCAGGTGGGACCGTCACAGCCACGACAGCTGTATCAAGTACTTGATACAGCTGTCGTGGCTGTGACGGTCCCACCTGTTTTACCTACGTGACTTTACCGAAAAACCCTAAGAATATCTCCCCCTACAGCCTCTCGCTGGTTGTAGGGCCAAGCGCTCTTAGCGAGACCCTATGGAGCACCTATACAGGTACTGAACGTACTCGCAACGCACCCACGCGCACGTTGAGCAGCAGCAGACGGCTCCGCCTTACCCTGAATATGTAGGGCGCGGTGCGCTTGTCGACGGCCTTGAGCGCGATGAAGGCGATGGTGTCGATGAAGGATGCGCTGGACAGGAGGCAGGGCCCCAGGATGGCGTGCTCGGGCACGTCGCACGTGGTGAACACACTCGTGAAGATGTCGGCGAGGCGCTGCTGGACGGCGCGGACGTCGTCGTCCCACGGACCCTTCACCACCATGCCCGCCGCCTCCACGTCCATCTCAGACTGCGCGCGCATGCGGTGGGGTGGAAATGGGTAAAAACAACAGTTTCGTTTTTATTTTGTATATATGTGTGTGCGTGTGGTTTTTTTTCACTAGTGATGTGTTTACACTTTTCTATACTTTGCGCTCATATCGTGGTTTTATTTTTGTTACTCTTTGGTTGAATTTCGATTTAAAGCTTTCGTGACTGCAGGGATTCATCTTCTCGGTTCTTTCTGTAAAGTCACGTAGGTAGAAAAAATAATTATGGATTCTTGCAGTCACGAACGCTTCAAATCACAGATCTATTGCTGTTGTTGTTGTAAAGTTCTGATTTGTCCCGACTGGACATCCGTGAAGACGAGCTTAATAGCTCATCGCATTCCTCCAAGTATAAATAAATAATATCGTAATTCTGGTGAAGACAACGACCTCCCCCCACCTCCCGACCCCACGTAGCCTGTAGGGCAGAGTTCGACAATCTGCGGCTCTTTAATGACTCCTGCGTGACGTTGTTGATGAAGGATCGCCTTCTCTCCTACCCGCCACGCGCATTCGCGACTCTTGCAATTTTTACGGGAAGTTTGTTTTATAATATAGATACAGAATTCTCAAAAAAAAATCTCCCTTCTTGTTATTTTGATTGCCCATCCCTGCTGTTAGTGGGGAGTGCGCTGTTAGCGAGCACCTATTAAGATCGGTGTGGGGGCCATGCACGCGCAAGCACAGAGTCACGTGAACGCCGCTTGCCAACCGACGAATTCGCGAACGCCGTTGAGCCGGATTTCGTTACGGTGGCGCATTTACCTCTGAGCATGTGCACCCAACCGCAGTATATATATACGCTGGTGTATCGATATATGTAAAGACATTCATGGGTATCACCATTCATCAACACGCACTGACCAGCGAGGTGAAGTATGGGAAAGCCACCCCATGCGACCTACACGGCTGGATTGAAAAAACAGTGCCAACTTATTCTTCTTATTGGAATAAAGTGAGCCGGTGATTCTTGTTGTAGGCGAGTATCTGTTAAGATGACACATTCCATAGTGGTCACTGAGCTCCTACCTCCCCTCCCCGCGAGTGAAAAGATTGCCCATTGACACTGAGCCGGTTGCAAATTCACGTGAACATAGCTGCCAAGCCCGCGGTGGCAGGCGCGCAAGAGATTAAGGCCCTTAATGTTCATGATCGTCGCCGTGAACAGTTCCAAACACAAACGCGTGGACACTTCGAGTCTCATATCAGCCGTGCATATATCCACACACGCACACAAGCGCGGACACACATACATACACGCGCACACACACATACATACACGCGCGCACACGCACACACGCGCACACACACACATACACGCAAATCACAAAACCCAAAGCAAAGCATACGTTCTACACCGATGTGTTCACCGATTTAAAGACACATGTGCAGCCCATTGCAAGAAAACAAATCGCTTAAATCAAGAACGTCACTTTTTTTTACTGAAATTGTTTAGTTATTGAGCCCACAAAGTGTTGAAAGGTGTGTTTATATCTGAAGCATATCTCGTTTTTATGGAAGACGCGTTTCGAGGTTCGGTTGTGGAGGAAAAGGCGTCTTCATTTTCACAGCGGGACATAAAACCGTGTCCGCGTGTTATATACGAGGCATGACACGTCACTTAATCAGATCCTGCGAGACATCTCACTGAAGACATCTCTCGTGCGAGACATCTCACTTAAGTTCCGATAGATAGCGAGGATTTGAACCATTGGTGTCAACGCCGTTGTGGAATGGTGTTTATGTATTATTATTATTATTATTTTAATTTCATCTATATGCATTTTTATTTGCATGCCCGGAATAAAAACTTAAAATAATATTATATTAAATCTATCATCGAGATATTATCTCTCTCTTTGTTTTTTGTTTTTTCTCAGGCCAAAAACAACGCGTTCTTAAGAGAATGGCAGCGTGTGTGAGTTTACGTGAGCTTCCTTCAGCTACCAACTGTTACCAACCGCGCACGTGGTTTCTTTTTTTATCGTTCGCGATTGGATAACGCCTGACGTATCTATGGCAAGAGTTTCTATTTGAAGCTTTCGTGACTGCAGGGATTCATCTTCTTGGTTCTTTCGGTAAAGTAATCACGTAGAAGGGAAATAATAAAATAATAAAAACATAAAAATAGAAACACTTTTCACATTTTTCGATTTAAAGCTTTCGTGACTGCAGGGATTCATCGTCTTGGTTCTTTCGGTAAAGTCATCACGTAGAAGGGAAATAATAAAATAATAAAAATAAAACATAATAAAATACAAATCTCACGACGTTTCGGCCACAACACAAGCAGCCGTGCTGCTTGCAGCCGTGCTGCTTGCGTTGTGGCCGAAACGTCGTGAGAATTGTATTTTATTATGTTTTATTTTTATTATTTTATTATTTCCCTTCTACGTGACTTTACCGAAAGAACCAAGAACATGGCAAGAGTGTTTGAGTCTCAAAGAGCAGGTGATTGAGTCCCCGCAGGAATGTACCTGCGGCGCAGTGGCGAGCGAGCGCGCGGCATTCTCGAACTTGCGACTCGAGTTCGATCCCTGGCCGCGGTTAACATCAGTGGCGAGTGATGATGTTAACCGGCACTGACCCCCCCCCCCTCCTCCATCCGCGTCCATCTTCAACAAAGCTGCACTGACTCGTGTGGTCAAATATGTTCTTTTTTTAAACCTCCATTGAGCGACACGGCATGGAGAAGCCTCCATCCAGCAGTGGATTGACAAAGGTCTGAAGTTTTTTTTTTACATTTAATCTCCATCTGTGTCGGCCAAAAAGCGCAATTTTGTGCTCATTAATTCACGTAAGTTATTTGATGACGCTTCTGCGTTGGCAATGGTGCCCAAGCACAATTACAACACTGCCTTGCAAGAATATATATACAAACCATCGGCGACGTTTCGGGCAATAGCCCTTCTTCGTAGCAAATAATGTGCCACGATGTGCAATGAAGAAGGGCCATCGCCCCCCCCCCCCCCCCCAAAAAAAAAACGTCGCCGACGATAGATCTTCTTTTTCTTTTCGAAGCAATGTCGTTGACGAGCGTTCGTGGTTTTCGTCTTCGATCAATTCGCTCACGATGTGGAATCCGCACGCGAAGAATTCTGAGTATGCGATTTGAGGTGACCCTCTCTACAACAGATTGCCGCTGATGGGAGAGCAACACGCACTCCGTCGAATATCTCTCTTGACGTTATTCTTTTTACTTAATTTTTTTTTACATACAGAAATTGCAACAATATTCTCCGCACCCACCCCCCCCCCTTCCCCCGCCATGACCCACCGGTTCGTAATAAACAAAAATATCTCCGCGTTGTAAACACGCGGCTGTCGGCCAGCTCACGTTCCGAATTGTTGTTTTGGTGGTTATGGTTGTTGTTGCTGCTGCTGTTGTTTTGCGATGATCAGCAGTTCGATAATCACGACCTCGCTTCGCTCATTGCAACTCGTCGCTTGACTGCGTCGGAATTCGCGACTCGCTGTGTATTTAACAGAGTGCAGCGCGCTTGCGCGTCGCTCGATCACTTACGTGACACGCGGGCGTAATTCGCAACGGTACGTATATACGTACGTACACCGCGAGAAAGACCTGTCGATACAAACATACAATCCTACAATGTGCACGTGCTGTATGTGCGGGTTAACATTGCATTGCGTGCGGTGGAGGGCTGGCACGGCGGTTAACGCGCTACGCAATGAAACCCCCCCGTGGACCTACGTTAGATTCCCGGCCTGGGCCACAGTGACCAGCGAATGACATCTGAACCGCCTCCACGTCCTTCTGCCCCCCTCCCCCACCCCCCCTCCCCCCCCTCCCCTCCTTCACCAACCCCCACTGACCAGCGTGCTGAAGTATGTGCATTGTCATTGCAATGCATCGTTGCGTGTTGTTCAGTTGTGTCGTTCGTGTCACGACACTGCGACCTGTGGTGTTGCAGGAAGGATGTGGCACAGATAGACGTGTGTGTGTGTGTGTGTAAGTGTGCAGGAGATGTGTGTGTGTGTGCAGGAGATGTGTGTGTGTAAGTGTGCAGGAGATGTGTATGTGGGTGTAGGAGAGATGTGTGTGTGTGTGTAAGTGTGCAAGAGGGACGTGTGTGTGTAAGTGTGCAGGAGGTGTGTGTGTATGTAAGTGTGCAGGAGATGTGTGTATGTAAGTGTGCAGGCGGTATGTGTGTGTGTGTAAGTGTGCAGGAGATGTGTGTGTGTAAGTGTGCAGGAGATGTTTGTGTGTGTGTGTAAGTGTGAAGGTGCTGTGTGTGTGTGTAAGTGTGCAGGAGGTGTGTGTGTGTGTAAGTGTGCAGGAGAGATGTGTGTGTGTGTGTGCAGGAGGTGTGTGTGTGTGTGTAAGTGTGCAGGAGATATGTGTGTGTGTGTAAGTGAGATGTGTGTGTGTGTAAGTCTAAGTGAGATGTGTGTGTGTAAGTGTGCAGGAGATGTGTGTGTGTGTAAGTGTGTATGAGGTGTGTGTGTGTGTAAGTGTGCAGGAGATGTGTGTGTGTGTAAGTGTACAGGAGATGTGTGTGTGTGTGTAAGTGAGATGTGTGTGTGTGTAAGTGTAAGTGTGCAGGAGGTATGTGTGTGTGTGTAAGTGTGTAAGTGTGCAGGAGGCATGTGGCACTTCAGGATACCGCTCGATCTGATGACCCAACTTGATCCATCCGCCTTGACTCATTCCAATTAACTCGCCTCTATTTAAGACGTGCCACATTCATCCCGAATTAACCGTCCTTAAAAAGTACGATTATGGGTACAAGAAGCCAGTAAAGACGGTGAATTAGGTGCGTAAGGCAGTTTGAACTGGTGTATGTTACTGGGGAGGAGCATACGATGCAAAGTTCTTGAGTAAATATCATGGACAGAGCTGAATACAAGAAGGATCACATCGTCGACGTATTTAATAAATGAAATGTTGAAAGAACGTTCGAGAGATAGAGAGAGAGGGGACCTAAAACCTGATTGACCTAAGTTCTTCACGTACATCAGAACGGTGAATTAAAACGATCTGCAATTCGTGAAGCGTTTAACATTTAAAGAAAGCACACACACACACTAACACTCACGATGAACGCAATGTTTTAGCGTCTGTAGCCGAGCATATAAACGAGCGTGGAAATAGATTAAATATAAAACTAGATCGCGTCTCAAAACAAAATCCAACAATGCGCATGGAGTGATCGGCGTATCGACGAACACGGCATATTTTTTAAATAAATATACATTTATAACGCGATGCACTGAACAAAATTGCACTGTAACAAAGACACGGATCCCCCTCCCCCCCCCCCCCCGTATAGCCTCAACACACTGTTGGGGCAAGTGCTGTTGGCGAGCACCTATGAAGGCCGGGGTGGGATGGCCAGCACCACGCCCGTCCGCCTTTGTCTTCCGAGTGGCGGTGTTCACACACCGCACCAGCTAACCCACTTAAGGCTGAGTCGACCTAGGCGAGGCCCAGGAATCGGTTTCAGATCATCGTCACCGGTATTGGCCGTGAGCGGGAATCCAACTCGGAAAACCGCCGGGTTCGGAGCGGCAGTTTAGCGCTAACCGCTGCGCCACCGCTCCCCGGCGTAACGCATCCCACCCACCACCCAAACACTCGCTCGCACGTGCGGCCCGACCCGTGCGAGCCTCTGTGCCTCTGCGTGTATGTGTGTCCGTCTGTTCAGCCGCTGTTTCCCCGTTACACACAGAAGCGTATGCCGTCCGCCGCCACCGCATCTCATTTACATATTTACGCATTTCCCACCGAGACTGTAATTAAAAGCGGTGCCTGCGTTTAATTAGTTTTAATCCGATAGTCGTTACGCAAATGATGCCGGGGAGCTAAAACTCGGAGCGCCGTCCTCGGCCTTACACAGCAGAGGTTAGCGCGCGCGCACGTGCCGGTAGGAGTGTGATGGTAGGAGTGTGATGGTAGGAGTGTGATGGTAAGAGAGTGATGGTAGGAGTGTGATGGTAGGAGTGTGATGGTAGGAGTGTGATGGTAGGAGTGTGATGGTCGGAGTGTGATGGTAGGAGTGTGATGGTAGGAGCGGGAGTGTGATGGGGAGCGGCGGTGCAGTGGTTAGCGCTACGCTGCGCTACGAAGCCGGCGGCCCCGAGTTCGATTCGCGCTCACGGCCACGTGCACCATCAGTGACGATTATCTGAACCGGTCCCGGGCCTCTCCTAGGTCGACTCGGCCTCAAATTAGCACTTGGTGAGGTGTATAGTAAACATCGCCACT
Organism: Lampetra fluviatilis; assembly: GCF_964198595.1. Classification (NCBI taxonomy): domain Eukaryota; kingdom Metazoa; phylum Chordata; class Hyperoartia; order Petromyzontiformes; family Petromyzontidae; genus Lampetra; species Lampetra fluviatilis. Next base: position 3,953,701 of record NC_136283.1, read on the forward strand.
GGGGAGACAAAGGCGGCCTGCCTTCACAGGTGCTCGCTAACAGCACTTGTCCCAACAGTCTGTTAAGGCTATACGGGGGATCTCTATATCTGCCTTAGCGTGAGAGATATCGGCAGAAATAGCTGCTTCTGCTACTACTGCTACAATCGCCTGCGTGAAATGAATCGACTCATGCTCATGAACGCATTCTCTCGCGTTCGTGATTGCGCTACAATTTGTGGCTGCTAAACGAGCGCACATTCACTGATTCCGCACATCTATATTGTCAATACATACACACACACACACACGTGATGTGTACATACCTGATGAAGTACGGTCGTATGTACGTTTAGATTCATTTGGAAAATATGCGCGGGCCGTTGTGTGTTACATTATCCGTTGCACGTTAGGGGACCTCCTTTAACGCATTAGAAACCTCCGCTGCTTTGTTTTTAAAGTGATGGCCCAATATAAAACAAATCACTTTTTTACATATATGTGGATGCGAATATTAAACGCGTGCAAATAAGGTCCGCCGCGTATGCGTTGAATCATTCGCTTTTCCGCGGCCGCAGTACGTGCCTGGATGTTCTTTTTTGTGTTCACACACACACACAAACACATCCCATGAGCCAGTGTGAGGAGCGCAGATGGGTCTCAAAACCGGCGCATACATTAAAAGTGCGTATAAAAAACCCAGCAAAGCCGCAGCATTCATTAAACAACGCAACGAGTCGTCCTCATGCATGACGTGCACCATACACACACACGCACCATTGTAGTTGATCCTGTAAATGAACTGCTACGAATCGGCACGACGTCAAAACTGCCGCTTGTAAATTAACGCGTTAGCGTCTTCACGGGGCTTTACAATTTGCGCGTTTGGGGGCATTTGTAGACACTTCAACAAAGTGATACTGCTGCCGCTGCTTATCTTACTGCTGCTGCTGTTGCTGCTGTTGATGTTGCTGCTGCTATTGCTGTGATGCTGACGGCGAGGTGGGTGGCATGTGTGCTACCATCACGGCTGCTGTGTGGCACATTGCTCATAAACACTCTCTCGGCCCGACAGCATGCGGCGACAGATGCCCGCTCTCCCCTGCTCCTCGCATATTGTCCGCCGCGCATCTGTCGCGCTCAAATAAAAGTGATCGGAGCGAAGAATGACCATGATAATTTTTTTTTAAAGGACAGCGGTTGGGTGATGGTCAAGGCGTCGGAAGATTGGTGGAACGGTGGGGGGGGGGGTGCGGTGTGGAGTCGGGAAGGGGACACACACACACACACGAACGTGTTCAAAGCCAATTAGTGAAAGTGCCAGAAACGCATTGCTAATGCTGCGCCGACAGCCACGCGCGTTCGTCCGCTTCGCGAAAAGAGGTGGGGGGGGGGAGGCTGTCGTTCGGACGAGTTCCAGACGCTCGAGTCGATGTTAACGGAGCAGCGCCCAAGTCATCGTCGAGCAAATGCAGCGCGCGTGGGTTGCGCGCGCGCGGGAGTCCGATTTCGATTTCGCATCGTGGCCAACGTCACTCCGCCACGCGGACGCGTCAGTGGCGTCGATTGGTAACGGTGAGCGCGAAGATTCGTTCCGAGTCCTGAACGCGTCTCTTGAATGGATCGCATCTCTTATTAAGAGCGACGCACGGTCTATGTCTTGCCTGTAAAACTAGAAACCGCCGCTGTCCCGTCAAGTCGGACTACAATTGAACGGAGGTGGGGGGGGGGGTGTGGGGTTTGGGGGGAGATTTCATTTTAGAAAAAACGGAGCCACGTTTCCGCTATGAATTATAACGGGCGGCTGTCGATTAAGACTCACAGACTCGCGTGCGCACAGGAAAAGTATTCCGCTTTTGTAGAAACCCCGAGTTGCGCACGCACGAGAAAGAAAGGAGAGAGAGAGAGGACACGGATGGGGATCGTTTCAACTCTCAGCCGCTCATCATCGCGGGGGGGGGGGAGCACGTGGCGACGGCACCGCACATGCACGAGACGACAACGCCGACCAACTCGAGAGCCACTCAAACAAAGTGCGCCCAGACGCGTGGCAGTGTCGTGCGATCTGCCGTCGTTGAGCAACGCAGCACCTCGGCACGACAGCCGCAGCCGCTGCTGCGGTCTTGCTCGAAGATCGTAACGGAGGCCACTGGAGCGAGAGGGGATGCGAGAGGATGAACACAAAACCCCAGCGTATCTCTCTCACCTTTGGACATGAGTCGCGCCGAGTGCGTGAAGGAGGTCGAGGAGGAAGGGAAGGAGGAGGCGGAGGAGAGGAGACGCAGGCGACGATGTCAGAGCGTAAAAGCCAGGGAGGAGGACGGCCGAGGGAGAGGACGGGGCAGGTGTAATCACATCGGCAGGCGGAGAGCGACGACTAATAAAGGTGCGTGAGTGGCGGCGGGCGTGGAGACTCTCTCTGCGTGCATCCCTGAGCTCGCAACGCCGCGTGCGCACGGGGGGTACCACTCTCCGCCTCCTCCACCCCCCCCCCCAAGACCACTTCCTCCACCCACCCCCCCCGAAGGCCACCCCCAGCCCAATCAGCTTTCGCCTACCACGTAGGCAAGACCGAGCGCGCGTTGTGACGGCGCGTGCCATTGGCTGGGGCGTTATCTATTTAATTCATTGATTCCCCCCCCCTATACCCTGCATCGTGAATGCATGAGAAATGAGGACGCAATCGCTGCGAACCCGCGCTCTGATCACGACGGCTCGTCAATGCGTAAACGCGTTGAGTTGTCAAGTCACGCGAATCGCGTCTCAATGCACAGCTGCCTCGCTTGTAAGGGAGTGTGGAGGCGTTGGATTGCGTTTGCACTCCCGATGCCTGCTGGCTTTAAACTTTAAAGCTGTGGCTTAGTTAGATAAGCGCCAGCGACATTAACCGACGAGTTTGTCCAAATGCGGCGTGAACTTTGTTCTTCCCTGTGCTTTGGCTTGGTAGTGTGAGTCAGTTTGCTCTCACGTCACAATACGCCCGTGCGAGCGCGCGGCCCGTTTTTTTCTTCTTCTATTATGATTTAAATGACGCCGATGAATCTCCACTGTAATTTACTGCTTTATGCCAAAGGGAAAAAAAAAAATAACAACGCGATCGAAAATCCAACTCACACGGCCCGCGTTACGAAGCGCAGACAACTACTACGACTGCGCAAAAGCGCGTCAATGTCGTACGCAAACGTCCGTGCGTGTGTGCGTGCGTGTGTAAGAAAATCCAATAGCAATTTTAATAATTGCTAGTCAGCGAAAAATTATCACAAGGTAGGTGATTTGTGACACCGGAGATGATAGGTTGCGCAATATCGCAGAGGTTTTTTTTTAATGCGTAATTTGCGCACGCCGACTCGCACGGACGATGCGAACCCCGCCGTCGAAAAAAAAAGACCAAAAAAGAGATCATCGGCAGCCATACTCTGTGAAGATGCCACAAGTGAGAAAGCGCATCTCAATGTCAGCGCCGGGCCACGCAATGCAAAGTTTAAAGTCACGTGGGAGAGGTTACATTCGGTGCGGCCCAACTCTCTAATGATCTCGCGCGTGCAAAATTACGTTTGAATTATTATTACGACTGTTATTATTGTCGGTTTAACTCTATTGGATAATGTTATCGACCAGCGCAAAAAAGCGCGCAGAGTTCACGCGTGAGGCTTTGAAACGGCGGAACGGGAGTTTTTTTTTCACTCGCGTCTCGAAACGTTCAATTGTGTTCTTTAAAAATCTCAGTTCATGCATATATTGTTTAAAGTTTTAACCAAGGAACAGTTATTTTCTTTGAAAGCAAAACAACTCGACTCGTCAAGCCGAATAATCATCGCGTTCGGGCGCACCGTCTCTTATTAGCGAAGCGAAGAAACACTCCGCGTCTTCTGCGTGCAAAACAAAACTCGCGCGTTTCGTCGAAGGTGCCAGTTGCCGCCGAGACAAACCGCTTCACTTGGTCCAATTCAATCGTTCAGCGCGAAAAACGCCGAGATGCAAACAACTTTGCGCGTTTCTCTTTTTTGGTGAAACTCGAGAAACCGCATTGCGTCGCGAGCACACCGCCTCGTTTGATTCTAATAAGTTGCACGCACGCCGTTATCAAGACAGCCTGCTTTATTATCCCTGTGTGTGTGTGTGTGTATGTTACAAAGCGTTATCGTGTTTGTCTTAAAACCTTAAACGCTTCTTCGACGTCCCGAAAATGAACCGAACGGCAGATTCCCGTGTGCGGTGTCGCACTTCGGCAACAGTTCCCTGGCGCGTATCGTAAAATTATTGGCGCAACGCGTTGCGTAAATGTGCCCGCGCGCGCGTGTGAACGCCGCAGTGCCGTGCCACGCCGCGACGTACCTCTCGTGTGCACACGGGTGCCGAGTCTTCACGCCGTGCAAGCTGCACGTCAAACGCGTTGGGCAGTCAACTGTGACCGCCGAACGGCGAGCGCTGCGTTAAGAACGGCGAGGTCGACCCGCGGAGTGCGCATGCATCGAGCACCGAACGCAAATCCGTCGCGTGCCATTTTAATAATGTATAAATACAGCACTTAACAACGCGTGTATGTGATATTAACAGTGGGGCCACGTATTGAAGGGCTCTGTAATTGATCACTTATATCTTTGGTTGTTGTTGTTATTGTTTTTTTTCAAATCTCTTCCGAGGGAAGAAAAGTTGTTTCGTGAAAACTCGCGTGCGTGTTTAAGGAAAAGCGCTCGCAATTTAAGGTCATTTTGGGGTCAAATTTAATCCGTCACAATTCTCAGAAACAGGGCAATGATGTTAATTTTTGGTTTGTTTTGTATCGCCCCGCGTCCCTCGTCTTATGATTTTGATCTCACTGACCAAACGAAATGTGCAGTGGGCACCTACGGCATTTATCTGCCCATGGATTGTGACGATGACATTTGATCTCTGCACGAAGAACATTACGCGAGAGCCTGACTCTGGTGCATGCAGTGAGTGACATCGTCGCAAGTGTTACGGCTCGTTGGTGATCACAGATTTAACACGCGTACTCATTCAATCAGTAAACAACTTAACCAGCCCCCCACCCCACCCAAATAAAAATCCGAAGGTCGTACGACTCGACGCGCGCGATCGAAAAGCCACGGGCACATTCACCGATCATTTATTTGTGTTTGTGGATGTCAATCGTCGTGACCTACGAGGCGGCGTGGGGAGGCCTTCATCCAGCAGTGGATTGGCAAAGGGCCGTGAATTATTCATCACTAACTTTATTTTTTTTATCGCTTTTTGAGGCGCAGGAAGACAATGGCACGCGTTTGCGATACTCGTAAAAATATATATACGTACACAAATATGACATTTACATTTTAGCTACAAACGTTGTGTGCCAGTTGATTGTGTCTGGCGTCTATTTCAACCTTCAACAGAATGTAGCCACAGTTTATTCAACTTTACACGTAGCTACTCATGATTAAACATATTTAATGTGATTCAACTCATAATGAACACAATAAACTAAGTTATTTAATGAAGAACGCCTCAATGCTCTTTTTCAGGAGGGATGTTCAGCAAATTCATTTTCATTTTCAAATCGCGTGTTTTGCGATATGCCGGAGGAAACAGGAGAATTCAGATACAACTCAACGGACATTCAAAGAGGAATAACAATGACATCTCCACACAGACGGCATCACAAACCCACTTGCTCTACTGCCCTATGTTGACCAAACAACAAGCTCGTCCTCACTCACGCACTCACTCACGCACTCACTCACTCACGCACTCACTCACGCACGCACACGTTCACTCACGCACTCACTCACGCACTCACACGCTCATGCACTCACTCACTCACTCACGCACTCACGCACTCACTCACGCACTCACTCACGCACACGCTCACTCACGCACTCACTCACTCACTCACGCACTCACGCACACGCTCACTCACTCACTCACGCACTCACTCACTCACGCATTCACGCACTCACTCACGCACTCACTCACTCATTCACGCTCACTCACGCACTCACTCACGCACTCAATCACGCACTCGCTCACGCACACGCTCGCTCACGCACTCACTCACTCACGCGCTCACTCACGCACTCACTCACACACTCGCTCACGCACTCACTCACGCACTCACTCACTCACTCACGCACACACGCACGCACGCCACCAGCCTCCTCGACCCAACCCAGACGACCGAGACTGCGCGAGCAACAGCGCTCTCTCTTGGACCACCTCTTACGCACGCGCCGCCTCGACGGCAGAAGCCGCGATAATCGAGGCACCTTGCTCTCTGCACCCCACCCACCCCCTGCGCACCCCTCCCGCTGCCCCCCACAATGCTCACCACCCCCCCTTCACTCGGCAAACCATCTTAGCTCGCTGCCACCTTCGTTGCGTGGACGCAGGGCCGAGCGCCAGACGCGACTGTGCCGAGCACCGTTTATTATTCATGAGACGGGCGCGGCACCGCGCGGGCGGCCGAGCCCCTCCCGAGCCCCCCTCGCCATCTGGCCCGGTCCGGACCGAGAGCGGCGCGGGATCCCCCCGGCCCTGGCCAGATGAGCTCGCCAGCCGGCCCGCTCTGTACACCACGCAGCCTCCGAGCCCTTCGGGCGAGTGAGTGGGCGAGCGGGCAAGCAGGCGGGCAGGCTGGCAGGCAGGCAGGCAGGCGGGCAGTAACACGGGACACGGGTCTCGGGCAAAAGCTGCTTGATGTGCCCCCGTCGCGCTGTTTGTTGATGGAGAGGAGACCTTAGATGTTGCGCTGTTTTCTTGTAGGGGGTGCGGAGTAGTAGGAGGAGGGGTAGAAGGAGGAGGAGGAGGAGAGGCAGTTGACGGGGTGGTTTGGAACGCGAGGAGATGGCGATGACGACTCGTTTCGTTTCGGATGTGGCGGTGGTTGGTGGTGGTTGGTGGTTAGACATCCGTTCGCACTCAATGAGTCAATAGGAGGATTTGCAAACAGCGGAAACGTTACGACGGCACTCAAGTGAGGCTTGCCCAAGATCTGCTTTGCTAGAGTGTGCCATGGAGTCTTGCGTAACGTCTGTTTACCGCAATAAGCAACCGAACCCTGCGCGTGCAGGGGTGTGAATCGGGTGGCGCCAAGGCGTTTCGAAAGTGGTCAGTCACCGGGAAACTGTGGCTACTGACATACCTTGAAGATCCTCTTGGTTCTTTCGGTAAAGTCACGTAGAAGGGAAGTAATAAAATAATAAAAATAAAACATAACAAAATAATTCTCACAACGTTTCGGCCACAACACAAGTAGCCGTCCTCAGGTGAAGACAGGTCTGTCGAGGCGACAGCGTCTAAAAGAAAAACACCACCACGCTTGGAGCGTCTATTTAAGCTGGGTTAGAAAGGGGGAGGGGGGAAATGCGCATTGACGAAGATGAATCCCTGCAGTCACGAAAGCTTTAAATCGAAAGATACCGTGAAGACTTTGCCTGATAAACGTGAAACATTGGCGTCACTGACGCAGTCGTGTTCGTTACACGCGTTCGATAGACGCGTCGACAGAGAGAGATGTAACGAACGCAGTCGCGTTGTCAGAATAGCGATAACTCGGACGCGGAGCGGTGGGGCACTGATTAGCGCACTGCGTTCTTAAGCCGAGCCACCCGAGTTCGAATCGCGGCCACGGCGAAAATAACTGACGCCTGATATCTCAGCATCTCGTCACCCCCCTCCCCCTCCCCGCTTCACCGAACCTGCGGTGACAAGTCTGGGGAAGTATGGCGAACAAAAACCCTCCCCGGCAGTGGCGCAACACTGCAACGAACAGGCGTCCATCCATCCAAGCAGCTGTCCATCAAAGTCCCGACTTATTTGACACGCGGGGTTGCCGCATTTACAAAGGCGAACGCGTTCCAGATGTCCGCCCGGCGCCGGCATGAACCACCACGACCACCACCACCACCATTCATTTTTATAAGCAAACTACAAATTGCGCGAAATGCACACTCGAAGGCGGCCAATCGAGTGCCGGGCGGCCCGTGCCAGCGTGATTATCACGTATATTTCAATTAACGGAATTGAATTATTAAACGCAACGCGACGCAGTGAAGTGATTACTGAAATATGTAAAACGGTCGGCCCCGGGAGAATGCGCACTGTCGCTTTGTACGTCCCCGTGACATATGGCGCTAACGCCGCGTCTAATACGCATCGGCCGTTTTGTTCAGACAGACCGGGGGGTGTTAACCACCTCCTCGGTTTGTTGTTGTCTTCGTCTTCGTCGTCGTGGTCGTTGTTGTTGTTGATGCGGGATCGCTTTCACGGATAAACTTGCAGAGCCGCTTGGTAACGTTCAAACATCACCGTCGTCGTAATCGTCATCATCATCGTCGTCGTTATCATCATCATCGTCATCATCGTCGTCGTCATCGTCATCATCGTCGTCGTCATCATCGTCGTCATCATCGTCGTCATCATTGTCGTCATCGTCATCATCGTCATCATCGTCGTCGTCATCGTCATCATCGTCGTCGTCATCATCGTCGTCATCATCGTCGTCATCATTGTCGTTATCGTCATCATCGTCATCATCGTCATCATCGTCATCATCGTCGTCGTCATCATCGTCGTCATCATCGTCGTCATCATTGTCGTTATCGTCATCATCGTCATCATCGTCGTCATCGTCATCATCGTCGTCGTCATCATCGTCGTCATCATCGTCGTCATCATTGTCGTTATCGTCATCATCGTCATCATCGTCGTCGTCATCGTCATCATCGTCGTCGTCGTCATCATCGTCGTCATCATCGTCGTCCCGCACGCGGTTCTGTAAACCAACATCTGAGCTGCGAAGAAGACCAAGAAGGAGAACAAGGATAAGGAGAACATTGGGCGCTCACTGTGACATCAGCAGCACAAGGCGCTGGGAGAGTGCAACCGCTGCTGGTTGTTCCCTCTGTGTTCCCTCTGTGTTCTCTCTGTGTTCGGCGCAAACGTTTGGGCTGCTGCTGTCGTCTCGTTCGCGAGACCGACTCGTCCCGAACGCGCCACCGCACGTCGCGCTCGGAGTGCAGTTTGGCCGTCTTGTTTTATAGTTTCATTCTTTTATGGGACGGACGCAGAGGGTGGGGCGTTGCTGTCCGGTCCATCATCTGAGTTCAATTCCTGGCCACGGTTTAACAAAAAATAAAGTGAGCCGTGATGTCGAAACAGTTCCTCGATAACTCCCTACATGAAGCCCACAATGACCAGCAGTGGATAGACTTAGGACCGTGTGTGCAAAAAAAAAGAAGAGTCCCTGGACTCGATGCGGAATTTCCCTGAATGAATACGTCATCGCAATGGCAGGGCGGCGCTACAAACACAGAACCGGACTTGATACCGGGACGCCGAGAATCAGTTGCACATCGACAAACATTTCAACCACCATCTTCTCAACGGCCTACCCCTGCGAATCATTGCCACGGGGGGGGGGTGTCTTTAAGGGGGGCCCCTCTTTTTTTTCGGGGTGGGGGGGGGGTCAAGCAGACGGTGCCCTCTGTTAATGTCATCGTCTTCGTCGGTCGCCCGCAGCGTCGAGCGAGGTGTTGTCAACAGGAGGCGATTGAGCTCCCCACGAACGCAGCTTCGCGCACGCGACCGCAAGGCGCTTTGCGACTCGTGCACGATTTGGGATGATTGATGATTCACGCGCGATTTGATGGGGCGACGTTTGGGGTGATGGATGTCGATTCGCGGGTGATGGTTTGTGATCGACGATTATAGTCGATTGATGATGATTTCTGATGACGTACGGATGATGATCGATTATTTATGGATGATGATTGATGGATTGTGATTTATGGATGTCGATTGATGATTGGGGTTGTTGATGGAGAATTATAGATGACTGTGATGATTATTACACGATTGATGGATGATAACTGATGATCGATTAACGATTCTTTATTTAATGATTAATTGATGGATTATGATTTATGGATGTCGATTGATGATTGGGGGATGTTGATGGAGTATTATAGATGACTGTGATGATTATTACACGATTTATGGATGATAACTGATGATCGATTAATGATAATTTATGGATGATGATTGATGGATTGTGATTTATGGATGTCGATTGATGATTGGAGGATGTTGATGGAGGATTGTAGATGACTGTGATTATCATCACACGATTGATGATCGTTATACATGCTTGATGGATGATGATTAACGATTGATATTGATGGGTGATCGTTTTCAGATAATCATCGATGGACGATTACTTCCGCATGATTGTGATTTACGAATTCTGATATACGAATAACGATTGGTAGATGGCGGATAATTGATGATGACTTACACATGATTGAAAGCTGATTATTGATTATGTTATGGGTCGTTGATAATTTACAGATGATGACTTATGAACGCTGATTGATCAATGGTGATATAGGGATGATGATGATTTTTGTTTAAGATTGACAGATGACGAGTGATGGAGGATTCTTGACGACTGATGATCGAATATCTATACATCGATTGATGGATCATGATTTATTGATGATGATGATGAATTATGATGACCAATTGCGATTCGAAATTTCTCTGTTCATTATGACGTCATACCTTGCGTCACGTGGGTGACAACGCATGGTGAGCAGCGGATGTCGAACCGGCGTCGTTGGGTCTGTCGGTAAAGTCACGTGGTTCGGTTCAAAGGAAATAGCAAAAAAATAACAAAAAAAACTACGACGTTTCGATCGCAACACAAGCGGCTCGTGGGACTTGTTTTGACCACAAATCACCGCGCTGTTCAGTGCGGGTTGGTGAAGACCGGCAGGCACTGATGTTGGACAGAGTATACGTTCATGCGTCTCATGCTGCTTACACACGTTGTTACTGCACTGCCTTGCCTATGAAACGTATTTGCACAAACATGTTGTTATATTTCACAAGCGACTTGTTTTGTCTAAATGTTGTGAAACAGACCCGGTCTGTTTATGAATGACGTCATTTTATTGGCACATAGTAAGTAGCCTCTTGAAATCAATGTCACGTGATATTCTTTGGGTCTTTCGGTAAAGTCAAGTAGATAGGTCCACAGAAAATAACAAAACTTAAAACTACTACGTTTCGATCGCAACACAAGCGGTCGACCCGTTGTAGTTTTTTTTTTAATTTCTTTGAAACCTCTCTCCGTGACTCCCGAAAGACCCAAACAATATGAATTCCTGCAGTCACGAAAGTCAATGTCAGATGATCCTGGTTATTTACCGAGAATATGGTCGACCGATCTTGCAGCATCTTCTGAAATACAGGCACGGACAAACCAGATACAGGCAGTCATCGACTTACGAACATTCGACTTACGAACATCCACACTTAAGAACCAGCAAACTGGTTCGTAAGTGCAAACTGAACCCCACAACTATTTTGTTCAGTGGAGCAATCCTCCGCAATATGTAAGTCAGCCTCGCGCGGCCCGAGTTCCGTTCCCGCTCAGAGCCAGCATCGGTGACGATAAGCTGAACCGGTCATGGGCCTCCCGTAGATCGACTCAGCCTCAAATAAGTACCTGATGTGGTGCGTAAAAACATCGCCACTAGGGAGACAAAGGTGGTCGGGCGTGGTGTTGGACACCCACCCGCTCGTGTATCGTTCGGGCCTTCATAGGTGCTCGCTAACAGCACTTGCCCCCAACAGTCTGTTCAGCTTATATATCTTTGTGTGTGTGTGAAAGTGAGTGTGTCTGTGAAAGTCAGTGTGTGTGCACCTAGTGAGTGTGTGTGTGGGGAGCGGCAGTGAAATGTTTATCACGCTGCGCTACCAACCCGGCGACCCGAGTTCGATTCCCGCTCACGGCCAACACCAGTGACGATTGTCTGAATGGCTCCTGGGCCTCCCTTAGGTCGACTCAGCCTCAAATGAGTACCTGGTTCGGTGTGTAAGCATCGCTCCTTGGGGAGTCAAACGGTGGTCAACAGTGGCCGGTCGTGTTTCTGCCAGCTCACCCCCATCGTGTGCCACGCCGGCTTTTATTGGCGCTTCTCTCCAACAGTCGATGAAGGCGATGTGCTGGATCGTTGTCGTTGGGGTGTGTGGCCGTGCGTCTGTGTTCGTGTCTGCGCGTGCTAGCGCGTGCCTCGTGTGTGTGTCTGTCTTTGTGTCTGTGATGTCTTTGTGTCTGTCTTTGTGTCTGTGATGTCTTTGTGACTGTCTTTGTGTCTGTGATGTTCATAATCAACGTTTTTGGGTTAGATCGCGTTATTTATAAATGTGTCGTAACCCTCCACCACCCGACACGGCCAATCAGCAAAAAAAATGTAAATGTTGTGGTTTCACGCCTAAACACACCGGTGGGCTAAAGCAGTGAACTATTTGTCTTTTGTCAACGTGACACTTTTTTGCCGATTGGCCGTTTCGGGTGGTGGAGGGTTACGACACATTCGTAAATAACGCGATCTAAACCCAAAAACGTTGATTATGAATAATATTGGTCGCGAAAGCCTACCACGTGTTAAACTGTCTGTGATGTCTTTGTCTCTGTGTCTTTGTTTTTTGTGTGCATGGGCGCGTGCGTGCCCCGTGGTGTGTGCGTGCGATTGTGGTGGCTCATGGCGCCCCTTCCGACAAGTAAGCCAGCATCAGGACTCAAGGTAAACAAAAATGAAATTGATTTTTTTTTTATCTATTCATGTTACTTTGTTTATTTACTGTACAGTATTGTTTAACAGTGTTACATGCAAATGTGTTTCTTCTTATTTATGAGTTTAACAATGCTTCATGTTTTTTGTTGAACCGTAACACGAAACACTGACCACATGGGCATTTAAATATAGTGCATTTCTGTGTTCCGACTTACGAACCGTTCGACTTACGAACGGGTCTCGGAACGTATTATGTTGGTAAGTCGAGGACCACCCTGTATGACCCAGTATATGATGCATTATCATCAGAGGGTGGAGCGGTGGCGCAGATGTTTGAAGCGATTATAGGCACCCCCACTTTCGCCAACACGCACTGAACGTGGTGAAGTATGGTCTATGGAGGCGGGGGGGGCGGGGGCTTTTATCCAGCAGTAGATTGACAATGGCTTAATAGAGCATAAGTGGGTGAACGCACATATTTTACACGACGGTATGTGACCATATTCTAACAGATTATAGGACGCACTTTTTGCATGCACGGTGCTGTGTAAAATGGGAACTCTTTGTTGTCAGAGAGCATGTTGAGTTTGCATGCTCATCACAATAACACGCGTGGTTAATGCAGTCGCGATTCCTTGCAACAAAAAATGTTTCTATTTTGGTGTTTGAACGTCTTAACACAACTTGTTTAATTGCCAGACGGGGCAAAACTTACTCCTAATATGTTCACAGTGTGCTGTATTTTAAACCAAAAAGTTGTCGGTGCGCGCCTTACTCCATCCCGGCAGCTGCGAGTGTGCGGCCAGATCTCTGCGACTTCCCTTGTCGACGGCCCGGCACAACGTCTTATTATTATTTTATTTGTGTCAGCTGCGCTTCAGACTTTGCGTGGAACGTCGAACAATCCGACCTGAACAGCGCGCCGCGTGGCGAACAGCGCACAGGCAAACGGCCCCCAACGGCGACGGTTGAATTGCAGGCCAAATCCACGCGTGATTAACTTGTTTTATTTTACCCCATGGGCGTAAAAAGACACACAAGTCTTAATTTTAGAACTTTCGTGACTGCAGGAATTATTATTTGTTTCTTTCGGTTAAGTCACGTCTAAAGATAAAATAACAAATTAAATTAAATAATAGAATACGACGTTTCGATTGCAACACAAGCAATCATCATCAGGTATAATGAAATAGCGACATAAAATCTAACCAGAAAACTATAGACAGACATATTAGCAGACAGATATCACCAAGATACATAGCGAGAGCAACACAGGTAACAGAGAGGGGTGATCGTCTCTGTGTGGTGGCCTTAAATAGACAGAGGGGGGGGGCGGAGGCAGAGAGAGGGAGGAGGGTTAGAGAAAAAAATAGCATATCACACACAAGGCCCACGAAAGGAATGTGGCATTCTATAACCCCCCGGGGCCGCAAGTCAGTCACACAACCGACTGCTGCTGCTGCTGCCGCCATATGAGGTCAAAAATGCGCGCGCCTGGCTTTGGAATCCGACGCAGTCCTCGACGGACACGTGTGCACTCGGCGTATAATGCGCGACATGATGATGGGAGGTATGTCGGAACCGAACTAACATTGATCTCATCGCACGGCGCCGCTGCTGCGTTGTCAGCGATACGAGAGCACAATTAGCCACAACAACAACAACTACGAAGCAACTCGACGCAATAGCATTGCATTGAAAAAGTGAAAAAAATAAGCGACGTTCCGGTCAATGACCCTGTTTCATAGCGTAAGAAGGGAAGGGGGAATTGCCCGAAACTTCAATGTTATATATTTATTTAAGATAATGCAGTTTTATTGACGGATGTTGACTTTATTATTTAACTAATTGGGCGTCAACCCGTAGCTGAATCCACCCGCTAGAGGACGTCTTGCTTTAAGGTGCTTCTTCTAATCCCCCGCAAAAAAAAAACTACGACGTGATTTGTTCTGTTTCTCTCTCTCTGCCCCAAAAAAAATCCACAACAGCGGTCGGTGGGATGGGCAAAATTCCAACGAAGGACCCCCTCCCTCCCTCCCGATCTCATCCGCGTTCCCTGACGTACCCAGCACAGGAAATGACTGCACAGCGCCGGACGAACGCGCAGTCGGCCAAGGGAAGTTGCGCACCCACCCGCCCGCACCCACCCGCGCTTGCGGATACTGTATTTGCATCATCGGCACGGGCACCGACGACGCGTATTGTGCGGGACAAAGGATCTAACCCGCACACACACCCACACACACACTCGCGTACACACACGGGGCTCTGCATCGTACACACACCGCTCACGGACACGCACGCCACGCCACGCGCGTGCACAACACGTGTCACAGCAGAAGGAGCCACAGCGACTTTGCAGATCATCCCGAGTGGGGGGGGGGGTGCCACAGCGGGCGGGCGGGCGGGGGAGGGGGCACATTTTTATTCGGTGGCGGCGAATCATCATTTCAAAAGAGGTGTGCCCCAGAGTGGTGCTGTGCGAGACGAGGTCGCGTCTGAATCCACCACGATGTTGACCCGGGCAGGCAGAGCGCGTCCGACGCAGACGCAGCCGCCGCTGCTGCTGCTGCTGCCCGCAGTGCTGGTTGTGGTGCTGCTGGTGGTGCCAGTCGGTGGCACACAGGATGGAGGAGGAGGAGAGTGCCACGCCGCTTTCGACCTCTACTTCGTACTGGACAAGTAAGAGTGGGAACTCGCGGGAGAGGAGGGGCGGGCGGGTGTCAGCAGTTTGGGTGCGTTGAAGTTCTTCAGCACCGGCAGTTTTAAATCGTGCCAGATTGAAACGTCGTTTGGTAAGAACTGGTTTGTTTTGTGTGTGTTCGTTTGTTGCCCTTGCCCCGCACCTCCGACTACCACGGTTGGATAGTACGGTGCGGAAGAAGTTCAATATGCACAGTGCATGGATACCGTGCGTAGCGAACCTGGGAGGTGCGGTGGAGGGACAACAAACTGCACACACAAATTAAACACACAAACTGTACACACAAACTAAACACACAAACTAAACACACAAACTAAACACACAAACGAAACACACAAACTAAACACACAAACTAAACACACAAACTAAACACACAAACTAAACACACAAACTATACACACAAACTAAACACGCAAACTAAACACGCAAACTGAACACACAAACTAAACACACAAACTGTACACACAAACTAAACACACAAACTAAACACACAAACTGAACACACAAACTAAACACACAAACTAAACACACAAACTAAACACACAAACTAAACACACAAACTGAACACACAAACTAAACACACAAACTAAACACACAAACTGAATACACAAACTAAACACACAAACTGTACACACAAACTAAACACACAAACTAAACACACAAACTGAATACACAAACTAAACACACAAACTAAACACACAAACTAAACACACAAACTAAACACACAAACTGAACACACAAACTAAACACACAAACTAAACACACAAACTGAACACACAAACTAAACACACAAACTGTACACACAAACTAAACACACAAACTAAACACACAAACTAAACACACAAACTAAACACACAAACTAAACACACAAACTAAACACACAAACTGAACACACAAACTAAACACACAAACTAAACACACAAACTGAATACACAAACTAAACACACAAACTAAACACACAAACTAAACACACAAACTAAACACACAAATTAAACACACAAACTAAACACACAAACTAAACACACAAACTAAACACGCAAACTAAACACGCAAACTAAACACACAAACTAAACACACAAACTGTACACACAAACTAAACACACAAACTAAACACACAAACTAAACACACAAACTAAACACACAAACTAAACATACAAACTGAACACACAAACTAAACACACAAACTAAACACACAAACTGAACACACAAACTAAACACACAAACCAAACACACAAACTAAACACGCAAATTAAACACACAAACTAAACACACAAACTAAACACACAAACTAAACACGCAAACTAAACACGCAAACTAAACACACAAACTAAACACACAAACTGTACACACAAACTAAACACACAAACTAAACACACAAACTGAACACACAAACTAAACACACAAACTATACACACAAACTAAACACACAAACTGTACACACAAACTAAACACACAAACTAAACACACAAACTAAACACACAAACTAAACATACAAACTGAACACACAAACTAAACACACAAACTAAACACACAAACTGAACACACAAACTAAACACACAAACTAAACACACAAACTAAACACACAAACTAAACACACAAACTAAACACACAAACCAAACACACAAACTAAACACACAAACAAACTGAACACACAAACAAAGCGCAGTTCTAAACTAACGAATTTTCGCATTGGAGACAAAGGAAACGACACCTCGGAATAGTGTTAAACTTGTCAAACAGTCTTTGACTTACGAACACCCGACTTACGAACACCCGACTTACGAACATCCGACTTACGAACAATCGCAACTTACGAACGAGCTTCCACGAGATATCGATGTTTTTGTTTAACATTGACTTGCAAACGGGAACTCGGACTGAGGAACAATTCTGTTTAGCGGGGCGATCTTCCGCGAGATGTAATAAGTCAGGAACTTTATTTATCCTGGATAATTCCTGGTGAGTGTGTGTCTCTGTGTGTGGGGAGCGGTGGTGTAGTGGTTAGCGCGCTGTGCTATAAACTTGACGCGCCGGGTTCGATTCCCGCTCACGACCAACACCAGTGACAATTATCTAAGTGGGTCCTGGGCCTCCTCTAGGTCGACTCTGCCTCAAATGAGTACCCGGTGCGGTGTATGGTAAACATCGCCACGAGGGAGTCAAAGGCGGCCAGGCATGGTGCTGGCCACCCACCCCCTCGTGTGTTGTGCCGGCCTTCATAGGTGCTACAAAGGCTATACAGGGGATCGTTGTTGTGCATGGTGTGCTCATTTGTCGGGACTTATTGCGTCCTTCCCGACATACAAGCCAGCATCAGGACTCAAAGAAAGTTAAAATAAAACCGATTTATTTTTCGATTTATGTTACTTAATGTTCGTCTTTTATTGCAATATTGAATACAAATTTAGACTATTTCTTAGTCATGAGTTTAACAATGCTTCCATTTTTTGTTGAACCGTAACACTGGCCGTATGTTCGTTTAAAAACGGTGCAGTTTCATGTTCCGACTTACGAACATGCACACTTACGAATGGTGCGTAAGTCAAGGACTTGTTTATACATAGGAGCCGTGGTTTGCGTGTTTTGGCAGGACTTTGTTAAAAGGTGGCTTCTTGTTGTTGTTACTGCTGCTGATGATGATGAGCATAGTAATACACCTCTGGTAGCGGTGGCACATTGGTTCGCGCACCGCTCTCTGAGGGGCCGTCCATAAATGACGTCACGCACCTAGGGGGGGGGGGGGTTAGACATTTGTGACGATGTGTGACGACGGGGGGGGCGGGGGTGAGAAATGTGACGTCACATCAAAATGCGCAATTTTAAATAAATATAGACAACACGTTCTACTTAATGAAATTACTTTTTTAATAAATGTTTTCTCCTACAACATCAGTTTGCAGCGCCACATTAAATACGTACTACAATGACAATAGTTTAAAGCGATTTGAAACATGTTTTTTTTTTTTGGGGGGGGGGCAGAGCTTTGTGACGTCATATTTGAGGGGGGGGTCTGACTTTTTGTGACGCCGTGTGACGAAGGGGGAGGGGGGGGCAAAAATCGTCCATAATCGCGTGACGTCATTTATGGACGGCCCCTTATATTTATATCGGTCGACTCAGCGTTTTCAATGAGTTTCTGGTGCCAGTCGTGTGTGGGCATCGACACGGAGGAGACGTGGTGCCGGACCACCGCAGTTTGCCGTTCAATGCGTTGTCCCAGGTCTTTATAGACGCTCGCTCACAAGAACGTTTGCCCCGACAGTCTCTCTGTAAGCTGGGCTGCCCCTAAGGGGGGAGGGGGATTATTACATCCGTCATGTATGCACATTTGTTGAACTTCTCTCGCACCGTACGTAGCCGACCGTGTTACTCGGAGGTGCGGGGGGAGGGAAGGACAACACACGAAACACTAAAACGCAGTCCTAAAGAAATTCGTTTAAACATCTAGATGATTTAAAAGTCCATGGCTCCAGTGGCTTCCTAATATCGGGCGGAAGAGCGTTCCAGACGGCCGCAGAAGCGCGTCTGAAAGCGACCGCGATGCATGTGACCGTCTTTGTTCGACGGTGATAGCCAAACGCTGCTTCTGAGTGCGCCTGGTGGTTTGTGCTCTTTGAGCAGATCGTCAAGGTGTTGTGGGTCACTTGTGGCAAGCACTTTGTGTGCAATGAGCACGACCTTTTAGCTTATTAGTTCGGCGGCCGGAAGCCACGGCAACTCGGCGACACAGTGACGTCGACGTGCTGCCCCCCCCCCCCAATGCTTTGGGACCCCCCCAATGCGCGTGGCCCCCCAATGCGAGGGGCCCGGGCCCCCACCCCAATGCGCCCCCCTCCCCTCACCGATGCTTTTGGACTCCTCAATGCGCGTGGCCCCCCAATGCGAGGGCCCCGGTTCCCCCCCAATGCCCGCCCCCCCCCCAATGCGCGGGGCCCAGGGTGATCGCCCCGATTTGCCTTACCCCTAAGAGGCACGGCTCTGCGTGGTCACAGCACTAATCTCTCCTGCATCTCGCCGCCGGAAACGCCCCTCCTCTCGGGGCTCGCGGGCTCAGCCAGAGGGGGGTTTGAGCCCAATTTGTGAGAGAGGGCGGATCGCAGCGGCCGATTTGCCTTCGAATGCAGAGCTCCCTCGAACGCCGATTTTTCGAGAGGAAAATAGCTGTCAACAGGTCGGAATTGTGTTAAGTCGCCCGAATGAGCAAATCTGAGAGGTGGTTTGATAAGACACACGTGCCCTAAGGGTATGCCTTCCAACAAAGTGTTGGTACCATACTTCATACTCATCGGTATTAGAAAAACAAGTTTTGCTGGCTGGCTGGCTGACTGGCTGGGAGGGGCGGACAAACGGTCACGTCCAAATGACGTACGGGTTGCTAGTTCCTATCAAGAATTAAAAAAAAACACGACGAGTCAGCATCATCCAAGGGTCGGAATCTTTAAGGTCCACATTTCCGTAGTTGTATTTTCTTCTTGTACGAAGCCAACACGCATCCCCCTACATCTCTTCTCTCGTCACCCAACCCCCTTCCCATTGCGATCCGCCTCGATTCCCTTCTCAGAGACAACAGATAAGAGATGACATCTACGGTAGAACGGTCCCTCTGGCTAATCACTGCGATTCCATTACCCCTAACATTAGCTGCTCACTGTGTGCCAGTGTGTAACGCGGCCACACTTATCCATGCCACGACTTACAATCCTCGTTTATTTTGCCGATGCAGTATTCGGTTTGGCTCCGTGTGCCGCGGGCTCTTCCAGTGAGTGCTAAGCTGTCCAGTCGACTCACGCTCGTGGGCTTTTCGCCGCAACCTCGTGCACAATAACAAGTTTCATGCTCGTGTTACCGGCTGGATTGCTACGTGTGTGTGTGTATTTGAGGGGGAGCGGTAGTGTAGCGGTTAGCGCTACGCTGCGCTATGAACCTGGCGACCCGGGTTCGATTCCCGCTAACGGCCAACACCAATGACGATTATCTGAACCGGTCCTGGGCCTCCCCTAGGTCGACTCAGCCTGAAATGAGTACCTGGTGCGGTGTGTAAACATCGCCACTGGGGAGACAAAGGCGGTCGGGCGTGGTGCTGGCCACCCACCCCCTCGTTCGTGTACCGTTCCGGCCTTCATAGGTGCTCGCTAACAGCACTTGCCCCTACAGTCTGTTAAGGCTATACGGGGGATCTTTATCTTTATTTCACATAGGGTTTAAATCATGGCTAAATGTAACGCGGCATTTACAGCCTGACTCGCTGAGATGCGTAAATGTCCATCGGTCTGGCTGCGTGACACTTCTTGCCACCTGAGACATTGCAGGCTTGTGGCCAGTGTGGAGCGCGTGCCCGGGAGGCCGTTGTGTGCAAGGATTTAATGCTCTCCAGCTAAAGGTTCAACGTGTTCATGCATTAGCTCTGTCCGTCCGTAACAGGAGGGGCACTATAACTCTCGTGAAAATGATCCAATACGAAGCAATGCGCAGTAAAGTTGGCTTTCTATTAGGCACTTTAGCCTTATTGAAAACCGGCCACTTTGTTCCAAGGGCTTGTTGGAAACATTGGAGGACCCAAACGAGAGCACCAAAGGGCTATTTGCAAATGTGCAAACGTGTTTTTCCCGAGCAGCCATCCGTCGTCGGCTTTCGCGCGCCGCAGGCTGAACACATCCGACGACGAGCGCTCGTTGATCAGGAGTCACGGGTAATGCACGTCGCGTGACGCGTGACGTTTGTGCCGCGCGGTTTTCCTGACTCGGAGCGGGCCCCCCACTTCTCGTCGGCAGATCGGGGAGCGTGGGGATGCACTGGAATGAAATCTACGACTTCGTCAGAGAGCTCACGGAAAAGTTTGTCAGGTGCGTGAACAAAAAAAAATCGGGAATAACGATAACCGCAAAAATAATAATAAAATGTTTCAACATTGCCTACTCACTCTTACATTTTTTCCCGGTCCACCGTACATGTGTCGTAAGCTTGCTCCGTCGACTTGATCCGTAGGATGGTTGCAACAATTGTCGTCAGCAGACCCTCTGCCCCGAGGACGGTCGTTGTTAAATGACGTGGGCACACCCATCGCTCCCCCCGGGGCATCTGATTCCCACGCCGTGTTCTGTCTGGTCCCAGCCCTTTTGTGTCCTCAAGCAAAACTTAATTGCAGCTGCGCAGTGCTCTCTCTCTCGACCTGTACGCTTCCGGTTACAACACAATTAAAGGAGGCAATGTGGTGTTAACTTGTTCACCACCATATTTGGAGACCTACTGGTGCAATGTTCTTGTATGGATATAATAAAGTTCAGCTCGAGTTCATTGCTGTGCTGTACTGCTATGCTCTCCTTCACCAAAACGGAAACTGACCGGCATGGTGAGCTATGGGTCATACAACCCCTGCGGCAAGCACGGTGTGGGGAAGCCCCCCGAAATGCAGCAGTAGATTGGATAAAGAGCTCTCCACATTTTACAACGCGGTTCATACTTGTCGGTGTCTCCATTGCGTTTGTGCTGCCTGAAGGCGAACGCTGTGGGCATCGCGGTGAACCGGTTGTTGCAAACGAACTCCTCGCGTGGTTTTTGTTTCGCCCGCCCCTCCTCCACACAGCCCGATGATGCGATTGTCATACATCGTGTTCTCCTCCAAGAGTTACGTCATCATGGAATTGACATCCGACAGGTACATTTCTGTGGTTTTTGGTCCGCCGTGTTTTTTTATTTTGCGTCCTTGAGTCACGGACTATGGTTGTGCACGTCAGCGGTGCGCCCGGATATTTATGTACTTCAGCAACCAACGAACACAGATATAACAGTTCACAGATTTTTTTTTAGTGGTGGATTACAAAAAAATAAACTACTTAAAAAAACCTAATGTGACAATTCCACTAAAAACACTACATCTTCATCACA
The DNA here is from genome assembly GCF_964198595.1 of Lampetra fluviatilis. Classification (NCBI taxonomy): domain Eukaryota; kingdom Metazoa; phylum Chordata; class Hyperoartia; order Petromyzontiformes; family Petromyzontidae; genus Lampetra; species Lampetra fluviatilis. The sequence goes on from NC_136283.1 coordinate 3,975,829, forward strand.
AATAATGTTGTGCCACACACTACAAACGTAACGACTTATCGCGGACATTGAGAGAGTTTCCAAAAGTTGTGAGTAACTTAAACACACGCACTTATATTTAAAAATTCGAATGAAAGCTCGTGCTCTTTCGAAGAGATTGCTACACGGACATGTGGCTTATAAATAAAACAGCAACGTTAGGTCAGTGTGACTTTTCTTTTTTTACTTTACATTTTTATTCCAAAAGCAACATCGTTGCCCCGCGCACCTCTCACTAAACAATACGTTCAGAGCGGCAGTCCGTGCAGAGTCCCCAATACTCGCTCACGCTGCCTCGTCACTCCGTCACTCCGGCACGAGCTTCCCGTCGTCTTTAGTACGCAGCGATCTCCGTTGCTGCTAACGATCTGCGGACGATCATGCCGCACGCCGCCGTGCGTCTTTGCTCCAGAATGTGCCGTTGAATATTCGACGGATTGTTTGCTAATCTGGCCGGCGAGGTTGTGTGCGGAGTTTTAGAGGGTGCTGATAGCCAATCGAGATCCTGATTGGGGATGAAAATTCAGGCCTTCTATAACATCCAGGGTTAATAAAAATGAGTAACTACTTTGTGGAACGTTGACAGTGTTCGTTCGGTGGACAGTTGTTGTTTTTTTTCCTGCCATAGTAACGTGGAACACTCAAACAAGTTAATTGTTTTTTTACCCTTTTATCTGGCAACAAAACTGACATATTTTTTTACAAGGAGTCATGTTTGCATTGACCGCAATACCTGCGGTCGGAATGCAAACAAAAAACACAACTGACAATGTATGCACTGTCCTTGAAATTGATTGGTCCACACCCGAGACAGCTTTCCTTAGAGCCTAGTCTCACATGGTGTTGGACCAGATGACACCAAAAGGCGCACAACTCAAAGACAATGCACCATCAGAGTATGAGAGCTCGGGGTAAGTATTTACACCATTGGAACCTCATTTGCCAATAGCAAAATATGATAATTGGTTTTTTACTCTTTTATCTGGCAACAAAACGGACACCTTTTTTTCCAACAAGTATTAGGGGGGATTAGTGGCAGAGTGGTTGCCGCCACTGCGCTATGAGCCCGGTGACCTGAGTTTGATTCCCAGCCAAAGCAGATGTCAGTTGTAAGTTATTGACGAACCGTTCCTGCCCTCCCTCTCGACCCTCCCCCAACCCGCACTGACCAGCGTGGTGAAGAATGTTGAAAACAAAAATATAATAACATTTTAGCCCATCAGGTTATCGGCCTTCCCACCAAATATGTTTAAGCCACATTAGTTTTAGGAAGACCAACTCTCTGAACTTCATAATTGTCATTAGCAGAGCTTGGCTTGTTCGACAAAAGCACATTTGTTGGCCGATGTTATACGACAAGAGTCATCTTCAGACAACGTGGAGGTCATTCACCGCATGGTAGTAAATGAACGCACGCACGCACGCACACGCGCTTGTACGGTATGTTTATGTATCACGTTAAACCTTTGTACCTTCTCCCATGGGCCCCCGTGCAGAGAAAAGATTAAAAAGGGTTTGGAGGACTTGAAAAATGTACAACCAACCGGAGACACTTACATGCACGAGGGCATCAACGAGGTATGGCGAGCGCGCCCCACGTGCTCACGCTTGTGCAATCTGGGATGGTATCGGGGGCACATTTGCAATGTGTTTCCTGTTGACTGCTGGGAAGTTACATCGTTAAGGCAACCTCACAGTCAAAATGAAAATAAATCATCCTTACGTATGTAGTAGGTACGTATCCTACGTTGAACTTCTTTCACAACAACCGTGCTCAAAGGAGATGTGGGGACTGCGTGATGATTAGCTATAGTTTTCGTAAACGTGGCTTCTGTATGGAATGCCACGTCCCTCTTTCTCGTTGGGTCCTCGGTAATTGAGGTTATTTTGCTGCTAAAGATGTCCTACGTGACATGCCACTTCGTTGAGCTGTCATTAGTTGCCAGGTCGCTTCTGAAAAAAAAGCTAAATAGCTCGGTGGACTTTACCTGGAAATATACCCCAAAAAAATGTGTATATATTTTTCGAATTGTTTATTTACCCGTCCAATACTTGGCACTCTTATCGTGTCTTTGAATTGTTTGTTGTTGTAACGTTCTGACCTGCCCCTACTGGACATCTGTGAAAAGAAGAGCTTGATATCTCACCGGAATCCTGCAGAATAAATAAATATTCTGATTCTGTGCCCAGCTGGTTGGCGTTCACCTCTGGACGGTGGCACAATTCTTGCAGCCACCCCGGCATCTCTGTTAGGGCATAACCAGATTGCACCCGGGTCACAGTGATACATTGCAAACATTTACGCTGTATATTTAAGACTCAAGATTCATGCAGCAAAAAAATAATATTTCACTTAAAATAACTGCGTTTTCCTTTCATCTCTCAGGCAATCGTACAAATTGAGGGTGAACAACAGAAAGGTATGGGTTTTTTTTATGAAGGTGCTTGTACCACATCTCTGATTAATTGCTCTTTCACGGGGTTTTTTTTAGAACTTCAAAATAAGCCATTCATTATTGTTACATTTGATGGCCCATGTTTATAACCCACTTCCATTAAAATTGATTTTAACTCGTAGCCGTCGCCGCTGAACAATCCATTTTGATATTTCAATGAAAAACAAATTAACCGTAAAAGCTTCACCCTTGAGCTGCCGAGATTCATCTCTCCAATTCCATGAAGGTTTGAACGGAAACGACTGTGGTGAACATATTGTTAGATCCATTGCTTCTCGGTGCCATAAACAATATCGTCCAATGGTGCTTTGAAATTGGCACATCACATCGTCGTTCATTGCAGATGCTTAAAATGCAATTTCCGTCAAGTCATTCACAAAGCCAACATCCGCTATTTCTTTATCATATGGATGCAGCGATCAGCTTGCAATCGGAAGGTTGCAATATCAAATTCTGGTTGGCGGGATTGAGTAAGACCATCATCTGCATCATCCCTATGGAGTCGATTAAATAAGTACTGCGCAGTGGGGAAGTCAACGGGGATGTTTCACGGATAGACCCACCCTCTGTCGCAGAAATGTGGAATTCCCATTACTGCCTCAGGGTCTGTGAACAGGAAATGAGCACCACGAGAAACCACATTTGCTTTAAGAAATTTATATTATTTGACTTAGGACATCTGCCCTTTGATTGCGTCCGATGAAGCCCGTGCCGTCCGCGCTTGTGTCCTCGCCAGGGAGAAGAGTGTCGAGTGTGATTGTATCCCTCACCGATGGAGACCTCGTTGAAAACCTCTTTCCCTACGCGAAGAAATCGGTAATATGATTCGTCGCCGGGGCGTGGGGAACAAAGCCTGCATTTTTACCCTCACCTCGCACGAACCGATGTTGTACTGCTTTCAGGATGAAAACATTTTTCGCCCTGATTTCATGTCTTGAGATCAAATAAAACCATCACTTCTGCGCTCCGGTTTCTGCTCGCGTGAGGCCACTTTCCTAGAATTCTCAGCCCCGAGCGCGCTCCCGGTACTCCCTCCGCATTCCACCGCCGCCGCCGCCGCCGCTTGCCGCCCTCCTTGAACGAATCTCCAAGAATTCCACGAAAAAAGCCAAAGCCATTCACGGATGTTGTAGCGGTGGCTACTCGCACAGTCTTGGCCTGTGTGACTGGAGGGTGACGAGAAACCGTTGTGTATCACTGTCACATTGGGCCGAACCCCAAACTATGAGGCAAAGAGGTGCACACGTAGCGGAGTTAGTTTCACGTTCCTCTTACCGATGAATGTTCATGGCATGAGTGGAGGCTAAGGTTTGTCGCGTAAACAAAACGTGCCAATGAGTTACTACTTCAGCCCACCGGCGTGTTGGAGAGTAAATCCACAACATTTGCAACCTGAGCACTGTGACGTTTCGCTGGTAATTACATCCAAAGCTTACCGGTTGGTTGCGGCAGGTGGTGGCGGGGTTAACGACACATTTACGCTGACGCGGCGACCTCACCCGAAATCCTTTATTAGGAAGGCTATCGTCGATTGTTCCGTCTCGACGTGCGAATCGTGGAAAAAACAAGGCTTTGGTACGCTGACGTTGGAAACGAAGACAATGTTCCACTTTGGGCTTGAAAACAGAAAACAAGAGACATCTGTTACAGCTTTGTTTGAAGTTTTTCTGTTTGAACAAATGTGAAGCCAGCTGTGTTTAATTAATAGAGATCACGTCTGGCAAAGCGATGCAACACCCTACCAGGGTTTATCGCGCAGAAAGGTTCAATAACATTGTTTACTTTTCTCTTGTTTATGTCGTCTGGGGCAATGCCTCTTTTCTTCTGTGCGTGATGGAGGGCTAAGGATTTGAATAACAAAGTTGTGACTCTCAATTCATAATTTTCTTTCAGGCTGACAGGGCAAGGTCGGTTGGAGCCTCTGTCTATGCCGTTGGCGTAAAAGATTTTAAGTATGAACAGGTAAATAATTTCTATTGTTGATATTATTATGTATATCTTGTTGTGTAACACACACACACATGTATGTTGTCTTTGAGAACTAATTTATTTCATTACACTTGATAATTTACTACTATAACGACCCAATAATGTCTGTGTGTCCCGCGCGTGACGTCACTCCACATGAGGCCAACCCCCACAGGTGACGTCCTCCAAATGGACACCCCTCCCCCCTCCATTAATAATAACTAGCGGCTGACGTCACTCCACATGGGGGGGGGGGGAGGCGCCTCCTCCCCCCTCCTCGGCGTCAACTTACAACCGTCACTACAAAGGCAGAACCCTCACGTCACGCGATCTCCGCTATTGAGACATATAAGTAAAAAGGACGTCATCATGAACAAGGGTTTATAACCTTTCAATGAAATAAGTCAGTGTCACCGCGGCCTTACAAATTCAACACGAATTGATGCAATGAATATCACGTCGCGGTCTGCTTTTCGTTTGCAAGTTTCAGATTTACTGCAATACACTCATCCTTGGAAGGGCAAAAGGCTCGTGTATAAATATTATTAAAGTCACTGGTCTTGTTATTAAAGAGTTTTTTCTTTCATTTTAAAATACTGCACACCCGTTAGTGACTAGTGATATCTGAACCAGGCCTGGGTCCCTACCCTTCACAAATACGCAATGAATGAGTTGGTGAAGTATGGTTAAACCACCTTGACCGAGAGGGAGGCCTTCATCCAGCAGTGGATTTTAAAAAGGCTCTAATTAGTTTTTTTTTCTTCGTAATTTATCATTTGGAGGCCATCCCACCTGCATAGGCAGCAGTGAGATCAACACAACCAGCAGGGAAGAAAAAAAGTCGAAATATATTTTCTTTTAAAAACCCCCAACAAAACTATCACACAATGAAACGCATTTCTACAAAACGCTGTCGTGTACAGAATACCACTCCTCCACGCGCATCGCCCCTGTCATTGATAACGAACACTCTACCCTTTGCCTCCTTTGCGTGCTCCGAGCATGCGAGCACCTCGATTCAAGTTTTAACAACTACGCCCCCCCCCCACCCATCTGTCACAGCTCGCCGTGATCGCAGACAGCAAGGAACATGTGTTTCCAGTCAACGGGGGCTTCAGCGCCCTGCGAAACATCATCAACTCCGTGAGTGCCTCTCTGCGTTCTCGCGAGCCGTGCGAGCGTGCGCCGTCGACGCTACGAGACCGACATCTGTCAGCGAGCAACCGTGCGGCTCTCTGAAGGGGAGCGGTGGTGGAGTGGTTAGCGGCACCGAGTTCCATTCCCGCTCGTGGCCAAGACCGGCGACGATTATCTGAATCAGTCCTGGGCCTCTCCTAGGTCGACTCAGCCTTAAACGAGTACCCGCTGCGGTGTGTAAAATGTCACCTGATAGGGAGACAAAGGCGGCCGGGCGTGGTGCTGGACCCCCACTCCCCCCCCCCTGGTGGATCTTTGCCATTGTCTCCCTAAGGTTTCACGTGCAGGCGCTCAACGTATCGTTGCATCGCGATGGCCATGAGAGATGGTGACGGCTGGGTGGGGAAGGCCTTCATCCAGCAGTGGATGGGTCATGCTTCGATTTGCTGCTGCTGATGATGATGATGTTAAAATGGGGATGTTAAATGGATGCACTTATTTATACACAAAGACATTTGTGTATGCACCTGAGCCTTGCTTTCACCGGCTCTGCTGTGGCAGTTTTGTTTTAAATTCACAGGCAGTCTCCGGCTTACGACGGTCCGATGCACAATTGCTACGTTTATATAGAACATCAGCAAGTGATGTCGCCACCGTTTTTCCCTGTCTATGGGGAAATCGCAGTCCGATTTCCGACGACGGGGTTTCCAGGAACGCATTGCGACGTCGTGAAAGTGGGGACCGCCTGTGTATATCTTTATCTAAAAGCTACTGTTTTTGCTTGAACAGGTAAGGCCTATTGATCGAAATAGCTCTTTTTGCAAATGATAGCTCAACAAAGTGGCTTATCAAGTGGAAATGTATAGCAGCCAAATACTCGAAACGCACGTTTCTGACTATGGTGGGAAACTCCAAATATACAGCAGGCGTCAGGGTCGGGATGGAACCTACGACCTCCTGTATACCAGGCGAGGTAGTTAACATCTCCTAGCCACCGTGGCGATAGATATATATACCCCCGAGAAATGTGGTGTCCTTTCTATCTACATTGGGTATCTCGGTGCGATTGTTCTATGAAAAGTGAGTGAATGAAAGCAAAGCAAGTAGCTAAATGAGTGTGCACTCGGGTAGATAAATGGATCAACATGCCGCGTGTGCCTGTCAGAGTGCGCTGATTAAAGAGGGAAGCCACGAGTGGTGATGAAGCTGGTGTTTTTGCAACAAAGCAGACTAATGCTGAATAGAGCTCACGCGCCTACATTCCGACGAAACTTACTTCTCAGAATGATTTTACATTCGTGGAAAATAAAGTGCAGGGCCTAAATTAAGGCGCCCTGGAGAGACATTCGCAGAATTGTGGCTCGATTTATTTAAAGCTACTCAAACGAGACGGGCTTTGAGGGAATGTTTATAGAATTGGGAAATTAATGCAACGTAAAAAAAATTACAGCCAGTACATTTGTAAGCTTTCTTTTTTATGCACACAGCGCCTTTACTTGTTTAAAAGAAAAACAGTCTCCGAGGGTTAGCACAAAAATGATATACATTATATTTGTTCAGCACGGTAGGCTACGTACGGTTCGACATACGTACATGACATGCAAACTAGAGTAAAAGCAAAATCAGTTTTGTAAAAGTGCAAGGAATTTTTTTCTATTTATTTTTTTGTTGTTGCAAAATATCCTCGTGCAGATGTATGTGATGCTGCTGCTTCGTGAGTTGTTGTCGTGCGGCCGCTCTGCTGTTGGGGTCGTGCCGGTGTTGGCGCGACGTTTGACAACGACATCACTGATCGTTTTGCTTCACCACGATCTGGGGGGCCAGCGGGCGGGCGGAGGGGGGGGGGCTAACTTCCCTTTTCCAAGCACATCTTCATGGAAGTGCATTTTCCAGTCGAGTTCAGTTCCCGAAGAGACCGCCACCGGCTCGCGTGGCGCGAAACGTCGGACGTCGCGTCGGAGAGAGGGAGATAGAGAGATTTGAGTGTGCGCCAGAGGTCGCAAACGGGGTTTGATTCCTTACCCGTACCCGGCCGCACCAGGGTCGCAATCGGGTACCCGTACCCGTACCCGGCCGTACCCGTACCCTACCCGTACCCGGCTGGGTACGGGTAGGGTACGGGTATCGGGTACCTGATTGCGACCTCTGGGATGAAGCCATGTTGCAGGCGTGGGTGGGTTGATTCTAGGAACTTGAATTGTGAGAAGAGACAAGACGTTGGGAAATGAGTGACAAACGGTGACTCACCAGTGACTCACGGCCTACCCGTACCCGGCCGCACCAGGGTCGCAAACGGCTACCCGTACCCGTACCCAGCTGGGTACGGGTAGCCGGGTATCGGGTAGGGTACGGGTATCGGGTACCCGGTTACGACCTCTGGTGTGTGCTGTGAAAGGGGAGGGGGGGCAAGCGTGTGGGGAGGGGGGGGGGCTCCGTTGACGCCCCACATAAATTATGTAAGCAGCTTTTACCCACGCACGGTGAGAAGCGCTCGCCTCCCAATCGTAAACGGCCGACGGCGCAGAAATTGCAGCGCTCGGATGTCCGCCGTGCCCCCCCTCCCTCCCTCCCTCCCCGCCGCGAATCCGTGACACGCTCACCCACGCGTGTGATGGTGCTCTGTATCCCCCCACCCCCTTTAGATCCTGAAGAAGTCATGCACCGGGATCACATCCGTCGACCCATCGAGCATCTGCATCGGAGGTACGTGTGCTCGCCCCCCCCCCCGCCCCCCCCCCCACCCCCCCGCCCCCCCTCCCCCGCCCGCCGTGTGTGCGTCCACGCCAACGTCGCTCTTTAACGTCACTGGAAATGCAACGGAGCAAACGCCGCCCGATGCAATTTGAAGGGCTTGTCCCCCCCCTCCCCACCCCCAAAGCCCTCACCACCGCAACAATGCTCTGAACTCGTTTCTGCTGCTGCTGCCCCGGCTGCGTTCGTTGTTGTCGGTGTTGCTTTTTTTTTAGACTTGCAAAGGTGCCTCAGCCTGGCTGTACGAGCCTAGGTCAGGGGGTCGGCGTCATCAAGGAACCACCGTCCTTGTATTTACCAACACAGTGCATTGTGGCTCTTGAAATATTGAGGGATTTTTTTCTTTTTCTTGAAATATTGAGGGCTTTTTTTGTTTTACCGATTAAAAAAAAAATGGCTCTTCTTGTTATTTTAATTGCTGACCCCTGGCCTAGGCCATTAATGCCGGACCCTAATAATACTATTTGTGTCTTAGTCTCGCTCTATGAGCCTCGGAAATAAACACTGAACCTCCGACGAGTCTTGTTGCTCTATCTTTGGGCTGTGCTGCACCGTCGCTTTCTCCGCTCTCCAATGATTTCCTTCCCCAAATCCCCCCTCCCTCCACCTCCCACCCTTCCCACCTATACCAGCGTGTGTTTTTTCCTTGATTGTTGTAAAGTCTCTTGAGACGCAACGGCATTTAGGCGATTTATAAATTGAAACTGTCGTTGTTATTTCATGAGATGTCGTTTTACTTGTACTGTGTGGAACTGAGAAATGTCACCAACGTGTCACGGTTGATTGTTGGCTTTGAGATCAAGTTAAATATTAAATAACGACAATAAAATCGTTATTGCATTCGAAGTATATCCTTATTCCTAAGCATCATTTAAGAAAAATCTACGAATTTATAACATGTACATATCGGCTCTTTAGTTTTTAATTTAAACATAGCAATGGAGTCAGCTATAGACACACACCTCGAGGTAGCAAAGGAGACAGCGCGACCTCCCATTATGTAGAGAATGATAGTAAGAAGAGAGAGGCCGTGCATTTATGACCTGTCAGAGTAAGCGTAGGGAGAGGTGAGGTCAGAGAGGTAGGTAGGATAACAAATGTAACTAAATAAAATCAAGTCAAATTACGATAAGCAAGCAGCAACCGCATGAAATACATTTCATGGCTGTGCATCGTCCTTTGTCAATCCTCTGCTGGATAAAGGCCTCGCCCGTGCTGTGTCAGTCATGTGGGTTGTTTGACCATACTTCACCATTCTGGTCAGTGGGGGTTGGTAAAGACGGGCAGGCGTAGGGCCGGTTCAGGTATCACTCGCTACTCACGTTGTCCGCGGCCCAGGAACCGAACCGAGGAAATCAGGTCACCCCCGGTTCATATCGCAGTGCGCTAACCACTGTGCCACCACTCCCGCACCGCTGCTGTATTATCACAAATTTGCAAGAAAAACAAAAATACCAGTCAGGTCGTACATTTCATTGGTCTCTCGCAGCATTGAGTGAGATCCTCTGAGTGGTAGAAGACGATCTGATCCTCGGCCAGCTTAGCTGGCCACGCCGGCCTGGCGGCTGGGGGTGGCGCACGACAAAGCAGCGAGTGGGTGCGCGACGGAGGTCAAACCACCGCGGCAAGCGAGTTCCTCACCGACCCCCGCGCCGCCATCCTCGATTCGGACGCCACCTCGGCCGTGCCGCGGCTGCCATTGTGTCCCTGGCCCCTCACCACGCGGCGGGGCGACAACGCAGGGCCTTGCGCGAGGAAGCGACGGCGATAGACGGGAAAGACGGCAGGTCGCGCTGCGCTGCCTGTCCCCCGTCCCCCAGCCTCAAGCGAGGAAATAAAATAGAACAAATAAATCGGCTAACTTCCCAACGTCGGCGAGCTCGAGGTCAGATTAGCAGCGTAAAGCGTGCCTAACGACGAAAAGGCCAAATATGTTGTCACTAGCAGGCAGCGTGCGACGACAAGTATTTTGGCAGTGTGTGCTCAAATAATGAGTGGGTGATATTAAAGTGAAATGATCATTTTGGAGTCATCGCACCTATAATTATTATTCAGGCTATAATTGGACCCAATTTGTCCTCTGATGTGCTTATTACAGTGGGTGTCAAAATCTCGACGTGTGTGTGCGCGCGTGTGCATGTACATTTCCCGTGCTTTGGCCCGGGGAAGGGGGGGGCCTTCCGAATTGGCTGGGACTGTCTTGTCTAACGGACTCATTCTCCCCGAAAGTCATTAAACCCACACCGTATATCCATATTTAAATTGACACAATAAAGCAATCATGCTCGACTGACGACCGTAAAGCAGGCCCGGTTTGGCACAATGTAAGGTATTAATATTGTGTCCGGGGTGATCAGTTAGTGTTACATATCAAGCCGACGCGAATAAATGTATTAATTTCACAGCTCAGTAATCAGCGCTTCATTTTCCTCCCAAGACTATAGCCAATTCAAATGAGGGTTCAAGGTCGATACAAACATTACGGCGAGGTGCGCGGCTCCGGCGAGTCGCGGCCTGCTCCAAGAACACTCGGGGAGGGCACTGGCCCCGGTCTTGCGTTGCGCCTGTGGCCCCGATTTAGCCGAGCCACCGGATATGCGTTGTGATTTATCGCGCGAGCGGTCCCCAGACCGCAAACCCCGATCGCTCCGCGCACACAGCTCGCTCGGTCATCCTCACGTCCAGTAAATACCTCTCGCTGGCAGCGCGCGTTCCTGCGAGCGATGCGGCGTGCGGCCACACATATTGCGGTGTCTTGTTTGTTTTGCGTTTGACCGATGATTGTAGCAGTAATAGCGGGCAAGTGTATATGTCAATTGAGTGTTGCTATTGAAATACAACATTTGTAGCAACAACAAAAAATATACGGTGTGATGTCAAAATAATGTAATAGTGCTGATATCTAAAACAAAAAAAAATCATAATTTTTTGACAATATAAAATGCATTTTTTTTTACTAATAATTTTGATACACTGTCAAACATTTAAAGCTCGCCCTCCCACTATGTCGGTACTGCTCATGAGTACCTATTCATTCGTTTGCTAATAATCGACAACACATTAATCACGAGCTTAACCATTATTATTTAGTATATAAACATCTGTGAACATCTTCTTGGTTCTTTCGGTAAAGTCACGTAGAAGGGAAGTAATAAAATAATAAAAATAAAACATATGTTTTATTATGTTTTATTTTTATTATGTTATTACTTCCCTTCTACGTGACTTTACCGAAAGAACCAAGAAGATGAATCCCTGCAGTCACGAAAGCTTTAAATCGATCTGTGAACATATTGACACTGGCACATATTGGAGAGAAACTCTTCACATTTCTCAATTTTGTTTTGCAGCATTATTTAAGAGTTTAATACCATATCCCAACCCTGCTTGTTAAACACTTTGGTTGTTTTCCCCCCCATCCAGAATTCACACTGGCCACATGTAAATAAATACATAAATAATGGATATTAAAATGTGTTATAGGTGAATGCTAGTTTTTTTACATCTATTCCAAGAGGCAGAGGTCGCTGTATGGATCGCACCAACACTGCCAGGATGTGTTTGACGGTTTCGACTTCAGCACAGCAGCAGTTTCGTCAATTCTTTGATCCATGTCCATTTGTGGAAGGTGGACACGCATATCCGATGTTGCGTCAGTTACTGACCAGTTATGATAGTGGTGGGATAAATCGTGGGTACCATCACATCTTCATGACAGCGTCTGAGAGATGGATAATCGCTCCTTCAAATTACAGGGCCCTTTCAATAATGCGGGCATCGGAACCCTGTACGTGTTTCTGAGCTTTAGACGAGCAAAAATGCATCAGTTCGTCGGTTGCAATTATTCTTTGCGCATAATGCCTCACATCGAATTGTTAATGTGAGAATCAATTATTTACGTGAGAATTGATTATTTTAAGTGCGTGCACGTGGTGTGCAATTGAGATCCCGTTACTTTTTTAGGCTAATGTGCCTAAGAGACAAAACGAAATGAAACCAATGGGACTGCAAAAAAAGACGACTGAAAAATAATTGATTCTTCGGTAGAATCTTGACCCAGAATTGTGACAAATGGAATCACTGGGATGGTGAATCGTGCCATGCCTGCTTGTGTTTATGTTTGACGCACTTGCCAATAACATCTGGTAACCCAGCAGCATTTGTTTAAGAAAGCCTGGCTCCGCTGATGAGACGCAGGAGGTCGAAATCGGTCCAGAAAATTCGGTTGTTTAAGCAAATGCTGCCGGATAATGCTGGTCTGCAAAAGGCAATTGGCCGATGAACTAAAACACGTACTTTTTTTTTTATATCGTTGCACCAAATCTCAGGATTTGTAAAGAAAAATGCAAATGGCTCGTTTTCCCTGACCCCATGACGAATTCAAACTTCCACCCCTCGGGGCCCGAGTTCAGAATCAAAATGATTAATTTTTCTGAGCAGCCACACACTATTCATGTTTGATCTCTGAATCACATGACCACCTCGTAAGGTTATCCTTAAAGTGAATGTTTTTGGCTCCTTTTTTCCCAGATTGTGATCCGGCCGTGAAATGTCAACATGTGTACCCGTATCAGCCGTGTACAGTGCGGTCACAAGCGTTTATAAGTTCCCGGGTGTAAAGATTCGCCCCCTTGGGGTTCATTGAGTCGTCACAATTTAGGGCCGCGATTCCATTTCAAAATGGATTATCATTTTATTTTACATTGTGGGTAAAATTACTAGCCCCTATTGGCTGGAAGGCGTCACATTAGCTAATAGCTGCATGGATCGAAAAACACCGATTCGTACACACATGAGGGCACGCATTTGTAGCTTAAGTGTTGGTAAAAGCCCATGAATCAATGCATTATAGCCCTTATAAGCGCAATCTCATGGAATTTAAATCACTCCTGAATGGAGTAATTTGTGCAACGAAGAGGGGGGGGGGTCCATTTCCCAAAAACGTTGCTTTGCATATACCTCCCTTTTAAGGCAGTGTTCTTGACAAATGTGTCTAGTTCTTTCTTGATATGATTTGTGTTATTGGGCACCACTGCAAATGCAGCAGCAGCAGCATCGCCGAGTCGTTTGTTGACTATAATCGGCAAGATATCCAAGTGTAGGTCGTACGGAGCTTCCTGAAAAAAAGACTTGAGACTTTGTAGCTTTCCTGGATAAATAATTTATATTCTTCTTCTTACTGTTATTAGTTTAATAATAATTGTAAAAAGTGTTAGCTCTTAGAATTGAATAATATTTCACATCATTCTTCGGTGTTAATGATTTCGAAAGATGTGGTGGTGTGTGCCTTCCACACAGTACATGTGACACGTATTTAATAAACAGCTTCTAGAATACAACAAAGTGTAGACACATGCACGATGGTGCAAAATCATTTCAGCGAATAATTGCACGTCTGCATTTATACATTCATGGGAGGAGGGGGGGGGAAATAACAATGCAAAAATAATGCTCTCCCAACCCTTGGGGTGAGATATAAGTTGGTCAGCCTTATCATGGACTACTGGAGGTTACGTGAAACCAGATACAGGTTGACAAGCTGCATTGATTGCAAATAAATCGTACACATAGTGTAAGCTGCGTCAGTCTAAACTGCAAAGCATTTTAACAATCCAATGCATATCATCATCATTAAACATCACGACCTTTATTACCCGTCCCAAGTTTAGATATTCCTGTATTGATTATGATTAGTCATCATTATCAACAACCATGATCGACCCGCTACTGGATGAAATCCCCCTCAAGCCATCACCATCTGTGACGATCCTTCGATGTGATAATCTCACCTAGCATGTACACACACACAAAGCTGATTTTCATTGCTCCATCTCTTCAGTGGATATTACCCTCAGAATCCGTTTATTTTTGTAACATCTCAATGACTTATCATCTCAGCAATTCAGATTGAGTGATAGATTATTAGAATATATAGGCATGCAGATGATCATACATATGCATACACCGTGGCGTGTTATACATATACAAACACTGTGGTGTTTGATTTCATTCCCTGAAATAACCTGCGCTGAAAAACATGTAACCCTATCTCCATTCCGCTAATAAGTACGCTTTAAATTTCGATTGAAAGCTTTCGTGACTGCAGGGATTCATCGTCTTGGTTCTTTCGGTAAAGTCACGTAGAAGGGAAATAATAAAATAATAGAAATAAAACATAATAAAATAATTCTCACGACGTTTCGGCTAGAGCGCAAGCAGCCGTCCTCAGGTGTAGCGGAAACGTCGTGAGAATTATTTTATTATGTTTTATTATTATTTTATTATTTCCCTTCTACGTGACTTTACCGAAAGAACCAAGAAAAAGTACGCTTTAGCAACATGTTTTTTTATGTCTAAAATATGTCAATGACATATTAGACATTTCACAACGTTTGTTGAGCACGTGCGCGAGGAAGCGGCACTGCCTCGCCGTGGACTCCGAAAACGACCTCCCGTGTGAGTCGGTGCCGCTCCCTCGAGCCTCCTCAATCGCTGCGCCCACAACTCCTCAATCGCTGCGCCCACAACTCCTCAATCGCTGCGCCCACAACTCCTCAATCGCTGCGCCCACAACTCCTCAATCGCTGCGCCCACAACTCCTCAATCGCTGCGCCCACAACTCCTCAATCGCTGCGCCCACAACTCCTCAATCGCTGCGCCCACAACTCCTCAATCGCTGCGCCCACAACTCCTCAATCGCTGCGCCCACAACTCCTCAATCGCTGCGCCCACAACTCCTCAATCGCTGCGCCCACAACTCCTCAATCGCTGCGCCCACAACTCCTCAATCGCTGCGCCCACAACTCCTCAATCGCTGCGCCCACAACTCCAGCCGTCTGCTGGACTATTCCAGGAGGTGGCTCGTGTTGGCTTTTGTTCGCTCCACGCCTCAAACCCCCCTCCAGCCCGCGCCCAGAGTGCGTCCTATCTTGTCAAATGTGCTAAGTCGAGCAGGGGTTGAGCCTGGTTTAGTCATTGCATGGAAGACTGCCTTGGATCTCGAGGTGTTTGTAGGCATAGGGCTGCAAGGTGTGTCCGAGAGGTAGCAATGTTGAAGTGTCGCTCCCCTTGCGAACGAGCCACGGGTACCTTCTGGGGTCCTCTGGTTGCCTCACGCGTGCGAGGAATTGGCACAAACAAGCCAGGGGTGGCAGGCTGCTCCCGACAAGATTCACGACACTCGATCGACGGGGCTCTCCTGGGTGTGCTCGAAAGAGAAAAAGAAAAGACTGTAGACCGCCCGATGCGGTTTCGAGTTGCGCCGCGCCGCGTGCTGTCGTTCGGTATGATGTCCAGGGAGCCCCTGCAGGAGAGGCTAAACAGCACATTAGCACAACCGCCAGAATCTACGCAACTTATGCAGCGCTCGCAATCATTGCAATTGGCAGCTGCCGTCGTGCAAAGGTTGGCACACTGGCCTTGCAATCCGGAGGTCGCCGGTTCAACTCCACCTCCAGCGAGCGGCGGTTGAAACAACGTGACAATCATTTTCTCAACTCGCCCGCACCTCCGACCACCGCAGGCGAGGCGGTTGGCAGGTCGCGCGCGGCGGAACGAAGCGCGGCTCACGCCGAGCTCTTACAAACGCCGACCGGTCCACGTTGAAGGGGCCGACCGATTCCCTTCCCCACACCCCCCCCCGAGTTCATGTTAGCCGGGAGGCCCTTGCGCGCTGGGCGCCAGCAGTGGCGACTGCAGGCCCGGCGCCCGCGTCTTTGATCTTCGACCTCCGGCAATGAACGTCGCCCGCCGTGTGTCGCGTTCCCGCAGAGGAGTACGACGTCGTGATCCAGGGCAACGGCTTCACGCGCGCGCGGGCCGGGGAGAACACGCAGTGCATCTTCCAGATCAACGACACCACGTCCATCAGTGAGTAATAGAGTAATATCCCCTTCCCCCCCCCCCCCCGCACTACTGCACCACAGTAATTATTTTTATTTACACGCTTGCTGAGTACAGGCCTAAAGGCCCAACAACAAACAGCATGGTCGCAAAGTGGCAATACATGAAATACAACTAAACTGTATTCTTGGTTCTTTCGGTAAAGTCACGTAGAAGGGAAGTAATAAAATAATAAAAATAAAACATAATAAAATAATTCTCACGACGTTTCGGCCACAACGCAAGCAGCCGTCCTCAGGTGAAGACCAGGTCTGTCGGGGAGACAGCGTTGTGGCCGAAACGTCGTGAGAATTATTTTATTATGTTTTATTTTTATTATTTTATTACTTCCCTTCTACGTGACTTTACCGAAAGAACCAAGAAGATGAATCCCTGCAGTCACGAAAGCTTTAAATCGAAAACTAAACTGATTTTTATTTTACCAGGTAAGGGCCTAGTGAGCTGCTCCTTTTCAGAAGCGAACCTGGCCACAAATGATAGCTCAACGAAGTGGCTTATCACGTGGACATTTCTCGCAGCCAAATACTGTAAACGCGCGATGTTGATTCTCAATGTGGACGGGAAACTCCAGGGAAGCCGGAGAAAAATCCACGCGACCACGGAGAGAGAGACACGCACAAACTCCAAATATACAGCAGGCGTCGTGATCGGGATTGAACCCACGACGTCCTGTATACCAGGCGAGGTAGATAACATCTCCTAGCCACCGTGGCGCCCTTTGATTTGAGGGGAAGGCTGTAAGAGCTTGGGGGGGGAGAGACAATGGAAGGGAATTCCAAAGTGAAGCAGTGGAAGGAAAGAAGCAGACAGAGAAGCATGTGTTGTGGCCTGCAGTGTGGTGGTGGTGGTTGTGGTGGGCGCTTGAACACGGTATGGATGAGATGAAACAGAAGATGAACGCAAAATTTATCAGTCTTTTGAAATACGTGGTCAACCGGGTTAGTGTCTAACTGTGTTGTTGGCCGACTGGTTTTGCATCACGTGATGTCTCTAAGGTTTGTTGAGTTCTCGTCTCCCATCTTCTTGCTGTATTTGCCTCCATGCAGTTTGCCGATCTCTGTGTGCTATGCACGTGGTGTCCCCCTATGTGTTCCCTCGCTATGTGTTTTACCCCATTTCCACCTGACGATGAGCGCTTGTGTTGCGTTCGAAACGTCGTGATTTCTTTTCATTAAATTTTATTTACTTAAATTTTAATTTATTTCTACATACGTGACTTTACCGAAAAAACCAATGAGTATAACTCCTGCAGTCACGAAAGCTTCAATTCTAGATTGAGATGAAACGGTCAGTGTCTCAGACACCGAGCCCTCAACGTGGGTGGAGGAATCGATGTGTCCGTGTGAAGTTCACGGGAGCAGTGACCCACGGTAGTAGCTATAGAAGAGCGATAAGGAGGCGGTCGGCGCGTCTTGGTGAAGTTGGTGGCCAAGGGAGCAGTGCAGGTATCACTGGCCATCGACGTCAGCCATATATGGACTGCATGTTGAACTTCTTTCGCACAGTACGTGGCCAACCGTGCCAATCAGAGGTGCAGGGGAAGGGCAACAAACTAAATACCAAAAAGCAGTTCTGAAGAGATGCATTTTCAATGTAGATTTAAAACTGCATAGCTACGGTAGCTTCCTAACAGCGGAAGTATTCGCGTTCCAGACGGCTGCAAGATGCGCGTCTGAAAGCGCCGTGCGATACGGTGACCGCCTTTGTTCGACGGATATCCAAAAGCCACTGCTGCTGCTGCGATGGGCAGAGTGTCACGTGATGGTGGATTATGCTACTTGACGAGATCAGCATGGTATTGTGGTTCATTTGTAGCAAGCGCTTTTGTGTGTCGTTTGAGCCATGGCCAGGACTGACATTCATATCATTGGGTCAAAAATGCAGAAACACACTGTGCAACAACTCCACTCAGTATATACTGTACGCATGCATGGAAGAAAAACATTGGATGCTTCATGGATACAAGGGTCAACTCCAGCGGATGTCAATATGTGCCGTAATAGAAAGTAATTTAATTACGGAACGCTCACAGCATTGCCTAAGTGCATTATAAACTTACATTGATTCCATTATTCGGGAGCCTGTGTGCAGCTTCTGCACAGAACTATCAAGTATTTCTCCCATTGCCCATTCATTTAGCTTCTGAGGTTAAAGAGATTGGGCAAACCACAGGGTAAAACCATTCGCTACCCCGCTTACCAGGGAGGTGAAATGCAATACAGTATACGATACAAAACGCTTGTATATACTGCTCTTCACACACAGCATTCCAGGGAGCTTCACAATAATAATAAGACAAACTCAAAAACACAATGCCATGCAAATCCTACTATTTTATAATTACAATATGATTTAACCAACAACACCCGTTCCCCCCCTAATTGCCACTTGAACTTTCCCAGAGGCAATAAAAGATGTGCTCTTGTAAACATGCAGCAGAACAAGTGTTCCATTCGTTTCAGAAGTTGCTATTTTAAAACCCGATCTCAATGGCTCACTGTTGCCTCTGTGTCACATTTTTTGGGAAACTAGCCATCGGTCGTGAGATAATAACATTCCTCAGCATGCAACTGGTTTCGTGGCAATGTTCCACATGTAAATACCATGTCCCAGTAGTGGTCTTATAGAGTTTCACTAACAGTACATATTTTATGTGTTGTATCTACGAGTCTAAATTGTTCTAAACGATGAAGCATTTCACCAACCTGCGTCGACCAGCGTGGTGAAGTATGTTGAAAACAATCCTTGCATGACCCATGCTGCAATGGGGGGGGGAGATCCTCATCCAACAAGAGTTTGGCAAAGGTGCGCACATTATCGAAAATACTTTTAGAACGTGATAAAAAGAATGTTTTAGATGTAATTGGGTAAAAAAGATTGTGATGGGTGGGGACGTTCATGTACAGTATGGAGAAGGGCAGGTTACATACGGAGTTACGTAGATGGCGAGATGTTAACTGCCTCGCTTGGTATACAGGAGGTCGTGGGTTCAATCCTGATCCTGACGCCTGCTGCTGTATATTCGGAGTTTGCGTGTCTCTCTCATCATAACCACGGTGGCTATGAGATGTTAACTACCTCGCCTGGTATGCAGGAGGTCGTGGGTTTGATCCCGACCCTGACGCCTGCTGTATATTTGAAGTTTGCATGTTCTGCTCATGGTCACGTGAATCTTTCTCCGGGTCTTATTGTTTTTCTCTCCGCATTTAGAATCAACGTGCGTTTATAGTATTTGCTTGCTATAAATGCCCACACGATAAGCCACTTTGTTGAGCTATCATTTGTGGCCAGGTCACTTCTAAAAATGAGCTATATCGCTCCGGGGGCCTTACCTGATCAAATGTAATAGTTTAATTTATAGCAGTGGCTTAGAGCTAATATACAGGCATTGGCAACCAAAGGGAACACTTAAACCCAGAGAGTTCTTGAAATGTGGATGCCAAGTTTTACAGATGTAGTGGAAGGTGGCCATCAGCGACATTGCCCATTATGACCCAACAACCTTGACTAACTGGACACTCGCATGAGGGCATCCTTGCAATGTCTGTCACATGAGACCATCACTGCACATCGACCACAGACAAAGCTATGGGGTGTGCAGGCGGTTCAACTGTACCGGGGTCCACATGCCGGAGGGGCTCGTATGCTGGGATGTAAACCGTGAGGGAAATTTAATTCGAGGGCCTCCATTTCATCTCTTGCACCAGGGCCCATGCCTGCCAACCACATCGCGTCACTGACCACAGGCATGGCTTTGAACGTCAGAATTGGCTCTATTTTGGCTTTGTGGGCCGATATGGCGTAGTCAGCTGCATGCAATTCTGAGCCGACGGACCTAGAGTGTAGTTTTCTTTTTACTTTACACAACACCTTTGGTCAGACTGTATATGTGAAGCGTCTTTAATCGCCTGGCCTCTTTGTGTGCAACCTGCAAACCCGCAATAGACGAGTCAAGCAGACGCTTGGCGGGCACAAATGCACCCTGCCTTCCCGCCGGAATAACTCGCTCGCTGTGCCGTCTCGTGCCGTTACAGCGGAGAAGGCTGTGGATGTGACGGAGACGTACATGCGCTGCAGGGGACCCGTCATCTACGAGTCCGGAAAGTAAGATGCCCTCTCCTTGTTCCTACACGGCCGGCGAGGGGTGCGCGCACAGGTGGCCTATTCATTATGGGAGGCTGTTCCTTCTCCTCTGCTGTGTCCCCGTTGGAAATGGCTTGTTCGCTTGCCACACGTATTTCCAGCAATTTTCCCCGTAGATAAATAGCAGTATATTATTAGGTTTTTTTCAGTAAAGGCACGTAGGTAAAACATTAAAATGAATAACAGTAAAATAAAAAATAAAATACAAATCACGACGTTTCGGAGGCAACACAAGCAAGGATAAATAGAAGTTTTATCTGTAAAATATATTTATATGCATTTTAAATGTCGACTGGCTCAGGCGGTTAATGCTGTCACAGCACTGAGCCAGCCTCTCTGGATCCTGAGTTCCAATCCAGGTTTCAGCCACTCATGATTAAACAGCGTTGATGGTCTCATCAGATCAGCAACGACTGCACTAAATAAATGATATTAAATGTGGTGTGTTGATGAATTTGGCTTATTTCATGAAACCACTTTGGTTTAATTGACATGGAACATGCGGTATTGCTAGGGTATATTGAAACAAGGTGTCCACATTATTTGTTTCAGTGGGCCTAATTTTAAAAGGCCCTCCGAAGCCGTTTTGGGGCTACTCTCTGGCACAAGGTGATCCACTGCTAGCTGAAATAGTTCTGGACGATAATTATAACTTGTCTGGACATGTTATTGATTTGTCATATGGAAGATAATTGGAAGAAAAATAACACAGGCATAGTTTTCAATGCCCTCCATTTCATGTCGATTCCGTCATCGACTGACACTGCTTTTGTTAATATGAGTATATATTCTTCAATTTACTGTTGTGACTGTAGTGTCCCGAGATATGTTCTCTCAAGTTTGTAAGACCAATAATTTCTACAGTCTTGCCATATTTACGTACGGTCGTATCAAGTTTGTGTACAGGAGTACACGTTTTTTTTTTATTGCAGTTGAAATGTAAGGTTTTATAAAGCCAATGCAAATCCCATAAGATTAGCACTGAAGACAATACAGTATGGATCAAAATTACCGTTGAATTAATAATAATCAACACGACTTATAACGCGTGCATTATTTCACGAATCGGACGTGACGTTCCATTGGTACGCAACGTTCGATCGAACACCCCAGCTCGTGTTGAGTTCTTTGCCTACTGAAACGACCGTACAGTCGACTCGCATTGTGTCAAAACTGTAGGGAAGATTAGTGCTCGTAGGCGCCAACACCTCCTTATCGGGAGCGCCGTGCGCGCACGCTCGTCGCTGACTTGGATGGAGATCGGTAGCGTCAGCCCAGCATCTGGTACCGCGACTCTGAGCCAAGCTTCCCCTGGCGGTAACTCACAGCGGAATCCACTCTGTGGGCTCCATCGGTTTTAACAATGCACAGTAAATTACAACCTTTTTACTAAAAAAAAAATTATCGCCGTTGCCGAGCAACCACGGACCCAAGCGGAAAACGCCCAGCAGCCAGCAACAAACGGCACTCTTGAAGGTGTGATAACAAATGAATGGGACTATGAAGTATTTTATTTAACCAGGTAAGGCCCCCGATTTAAAGCTTTCGTGACTGCAGGGATCCATATTCTTGGTTATTTCGGTAAAGTCACATAGAAAGGAAATAATAAAATAATAAAAATTCTCCATAATAAAATACAATTCTCACGACGTTTCGGCCACAACGCAGGCAGCCATCCTCGGGTGAAGAAACAGAGCTGTCGGAAAGACAGCGTCTGTTATATTTTAATTATTTTATTATTTTTCGATTTAAAGCTATCGTGACTGCAGGGATTCATCTTCTTGGTTATTTCGGTAAAGTCACGTAGAAGGGAAGTAATACAATAATAAAAATAAAACATAATAAAATAATTCTCACGACGTTTCGGCCACAACGCAAGCAGCCGTTCTTCTTCACCTGAGGACGGCTGCTTGCGTTGTGGCCGAAACATCATGAGAATTATTTTATTATGTTTTATTTTTATTATTTTATTATTTCCCCTCTCCGTGACTTTACCGAAAGAACCAAGAATACAGGTCAGGCCCACTGAGCTGTACGCACACGTGTGTATGTCGAACTGCTTTCGCACTGTGCGTAGCCAACCGTGCTCATCGGAGGCGCGGGGATATATGTGTAACGGCTCGACGACTAGTCATATGAAGAGCCACTTTTATTTAAGGTTTACAAAAGAAGGAACCCTACTAACGATTTCCACAATGAGAGGCTCTAGGCTTCGTCCTTGTCTTCCTGCTTGTATCTTCCTCCGAGCGTCCCCACTCCTCGTGCTCTCCCCTCTTATATCTCCCTCAGCCCCCTATCTCGAACTTTCTCGTCCTTGTTTTATACCTCTAGCCAATCCCTGGCCTTTCCCTTTAACGGATCCTTTTTATTTTACCGTTCAACCCCCTTATTTCTAGATTTGAAGCTTTCGTGACTGCAAGGATTCATACTCTTAGTTTTTTTCGGTAAAGTCACGTAGGTAAAAAATGAAATGAAAATTAATAAAAAAATAAAATAATAATAAATCACGACGTTTCGGAGGCAACACAAGTCTCCATCATCAGGTGGGACCGTCACAGCCAGATTTGCTGCATCAGCTGTCACAGCCAGATTTGCTGCACCCTTGATGCAGCTAATCTGGCTGTGACGGTCCCACCTGATGACGGAGACTTGTGTTGCCTCCGAAACGTCGTGATTTTTTATCATTTTATTTTTATTAATTTTAATTTCATTTTTTACCTACATGGTGACTTTACCGAAAGAACTACGAGTATAGGTTTCTAGCTGTCGCGCGTTTAGGCGGAGCGTAACTTCGCAACATGAAGCCAAAAAAATGAGCCTCACGGCCCGGGACCATTTTGCGAGTCCCTTTGTTACTAATGTAATTAACGTGCAACAGAAAAGAATGTCAATTAATCTTTAAAATAATCTTTGGGATTTCATTGGGTAGCAGTTAATTAATCTTTGGATCATTAAAAATGCTGTAACCTTAACTAACCTTGTCTGCTTGCAACAAGCGTGTAATGAATGCGTGTTTAAAACATTTTGATGCCACGCTTCCTTAGCTGCTCCCTGTCTCGGCGAAATGGAAGTAATTCTTACTTTTGATTATGCACTTCATTATATTTCTTACACTTGTTAGTTTCGTATATATTTTTTTTATTTCCTGACGAGTGTTTAGCCAATTTGCATTGAAGCGCCATCGTCAGCGGCTCTCATTGTGCAAGTGATAAGTGGTGGGGTAGGGGGTGGGGGGATGGAAAGTATGTTGGAAATATTCTTAAGCTCTTAACATTGCAACGAGACGAAAAAAAGTGCTGACCGTCCACGCTTCCGCCACATTAATGCACGCTGCGTCGTCGTACTTTAATGCTCGGCCGCGAAATAAACATTTCCAAGTAAAGTCGGTTTTCTTTGGTGGGGGCAGGGACATTTTTCTTGGAACACATCGTTAACAGACTGGCAAAACAACAAGGTTATCCCAAAAGCCTGTGAGCCAAGGGCAGTACCACGTGGGGTGGCAAATGCTACCAGTATCCAGCCATTGATGGTGTCCACCTTGGTAATTGTCCACCGTGGGCAGAAATCTCAGCGTATATACCGTCCGTTTTAAATACACACCTAATGTTTACTTTTATTATTCCGTAGATGACTCACACCACAATCGTTGTTATTCCCCCTCAAAAAATGATATTCTCTTTGAAACGTACTGTGGTTCCCTTCTTGAACGCAATATTTTTCTTGATAAAAAAAACCCCAACTACAATTGCTGCATATTTGAAATATAGCCAAAACGCGCTATTTCAAGCAAATCGTTGGGTGCACTGGCGACCCTGGGTGGTAAGCGACGAGCCATTTTGACGGCAATGGCTCAAACATCACGAACAAACAAACCAAAAAAAAACAAACAAAAAAACAACCCGCGTGCTTTTGGTACGATTGCGAGTGATCAGCTTGCTATAAAAACCCGCTCGGGGAATTCGTTGCCATCTCGAGGCGACGAGAAAAACAAAACGTTAGTGCGGGCGCCGGGGGTTAACGGCTGAGCCGTGAACACGAGTGTGTCGCAGCTTGGCCCGGCCACGGAGCAGATGGCGCAGGGGAGACATGTCACCGCGCCACCGGTGGCACGGCCGCACTGTACCCCAACACGCGCATCTCGAAGCGGAGGACAGATGGAGAGGAAATGTCGGAACAGCGACAGGAAGTCAGTTCCGCTGATCATTTTGGCTCCCGATAGAGGCACTTGGGCGCTCGCCAGCGTTACGTGACGTGCTCCGCCCGGCAGGGACTGCCGTTGCCGGCCGCGAACAGATTTTTTTGTTTTTGAAATTTGACTTCTGAGTTTCATTCGTTACCAGCTCGGTGAGACCTTCTGGGTTTCTCTGATTTGGTTTGATTGTCTGCTCCGTGGCCAGGCCAAGCTGCGACACTCGTGTTCACGGCTCAGTCGTTAACCCCCGGCGATTAACGTTTTGTTTTTTCTCGTCGCCCCGATGCAACGAATTCCCCGAGCGTTTTTATAGCAAGCTGATCAATCGCAATCGCACCAAAAGCGCGGGTTTTTTGTTTGTTTGTTTGTGATCATAGAGACATCGCCCTCAAAATGGCTTGTCGAGATCACCCAAGGTGGCCAGTGCTCCAGCGTCACGATGTGCTGAAAATCTAAATCTAAATAGACATATTTGCGAAATTCTTATTATTATTCTGTGCTCTGTTTGCAAAAAGGGCTGGGAATATTTTGCTAAATGTTAATTGCAAAATCACGCGCAAAAAATGTCCCGCTTTTTGTTGGGATAAGGCTGGAAACATTCTTAGAAAGTGGAGAAATGTAATCAGTGAAACAAAACATTGCATGAGCTCCAGATTGCAACATAATTGTCGGCAATTCCTTGATTGCTATGATGATCATGAAGATTATTCTTAATCAATTTTTTGTCAGAGGGCAGCAATTTCTGAGATACAATTACAAATTTAAAAAGGCCACAGACATGAAGCAACGCAAGTGAGCTGTCGCGGGACATCTTGCAAGAAGAGATGGATGATGCTTGGCTTGTGACGGAACAGCGGGCAATAGAGAGAACACCTCTGACGGGATGACTCTCCCGTTGAGATGAAGCCGTGAGATCAGCTCAATGTGCAGGAGCTGCTCAATGCGTTGTGATATCATGGGGACCGTGAGAGATATTGACGGACTTGAAGCTTTCGTGACTGCAAGGATTCATACTCTTAGTTCTTTCGGTAAAGTCACGTAGGTAAAAAATAAAATAAAAAAAAATAAAAAAAAAAAAAAAATCACGACGTTTCGGAGGCAACACAAGTCTCCGTCATCAGGTGGGACCGTCACAGCCAGATTTGCTGCATCAAGGTTGATGCAGAAAAACCTTGATGCAGCAAATCTGGCTGTGACGGTCCCACCTGATGACGGAGACTTGTGTTGCCTCCGAAACGTCGTGATTTTTATTTTATTTTTATTAATTTTAATTTCATTTTTTACCTACGTGACTTTACCGAAAGAACTAAGAGTATATTGACGGACGCTGGGAGGCCTTTGTCCTTTGCCTGCCACTGACGTCTTTCCCGACCACCGGCCATCAGGCGTGCATAAGTTCAGTCGTTTTTCAATGCGTTCAATAGCATGTCCTTATTTAATCGGTGTGTGCGTTAATCATTTTGACGTACGGAACAAAAACTGACATTGACAAAAAAGCAATGGAGCTAAATGTTAAAAGTGTGCAAAAGAAGCATCGGATAGGCGGGAAGAGGAAGACAATCAACTAACGTACCAAAATGTTTGCGTACATCTGGGGGAAGTGAGCTTGAACTGGGGCCAGTGACGGGGACATTTGGCTGATGCTCGCATTTGTTCTGTCCTCCCAAATACCACCACCAACCCACCCTCCCCTCTCCGCCGACTTCCACAGGACGGTTCATTTGCAGGTCAGCATCAACGAGGGGCAGTCCTTCCTGACGAGCTCCACCACCATCACTGCCGCCAAATGCGTGAGTAACGAAAAATAAAAACGACGGTGACAACGGCTGAACGTGTCGTGCGTTAAATCCACGCGCATCGCTTCAGCTCAGTAGAAAGCAGCAACAATGTCTCCGAGGACAATGTGTTTGTTTGTATTTTGTGGGCACCGCTGTGGCGAGATGTTAACTACCTCGCCAGTTATGCAGGAGGTCGCGGGTTTGAGCCCTACCTTGACGCCTCTCTCTCTCTGTCTCTCCCCATGGTCGCATGGATTTTTCTCGGGGTCCTCTAATTTTTCCCTCCATTTAGAAACGTGCGTTGAAGAGTATTTCGCTGCTATACATTTCCACGTGATAAGCTACTTCGTTGAGCTATCATTTGTGGCCAGGTCGCTTCTGAAAATTAGCTATGTAGCTCAGTGGGCCTTACCTAGTCAAATACAAAAATAGGAAAAAACAGAGGCGCTGCCAGCCTTAATACAGATTCATCGACAGTGCCATAGAAACTTTATCGACAGCAGACCATTTTATTTGCTGGTAAATCAAGTGGCGTAAGGATGACACACCACTTCCCCCTTCATCGTGCCGTGTGTAGTAGGGAAGTAAAAGCGATATACATATTTTAAACGTTGGGGGGAAATTATTTGTAAATGCTCACACTATGAGTGCTTCATCATAATAATACACTCTTGAGTATGTGGGTACGCTCGTGAGAAGTGTGATGAGATGTTAGTATGTTGAATTTCTTTCGCACCGTACGTAGCCAACCGTGCAGATCGGGGCCAGCCGTGCACATCGGAGGTGCGGGGGTGTAAGGACAACAAACTAAACACACAAAGCAGTTCCAACGGAATGAGTATTCAATCCAGATGTAAAAGCCTCACGTGGCAGCGCCACAAGAGGCAGCGTAACTTTGGTAGTTCAAATTAGTTTTACGTGGCCAATGACATCGAATTGTTTGAGAGCCATTTGAAATGAGTGGCCGATGGAAACACATTCCTGCGGAGGGAGCTGGTAGGAACGTTGGGTTGCTCGGTCAATGGCCAGGGTCAACGGCAGCGTGGTGTATTCCGCAAATATGGCCGACTGTGAGGGCGGGCACAAGCCGGCGTGAGTAGGTTAAACGTTGAGTTTTATAAGGGCACCACGGGGTGACCAGCCCCTCCCCACCCAGCCCCACCTCTCCCACCCCCTACCCAGCCCCACCCTCCCCACCCAGCCCCTCCCCACCCTCCCCTCCCCACCCAGCCCCACCCCTCCCATTTTTGGATGCACGACGGACGGACGGACACAATAATCCCCTGTGGGCTGGTGTAACCAGGAGGTTCCTACCAGTATAATGCACGTATATTAGCCGTGTAAAATAGAACGGCGTAACTAAAGTGTTGCTGCTACCTTAGGTGGGACCAATTTCTGCTCTGTGGCTTGCTCTGCCCAGTGCTGATCCTAACAGACCAGAATACCAGTTTTCATTTTAGGGTGTGTCTACCCAGGGAGATCGCAGAATTGGTTTAGATACTACATGCCACTGACTTTGTGCATGGCCTGGAATTGACGTCGCTGGGTTCATAGCGGAGTGCACTAACCACGACACCACTGCCACCACATGATTCATACACACAAGGCACATACACATATACACACACTCTCCAAACACACGTGTACACACATACACGGATGAGAATACAAACAGGCACATTCACAGACACTATATATATACACGCTCAAACGCATACAGGCACTGCATGAAAATACGTCCACGTACAAATACACACGCACGAAATACACACACACACACATGAACACATACACGCACGCTATGTACACATGCACGTACACGCAGAGGCATAAATACACAGACACACTCGCAAACATGCGTACTCGTATTCCATGTACACAAAGACATAAACGCACACACATACAGAGATATGCAAAGAAAAAGGGTGGGGGGGGGGGGCGAGGGGGGGGTGGGGGGGGGGGCGAGGGGGCTGGGGGTTAGGGGACCCAGTGACGAACACTGCAACGAGGCCTGACAGCAACAAGCGATTTCGAGACGCAAATTTTCAGAAACGAGCCAGTCTGCGTGCGTGCGTGCGTACGGGAACACCAGCTAAGCAGCCTGACAGATGACAAGGTGATTTACATCACATTAGTGCCGTGCTGCGATATCTCGGACAAGGCCCCGCGTATTATTTTTTTTATTGTTCTTGTTGTTGTTGCTATTGCCTTCCATCGTTACCTCCGAGTGCACGAGCGCACGGACGGGCACCCTCTTCCCACCGTTCAAGTCGACGTACATTACCGAAATTGTGCTTAAGACCGAAAAATATTAATCAAAATTGCACTCCAGCTGTCAAACGCCCGCGTGTATATTTTTTAACAAGGTCCTCTAGGAATAGTCGATGATTAATACATTGCGCCAAATTGTTTGCTACTCGTGATATCAATTACATCCGATGAGATATTCATTATTTCAATTAAGTCGCCGAGGGGGGAGGGGGGATACCCTTTCTTCTGATTTTTCACTTGCTGATATTTGCTTTCTTCTAGATTTGAAGCTTTCGTGACTGCAAGGGTTCATATTCTTAGGTTTTTTTCGGTAAAGTCACGTAGGTAAAACATTAAAATTTTAATTCTTAGGTTTTTTCGGTCAAGTCACGTAGGTAAAACATTAAAATTTTAAAATTTGTATGTTTTACCTACGTGACTTTACCGAAAAAACCTAAGAATTAGCTTTCTTGTTGATGTGACGAGACATGTCATTATGGTATGGCCAACGAGTGTGGAGACATTGGAAGGTAGATTGTATTAGCCCACGGTTTCTCTGAACAAATATTGACGGAACCTCTCTGACCATCGCAGCCTCGACAGAAAGGCGTGAACGCTTCAGCCTCCTCACTGTGAGCCCGAAGCAAGGTGGTTAAATGGCACCTGGAGAATGGCGAAAGCATACGATGGTGTATCGTACAGCCCAGAGTGGAGTCATGCCTTTTAAGGCCAAGATGAAAAAATAATAGGAAATGGGCAGTGCCAGGTGTAATGTCAATGAATTGTCTTATTCATATTAAACACTGCATCGTCAACGGTCGGATGTTAAATCTGCAAAACTTTAAAATTCATTCAGCTCCATTTAGCAACATTATTGTTTGCGGTAGGGTTAATCAAACTCATGCTATTTGTGGCTTATAGAGTCTACGTGACTGAATATGTACCGTGTTACATATTTGTTAAAAGTTTACACTTGCTGCTCAATTGTAATACAACTCACGCGGGCCAGTTCTTGTGCGCTGCTTGTTTAAACAAGTGATTATGCATGTGCAGTTTTAGCTTTAGAGGAACATTGTCTTAATTTGTTTCCCTACTACAACAGAGCCTTGGAAGAGCCATCCAATCGAATTAATTATTCAACACTATTATAATGAACTCATTGAAAATTCAATTTATTTTCGTACCAAAGGATTTAAACTAAATTGAACACATAATGACCATGTTTAAATATAATTTTCTCCAGATTTATCGCTTTTATGCTCGCGATAAAATTAATGCATCCTAATTTTACAATGAAAATACGGTGTTTTATTTCACGATATTAATTTAACAATCGGCGCACCACGAGAGACTCACAGGAGCAGAGAGAATACTTTGACCAGGACCAAACCGGGATTTTATTTGGCCTAACGACCGCGCACGTTGATTGGGAGCATTTGCAAAGTTAATAGGCTCGCGGAGCTCCAACGAGCTCTGTTGTTTTGTGCTTTTTGCGGCGTAACAAATCGGGGCAAATTAGCCTTCGCGCTTTTCCTGTAAGCGCCGCGCTCTGCCACTACGCGAAGCCAGATTAGCACTGCCACGGCAGAGACAGGCGAGGGATTTACACGAAATTGCCGTGACTTTTCTCTCGCAAGGTGCACTTAACCTCCACGCTGCCACGAGCGCCCAGCGTGCCCTCCGTCTGAATCTCCCATTTGTTTGCAGCACTTGGACAAAAGTAAATGTCTGGATTTTTTTGTTGTCAAAATACCAAAAAAAAAGTTCCCCCTCCTTTAAAAAAACGTTTCTTTCTCCTACATTCCAAGTGAAATTCGTGGGGACTATTAATTTCCACTAAACGCATTACATTCAATCGACTTCGTGATGCTTGGAGTCTGGCGGTTAAGGGAGTTATTAAGATGTTTGCACATCATGCGGCTAATTCTTTGGGGAAAATCTCAATTAATATGAACATTGGCAGAGCTCTGGTTTGCTTGTCAGGGCCATATATTTATTATGCAATGTGATTATGTGAGCTCATCAGCAGTGTTCAAATCTGAAGCAAAGAATGTACTGTTTAATATTTAATTTACCAACAACTTAATGTAAAATAATTGGATTTTTTTACACGATGCAATGGAGGAAAACTTTTTTGCTGCACAAACACTGGTCAATAGAGAGTTGCATTGCACACATTTTAATATTTTCACTTCTTACATTTTTTGGCCAGCCACACAGTGCGGCATTAAACTTGTTAACTTGTGTTCCAGCGGTCTGTAGTTTTAGCCTCTGAAAATCAACTATGTTACTCATGCGGTGCGGATTGCAATCGCAACGATGCCGATGCACTCATTGGACGCTATAAGAGTTTTGCGCTGGCGAACGGAGGATTCGCTTGGAGACGTTACACGGTAAATTATCGCCTAAATGCAAGTGCGTGTGCAAGCGAGGATGAACCAGACAGCGACGTAGCATTTGCAGTCGCATCAGTCATTAAGAGCCCCCAGTTAGCAAACGGTGCACGCGGCTCTGAAATAATTTTAACACGCTGTGAAATAATATGCTCTTATTATGCGGCGGGAAAGCGACCCGCCTCGGAACACTAATTTATTTTAATGAGCAGCTTCGCTGGAAATTGCACCTCGTTAAAATGCTGTGGTTAACGAGGCCTTAATTACGACGCTGTTTGCAGCCTAATCAGCTAATTATTTCATTATGGCGCTGATGTGAGATTTTTGTTTACGCACACGTCCGTGCGCGTGCACGCGCGCTCGCGCGTGCGTATGGGTTGGAGGGGGGGCGGTGCGGGCGCGCGTGCGTGCGTGTGGGTTGGGGGGTGCGCGCGCGCGTGCACGCGACGTGGCGCGCGCGGCGTATGGAATTTTGGCCCGGGAGCCACAGCGCGTTCCACCGTAGACCTTGCGCAATGAATACATTGACACAATGAGAGGTTAATTGTCGGTATTATTGCGATGACCGCACGTCACTTACCACAAGGCCCGTGCGATAATTGTCTCTCTATTTAGATTGCCTCTCGCTCAGCAGTCGGTATCGAAAAGCGAGCTCGGGGTTCGCGAGCTCGCAGGGCAGAGGAGGCTGCAAATTCGTGTGCCCGTAAATAATGAAGTATATGAATGACTTCGGTATTGTTATTTTTTTTTATTTAGCCATGCATTCCACTAAAGTTTGCTAAAGTACACGGATGCATGTTACGCGAACGAATTAGTTTTTACTTGCAAATATTTATTCACTTGGTCATGTCGTCACTTATTAAAATTATCTTGCCAAGAATTTCTAATCATATGCAACGGCTCATTTATGTTATAATTAATATGTTTATGAAAATCATCGCTAGGCATTTGCTGGTGTTAGTTATTTAACGCGTGTGCTAAATATTACGCGAGCATAACAGGGGTAATATAACGCCCATTCACTTTAATTTATTTACAACGTAGCAACCTCTTAGTCAGAACTCATAATGAGCTTGATTAGATTAGAGCCACACATTACGCTAAAATGTTAACTCGCTTGATTTAATCTCCTTGCCTTTCCATTGATGGT
The DNA here is from genome assembly GCF_964198595.1 of Lampetra fluviatilis. Taxonomy (NCBI): domain Eukaryota; kingdom Metazoa; phylum Chordata; class Hyperoartia; order Petromyzontiformes; family Petromyzontidae; genus Lampetra; species Lampetra fluviatilis. The sequence continues at coordinate 4,007,967 of NC_136283.1, forward strand.
GCCAGCCAAAAAAAAACAACCACAAGCAACGGTAAACGCTTTTCAATATTACACAGCGCTCCCTAAATAATAGCGTCTTGATCGGGCACGCGAATGTGCGCGCGATGTGCACCTCGAACGCTCTGGCCTCGAAGGGCTCATTGGGGTCACGGCCAGGGTGGGTCAAAGGGCTCATTGGGGTCACGGCCAGGGTGGGTCAAAGGGCTCATTGGGGTCACGGTCAGGGTGGATCAAAGGGCTCATTGGGGTCACGGCCAGGGTGGGTCGAAGGGCTCATTGGGGTCACGGCCAGGGTGGGTCGAAGGGCTCATTGGGGTCACGACCAGGGTGGGTCGAAGCGCTCATTGGGGTCACGACCAGGGTGGGTCGAAGGGCTCATTGGGGTCACGACCAGGGTGGGTCAAAGAGCTCATTGGGGTCACGGCCAGGGTGGGTCAAAGGGCTCATTGGGGTCACGGCCAGGGTGGGTCGAAGCGCTCATTGGGGTCACGACCAGGGTGGGTCGAAGGGCTCATTGGGGTCACGACCAGGGTGGGTCAAAGAGCTCATTGGGGTCACGGCCAGGGTGGGTCAAAGGGCTCATTGGGGTCACGGCCAGGGTGGGTCGAAGGGCTCATTGGGGTCACGGCCAGGGTGGGTCGAAGGGTCGAAGCTCGACCTCTGGGACGTGTGGAGGGAGGGTGGGGGTGGTGGGGGGGGGTATCGGGGGGACGCCTGAACGTCAAACCCCCAAACCAAAGCGACATTTCCCTTCCCGGGAAAAAAGTTTTGTCCGCGCTCGGACGCCGACGGATAACGGCGGCTCATTACGGAGCCACGCTTGGCTATTCCCCGCGCGCCGGATGGAGAGCGCGGCACCCGGCGTGGAGACGCCCAGAGGAGTTGCCGCCATCGCCGCAGCGGAAGGAGTGCGGTTGTCACTCTGGTCGCTCTCTCGCTCGCGGCGATGCCACCTTGGTCAGCTCGACTGGGACTGTTCACAGTTTCCGGGCTCTCTTCCTCGATTTTGTGCAGCAGCGGCAAATTTTGGCTGCTGGCCATGGAACAAAGGCGGCAGTCACAGCATCGCGTGCATTCGGATGTGCTTCTGCGGCCGTCTGGAACGCCTCTTCCTCCCGATATTAGAAAGCGACTGGAGCTATGCACGCTCTTAAATCTAGATTGGAAATTCATTTCTTTAGAACTGATTATTGCGTTTAGTTTGTTGTCCTTCCCCCGTGCCTCCGATGAGCGCAGTTGGCTACGTACGGTGCGAAAGAACATACATACATTTCGATTTAAAGCTTTCGTGACTGCAGGGATTCATCTTCTTGGTTCTTTCGGTAAAGTCACGTAGAAGGGAAATAATAAAATAATAAAAATAAAACATAATAAAATTTCGATGTAAAGCTTTCGTGACTGCAGGGATTCATCTTCTTGGTTCTTTCGGTAAAGTCACGTAGAATGGAAATAATAAAATAATAAAAATAAAACATAATAAAATAATTCTCACGACGTTTCGGCCACAACTATCTACTCGACAGACCTGCTCTCCACCTGAGGACGGCTGCTTGCGTTGTGGCCGAAACGTCGTGAGAATTATTTTATTATGTTTTATTTTTATTATTTTATTGTTTCCATTCTACGTGACTTTACCGAAAGAACCAAGAAGAACATACATACACTCATTCAAGGCTGAGTCGAGCCTAGCAGAGACCCAGGATAAGTTCAACGAATGGCCACTGATGTTAGTCATGACCGGGAATGGGCTTGCGTTACCGGCTGCACAGTCAGTGCAGCCCTGCTCCACTACTTACACACACACACAGAGACACTCCATATATCCCCAGATGACTGTCAAATTCCAGCGTGGGGCTTCTGAAAGCATTCTTGACCTTTGTAAAATGCTCCTTCTCCAAAGATCACAGTTTCCACGCTAAATAATTGGACGTATTCATAATTCAACGGTGACATTTTCAATAAACTGAAATTAATACATGAATGATGGATCAAAATGCAGATGAAGTAACAAAAACAATCCAAGTGCAATAAATTACTTATGTGGTTAGATCCAGAAGTTGTCGACTAGTCCACGTGACGGATGTGATATACGAGGGCCAACATAATGGGTCCCAACAAAAAAAATTGTGTAAAAATAAAAATATTGCGCATTCCATTAGATTTTCACAAAAAAAAACAGAGAAACTTGTTCATTCCCAGACTGTTTCACGGCGCAGCTGTTTGCAATCACGTTTAAGTATAATCGACAACAAAGAAAAACGTACAGCCCTTTACCAATAAACCGCCGTGCGGAGGGATTCCCCGAGCTGTATCAGTCGGTCGTGGGAGTTCTTTGTCCCTAATCTGCCACACTGGGGAGGATAATGGAGCGGTGGGTGAGGGGGGGAGGGTGTGTATGGAATGGGGAGCGGTGGCGCAGCGGTTAGCGTATTGCGCTACGAACCCGGCGACACGGATTCGATTCCCGCTCATGCCCAGCACCAGTGACGATTATCTGAACTGATCCTGGGCCTCCCCTAGGTCGACTCGGCTTCACATGAGTACCTGGTGAGGTATGTAAACATCACCTCTAGGGAGACAAAGGCGGCCGGGCGTGGTGCTGGTCACCCACCCCCTCCTGTGCCGTGCCGACCTTCATAGGTGCTCGCTAACAGCACTTGCCCCAGCAGTCTAATGAAGGCTATATGTGGGAATCTTTGAATGTATGTATATTGAACTTCTTTCACACCATACGTAGCCAACCGTGCTAGTCGGTGGTGTGTGGGGTACAAGACTGGTTTGGCAGATTTCACTCGCCACTAATCTTAATCCTGTCTGGCAAGCAAATTCATAGCAGGTCGCCAGCTCCACAGCATAGTCAGCTGGTCATAGTAAGAATAAACTCAATTTGTAACACGGATATTTTTAGAATTCGGAGGTGCATAGCCAGAGCTCAGAGTCCCTCAAATGCAGAACATGACACCAAAGCCAACACTGTCTAGAATTGATGAAAAGCCTCGCCTGACAGAAAAGATTGCACCAATGCTCCACTCCATTTTTTATTGAACAAATATAAACATAGCCTACTTGACTTGTGACACATTGCCAAGTGGCATTTGTTTAAGCCGGTTTTTACCTTCTCGGTCTCATCAGTAGTCTGGCTTGTTAAACAAATGCTGCCGGAATACCAGACGTTTAATTTATTTCCTTTGTCATGAAATTTACATATATATAAATGTTTCACCTGCACAATTCCTCGAGATGCAAATCTCGTTTGCAAGGATGATGTCAATCATCACGTCCCTCGCAAACGCGCGACAAGAGACCTTACTGGCAAAGGCACTCCGTACGAGACATGGGTCCCCCATTCAACGTTAAAAAAAAAAACGCAAATACCGTAACGCGGGTCCATTAAGCGCCGCCGCAACGCACGACGATGTTGGCGCACGCGGCATTCTCACGAGGAATAAATATTATGACGGGGTGGGTGGCGGGATTGTCGATTGTGCGCCGTTCGACAGCGCTCTAGACTCGGCAAACGGCGCCTCCACCGCGACCGGTTCCACAAAGCGATTTTTATTTTTAAATCCTTTATATTAAGTTCACTTGCTTGCTTGCTTACGTGCTTACGACCAGGCAAATCTTTCGGTCGTTTTTTAACCCACTTCCCGTGATCCAATCGAGCTGACATTTTGCACACAGACTCGTTGTGCGTGACAATTTATTTTCGTGGAAAAAATTTCCTAAATTTTCCACTTTTTAGGAAAAAAAACAATTTCATATTTTATTTAAAATACCAATGTGATAAAAATGAAAATCTTACTCAAGAAAAACAGAAATGAATAATAAAATAAAACCGATGCCACGCATATAAAGGATTTATAGTGAAAAACTTAATTTTTACGGGTTAATTTTTTATTTTCTCGAGCCGAGGACGTTTCCACCAAACACCACCTCCAACTCCACCGCCCGGACCCTGGGCCCCGCAACGCAACTCCGCTGGCCGACGACTGGCGGATCGCGCGCTCCCCGTGTCCCTGACGTTGTGAAGAGACGACGTCTCGCCCGCCCAAGCCCGGCATCCAAGTCAGAACCGCTCAGCTCACCGCGAAAAGGCCACGCGTAACGTCACCTGATGGGTGCATCCCACACGTCGCTTGCGCGATGTTAACGCCCATCAACAATTTTTATTTTTGTTTCTTTATTTATTTGGGGGGGGGGGGTGGGAGGTTGTCTTTATATATTTCTTTAATGTACCGTGAGGAGGCTCGCGCTCATTCGCACAAACATATGTGCGGCCAATTATACAAATGTTCATGAAGGAGCAGATAGGATATTTAAGCGCTTATTCGTACGTGTGTGTCAAATCGGAAATTCATCTTGAGCGGTTGCCTGTGCCTCACTATCAATGCTTCCAACGGCATTATCATCACGTGAGATTCATAATCACCAAAAAGACGTATTTATGTTTTTATTCATAGGACCAATGAAATATATTTACGATGGATTCCATCCTTATGCACTTAATCGTTACGACTCTGCCATTTATTTATTTTTAAAATGAACTATATGTTCTAATTATGAATTTTGGCTCAATTGCTTAATGTTACTGACATAGATTAACAACGGTACGCTAATATAAGGTGCTGATGTAAAACGACATTAATTTAAAAGAGTTGCGTGTTTGTTAATGGGTGTTGGGCCTGTCAGCGTTTAGGGTGATGTCATTCCACTCAACACAGTTGCAGGCCATTCTCTTTTAAAGCTGCACGTCTGTGCCTTCAAGAGAAATAAACACTTCAAGTTTATAACGCTCTTTTGGGTTAATTATCGAGAGACACATTTGTGTAATAACTCGAGAGTACGGACAAAGCAAGTAAAAAAAAACAACATACAAACAAGTTAATGACATGAGGGAGAATGTGACATGATGTCATGTAACAAGATGAACCTACTGCACGGTTTACAGTTGGGCGCTCTATGGAACGATATCTCGAGGGCATTAACAACACACAGCAGCGTTGGGGGGTGCACGGGGAAGTGGTAAAGGGTTATTGGGAGGGTGGGCAGGGGTGGTGGTGGTGGTGGTACGGAAGATGATGGTGCGGGCGGTGCCCAATTTGATCTTTTTTTTGTTCTAAACGCAAACAAACCTCGCAAACGTTGCGACCGCCTGCGCTTGCCTGAGTAAGGCATTGCCGCTTGGGTTACGATCGCGTCTCAGGCTGCAACGCCACCCCCCTCTACCCCTCTACCCCCCTCATGCCTGCCGCGATTCACTCGCCGCAACCAGATTGACGAGCTCCCTGGGCCGTGGCGCGCGTGCACGTGTGCACGACGCGCGCGCACGTGCGCACGTGTGCACGACGCGCGCGCGCACACGTGACCGATCGGCGGGTGAGACGTGGGTGCCCCCCCCCCCCCCGAGGGGAATTCGCTGGTCGCGGTGCCCGAGAAGGTGGCACTCGAGTGGTGGTGGGGGAGGTAGGTGAGTAGCGGGGAATTGTGAGGTTGAGAAGCAGCAGAAGCAGAAGCGGCACATTTGGAAGTGGGTAGTTGGGGAGGGAGGAGGGGAAGGTGGGGCTGGTGCGGTGTTTGGAGGAGCGAGGCAGGGAGGGAGGGGGGGGAGACGAGTGGCTGAGGCCAGTGAACGCAAGGGTCATGGCACCGCTGGAAGGTATCGTGGGTGATGTGCCCCCCTCCCCCGCCCTGGTTTGTTTTTCTTGCGCCGCGTTCATTCACTCGCGAGCGCGTTCATGCGCGGGGAGTCGTCATCGTCGTCGTCGCATCACGAGCGCGCCGCCCGGGTAAGAAGGTGAGCCAAGAGAGCATAGCGTTCCCTACTCGCTGGCTGAAATTGATTAGAATGTTCAGCGGTCTCTTTTCTACTTTGTGACTTGTGCGGACCAACTAATTGACGTGATTTCTTCGTAAACAGGATATTTGGTAAGTTACGCAAGCACTGAAATTTTTGTTTTGTTGGCGTGCGGCTACTTTTAGACGAAATCTAAATAAGAATGGGAAACAATATGGCAAATGTTTTCATGAGTTTCTTTGAATAGTCATTGTTTAGGCAAAGCCACTCTGGGAATTTAGTGCGAGAAAAACATTGCTGCAGAAAACAGATTCTCACTGGGAGGGAAACGATACTTTAAATCTGTTGCTGTTTCGTGCAGATGTTTGCAGGCTGAAGCACAATGCGTGTCTCCAACGAAAACGTCAAATTGTGAAATTTCTGTGAATCGTATGCCTTTAAAGATGAGGATTTACGCATATTAGAAAAGCTGCTTGTCCGTTTAATCGACTGAATTGTTTAACATCGATATTTCGGTAAATGTATCAAAACTGGACGTGGCTCTGCGAACGCACACTTCCTTTAAATGTTCAACGATGCGACTTCCAGCGAATCGCTGAAGCAATAAACGACGGCATGAACGGATCCGTCACCTTACGGGTGTAACATCGCTTCGAAGAACGATTTCACCTCAAGCCAACGCAAACCTTGAGCTTCGGTGAACAGACCCCTACAGACGCGAGGAAAAACAAAAAATACCAACGAAAGAAAACAACTACATTTTGCCGCCACGAACAAAGACGGGATGTGTGTGCACCATCGAGCCCAGCGTCATCGCCGTACGAACCGCGCGGCCGCAGTTGACGTTCTTTGACGCGTGCGCGCGACGCGTCTCGTTACAGTCGAACGGGATAATCGCTCTCATCGCCATCCTCGTCATCCTGCTGCTGGTGGCAGTCGTCCTGCTCTGGTGGTTCCTCCCTCTCTGCTGCACCATTGTGAGTAGCCCCCCCCTCCCTACCCCCCCCCCCCCCCCCATGTCCACAATCCCCCCCTTCTTCAAGCCGTCACCTTGGTCAAGTAAAAGCGATCACGCGGTGCAATATCAAGCAGCCTTTAACACCGAGCAAAACTGGTCGGCAGATCATGAGCCGTGCTCTATATCTACTGCTGGATGAAGGCTGCACCCCCCCCCCCCGCCCCCCAAGTCGTGGCAATCGCGGTTATGCGAGAAAACAATTCGTCGGGTTTCTGCAGGGCCAGCGATTTCGTCGCTGCGTCTCTCTGCGACGGATTCAGTCTCGGGCGTCTGCCCTCATTTTTGGCTGCCGCTTTGTCGTCCGTCATGACCGCGGGTGTCTTGTCAGCATCCATTATTACACAGCACCCGTTATTAAAAAAAAAAATTTAGGCGGCAATCCAGAGAAATGCGTTTGAAAATGTATTAAAAATAATAATGCTAAAAATAATAGTCTGAGATGAATGTCAGTAAGGTTATGGTAAACACTTGGATGCCAATAATTTAAGTCTCACTGGCAGAACAGTTACCAGAAATATTTTCTGCCCTATTGCCCAACACCCTACGTGTGTTCCTGCACGGGCTTGGCTTGTAATGTGATAATTCACCCGTTTACTGCCCGACGATTGCTGCCAAATAGAAATGGCTGCACTAGTAAAACGTTTTACGAGATTCTTTTTCAAAGGTCAGTGTGTAACAAAGCACAATGCGAGAACACCATGGTTGCAGGCTTAAACATGCTATGGTTAAGTTTGACACGTTGAAAATATGTTTTCTGGTGGATTCCTGACAAAAAAATATCTTAGCTTCATGAAAGGGCCAATTTTGGAGATGTAGCACTTACGACGCCTGCTATGGATTTGGTATAAACACTCCATTATTATCGTACCATATTTAAACTACGTAGACCCCACCATGGTGGTGGGGTGGGTGGCAAGAGATTGAGTTGAGAAACTACCCTAAATAATGAATTCGAAAAGAACTTCGGTCATTGTTCACATTTTGTTTTACGTGGCAAAAAATGTAGCTCCCACGTGGTGTGTATATCCTCCTCCTCCTCCTCGCATTGAGCCCCAAGCACTGCACCTCTCAACCTCTCAGCAAACCCGCGTCGAATGCAATGGTGGGGGGCAGGGGGAGGAGGGCAGGCCCGCTGGAACTAGTGCTAGCGTAAGTCAATAATTACGCACGTGCAACACAACCGATCGCTCAGACAAAAAAAAATTAACCCGTAAAAACAAAGTTTTTCACTATAAATCCTTTATATGCGTGGCGGCTAGAGTCCTCTCGTCCTCTGGCTTGAGATGGCTGCCACCTATGGGTCAGATGATTGCCTACCACCTATTAAGAAATTGGTAATTAAATGTAATTTTTTTTTTCCTAAAAAGTGTAAAGTTATGGAAAAAAAATTTCACGAAAATAAATTGTCACGCACAACGAGTCTGTGTGCAAAATGTCAGCTCGATTGGATCACGGGAAATGGGTTAAAAAACGACCGAAAGATTTGCACGGTCGTAAGCGCGCAAGCAAGCAAGCAAGTGAACTTAATATAAAGGATTTAAAAAAAAGAAAACGGGGGAGTTTAGCGAGGCATCGATAATGCGCGAATCTCGCGTGAAGACCCGGCCAGGAAGCTGGCAACGACCAGGCCGGCGAGGTGTGCCCATGAACGAAGGCGTTGCCAGCGTGGAATGCATTAGCGTTGACCGGAGCGCATCCGTTTTGCGGTGGGGAACAGATGGGTTGAACAGCTGGTGGAGAAGTGATACATTTCACTGCAAGATACCTCCCAGTCTGCCACCTCCATTAGCCCCAGTTAGCTTGCGATTAAACAAACCATCTTAAAGAAAGAGCCACCGAGTCTCTCGGCAAATGCATCATCGGCTCGCTCAAGCTGCTGCAGGACAGCAAGATTATACAACGTGCGGAGCAAAATGAAAAATGGAAAAAAATAAAAAAAACCAAGAGGAGTAAAGTAATTATAAAATGTTAGATTTTTTTTGTTGTTTTGTAATTAGTGGTGCCCTTATATTTACGAAGAGCTACCACAAAAATGGTCACGACTCTTGATGAGATTGCAAATTGTGTACTCTCCTATATTTGTGCAGACTGACCCATTTTTAAAAGGAGTGCTTTCCATGCCAGATTTCCGTTGAATCTTTGCCAGATTTTTGGCTTGCGCTTACTGTAGTGGAATTATACGATCTTGCGGGTTCATAAAGAGTCAGTGGTTTATTTTAGAAAAATGGGCATTGCGCATTATGTACATACGGTGCATAATTTATGTACACGGTAAATACCGTACTCATCCATACTTAGCATCACACAGCTTTACTAATATAAAAAATACATCTAAAATCATCATTTTGACAGTTCACAGATTTTCAATGGTTAATACACATGAAGGTGCATGAATTGTATTTAATACGAAATACTATCATCATAGCTATAACTGCAATATTGTGAACACCATGATCGTGGTCATGCACTATACTGCAATCTATATCCCCGTAATTAAGGAGGGGAATTCAACCCTCATTGTTACACCAGGGCAGATGTTTTTCCCAGTCAATTTTGATGGGTGTAATCAAATATATGCATTCACACACACACACATTAAATAATTATTAATGATAATTATTAATTAAAATCCTCCCCCACCCCCGTGCCATATCGGTCATGTTGTTTGACCATACTTCACCACGCTGGTCAATGTGCCTTTGCTGAAAGGACAAACAATATAGCCGTGTATAAAACATAATGATGCACAATTTAAATTGTATTTCTAGAAATATTTAATATGGTTTTACGAATATTTTTTTTTACTGCCGATAACCAGGTCCGTGTGGAAAATATTTGTCGTTCAGTTCCTGAAAAATACATGCAAAAAAACGAGATTACATTTTTTTTGTCAACTGATAAAGAAATACAACAGCAATTGCTCACATTACATAGACTGTGTAGATTTGCAATGTACATCTGAAGTCCAACATTTATTAACGCCATCCACGTCACTGCGCCTCAAAGATCTAGGGGGTTGCGATCCCAATGCAAATCAGCGGAGAGAATTCATTGGGCATTTGGCAAGTCTGCATTTTAGCCTAAGCACGTCAGCTCAAGTTAGCCGATGCTCTTGAACCCTGAACGGCTCACGAGTGCCCGACTGGGGAGAGTGTACTCACTCCAAATCGCCACTTTAAATAAAACACACACGTTCATTTGCCGATGATGCCCAGCGCGGCTAACTTTCCACAGCAGGCACCAAATGCCTCCAACAAAGGCAACAATGCTCCGTGACGATGCCACCATCTCGCCACGGTGGCAAGATGTTAACTACCTCGCCTGGTATACAGGAGGTCGTGGGTTTGATCCCGACCCTGATACTTGTATATTTGGAGTTTGCATGTTCTCCCCGTGGTTGCGTGGATTTTTCTCCGGGTCCTCGGGTTTTTCCCGCCACAATTAATAAAACACGCGTTTGGAGTATTTGACTGCTATAAATTGCCACGTGATAAGCCACTTCATTGAGCCGTCATTTGTGAACAGGTCGCTTCTGAAAAAGAGATGCATAGCTCAGTGGGCCTCGTCTGGTAAAATAAATTCTGGAAATAAATGTTATTTATAGTTTAGTTTTAGTTGATTAATTTTGCCACACTTAACAGCGTGCTGGTAACTATAGCTCTAAAGTGTTTCCTGCGAGGTGGTGGTAAATAGGCTTGTTATGCCAGCAGTCAAGGTCGTGGGCAAGTGTAGTCGTTGGGCACTTGAGTCACGTCTGCTGACCGTTTGTGGTAAACCACGGCTGCCTTCGTTAGACATCGGTGCACACGACGCCATTTCATATGGAGCTTATGAAACTAAAAATGTAAAAACTTTATATAACACCGTTTACATAACCAAACACCGGACATGTTGATTTTACTTACATTTACATTTTTACAAGTCCACAATAAAAACACATATTACGATAATTTAAAAAAAAAGTTATCCCTTATGATGAGAATTATTTTATACGGCTCGCGTGCTGGTGCAAGATGGATTCTTACATCAAAAGATCCGGAGCGATGGCGACAGCTTAGCAAGGTATTCCTCCAGCAGTCAATAGATCATGATACACACCGTTTTACATAACCACATACTGCCACACTTTACATTGGTAAAAAAAAACATGTAGAGCTCCACAGTTATTTTTCAAAATAATAATCAGCAAATGAATTAATCTTCTTGGTTCTTTCGGTAAAGTCACGTAGAAGGGAAATAATAAAATAATAAAAATAAAACTTATATTATTTTATTATGTTTTATTTTTATTATTTTATTATTTCCCTTCTACGTGACTTTACCGAAAGAACCAAGAAGATGAATCCCTGCAGTCACGAAAGCTTTAAATCGAAATTTAAAAGCAAATTAATTACTAAACAAACATGTGTTTTATAACCACAATCCACATTGCGTTATTTATAAATATGCAATTTCATTTACGCAATAAAAAATCTATGAATACGTGGACAAACCACAAAAAGCCTAAACAAGGCCTTTGAGACATTGCTTAATATTTTCTTGAATTCAACCAATGCCACTTTAATAATTTTCCCATTGAATCTCCACAGGATATCTTTGCTGTGAAGTAGGACCGTTGCCGAAACGTTACCTATAATATGGGGGGTGGTTTCCCTTCTCAGAATTATTGACGCACGATGATGCACCTCCGATTAGCACGATTGGCTTACATATGGTGCGAAAGAAGTTCCGCATGCATACATGCAACATACGCACCACTCAACAAAAGAGTTACATTCAGGAATTATTTGATATTCCTTTTAACCCGACTTTTAACTTGTATAATGACAATATGGCGTGGAATTCTGGGAAGCAGTACAATGTCCGTTCTTGTTGCTACAGGTTGTGAAGCCGATTCCACCTCCGCCGCCACCACCTCCGCCAGTGATAGAGGTAAAGATCCTAAAATTGACATTCAACGCACGATTTCACACACGTGGGTCAGTATTCTTATATTCGTTTCAATTGATCGACAGCACCCACTTCTATGCGCGCATCGCACATGGCGGACAACGCAGCCTTTTTGTAATTGGGGTGGGTTTCACGGTTTTAAAAGGAGCGCGTACACACTCGCAATTAAAATGATCCAATTCAGGGTGACGATGAGATTCAATCATCTGTTTACGTTTATTTTGTTTGACATGTCAGTGGACGTTTGCACCTGTGCTGGGTGGGCTGCAAGTGGTCACGTCAACCTGTCGCCTGTCACACACAACACGCGTGGTTTGAACAATATTGATTCTTTCACGGGTTATTAGACGCGCGGGTCGTGAGCGCAAAAAAATATCGATTTTTTTATCGCGACATTCCACTCCCAAACTCCCGTCCTGTGGCGTTTACCAATTTACTGCCCATTCAAATTAAGACGTTTCGCGCGCGCTGCCCGTGCCCGATGATTCTTAAACCTGACCCGCGTGACGCAGCTAAGCAATCAAAGCTGCACGCGTGAAGAGAGAGAGAGAGCGCCGATTCAAATCGTGATTGAGATCTCGGTGTGCGTGCGTGCGTGCGTTTAGACGTGTCACGTGTTCCACACAGCTGCATTTGCTCGGCGCGTCACGTACGATGCGTTTCACAATCATCAGGCACGTGCAGCGTGGAGCGATGTCATTTGTATTTGAATACGGAAAGAGTAAATTGATAAACGGTCGTGATGACTTGAGTTTGGGAAAGCCCCCCCCCCCCGCGATAATTGATGCGTAAATTAGCAGGGGAAACTGGCTAAACGGGTTAACCCGTGTAACAAATCAAATACACTCGAAATCAATCAAACTCAATCGTTGTGAAGCAAAATTATATTTTGAGTTGTGTTTGATTTGCTGTCTAGATAATTGGCACGTACCAACTCGCTTCTCTTTACATCTTAATTTGTCCAGAACAAAGGAAAATGTGTTATAGAGTGTCACACGCATTGTTAACGGCAGCTCTTGAGAAAGACCGGCGTTTGATTATAATTAACGGTTTGGCAAACACACTAGCAACTTGTTTTTAACAGATTATTATCTCCCAACACCTGTAAATTCCTCTTTAAGTGCTGTGCTCGGAATTATTGGCTCAACCTGTGAAATCTGCTGGCACAGTGCATATCACGTGTTGTTTTCATTTCACTGCTGGCTTCCAAGGTTGTCTGAGTAACATATGGGGTCTCAGGAACGCGCCACATCTCACATGAACTAACAAGGGAAGACGGTCACCTAACAAGATGGTCATTTGGACCTAAATCCCACGGGGGAAACAAATAACTTCAGAGTGTTTCCCAAATTTCGATTCAAAGCTTTCGTGACTGCAGGGATTCATCTTCTTGGTTATTTCGGTAAAGTCACGTAGAAGGGAAATAATAAAATAATAAAAATAAAACATAATAAAATAATTATTATTTTATTTTGCTTTATTTTTATTTATTATGTTTTATTTTTATTATTTTATTATTTCCCTTCTACGTGACTTTACCGAAAGAACCAAAAAAATGTTTCCCAAATTTGTAGTTTGCGCAACATTAAAATAAGCTTTGATTTCCCAACAAGAACGTGTGTTTAGAGTGCAAACATCTAAAATGTGTGTATATATGTGGATAAAATGTAATATATTACAATCGCTCATTCTGCTCTTGCTGCCTCCTTAGTCTTGAACTTCGATTCGCCCACTCCCCCTGTCCCTTCTTTAACGAACGTGCTCATCTCTCCGTGTCGCTCGCTCGCTCCTTTCCCCTCCCCACCCCGCGTGCGACACCCGACAGGAGGAGCCGGAGGAGATCGCACCGAAAAAGAAGTGGCCAACGGTGGACGCGTCCTACTATGGTGCCGGCGGGATCGGTGGCATCAAGCCAATGGAGGTAGGGGCAGTCCTCGACTTACAAACACCCGCACTTACGAATCCGATTCGATTAAATATCTGGGGTTTTTTTCTTATTAGCTTAAAAGCGGACTCTCGCTTGCAAATTGAACCGCGGCACTAATTTTGTTCAGCAGAGCGATCCCTCCACGAGATGTGTGTGTGGGCATTTAAATATACAGCAGATTACTGTGTTCCGACTTACGAACGCGCCACAGGAACAAATTGTGTTCGTAAGTCAAAGTCTGTCCCATTGTAATGATTGGGTGTTGGATGTTGAACTTCTTTCGCACCGCACGTAGCCGACCGCGCTAAACGGTGGTGCGGGGGAAGGACAACAAACTAAACACAAACAAGCAGTTCTTAAGAAATGCGCTTTCAATTTAGTATAGTGCAGTGTATTGTATGGTTGTGTCGTGTATAATGTAGTGTACAGTAGTGTAGTGTATTGGAGTGTATAGTGTAATGTATTGGAGTGTGCAGTGTAGTAGTGTTTGTTGCGTAATGTTTTGTAGTGTAGTGTATAGTGTAGTGTATAGCAGTTTACTGTATAGTGTAGTATGTGGTGGAGCTGCCGCTCTCACGCGAAGTTCTCATCACAGCTCCACGCGGCACCGCGCTCAACTCGGGTTTCCAAAATGAATGAATAACTGTTAAACGCCTCTCGCACTTGGTTTGTTTTTATTCCAGGCTCGTGTGGTCTGTGTTTGCACTGCTAAGTAGTTCAGCGCCTTGCCCACCCGCCCGTCCAAGTGTGCATTAGAATGCGCTCCGTTTACCCATCAATTATTCATGTGCGTGTGAGCACGCGATGTGCTTGAATTAGACTGCTGAGGAATTGTGCAGTAGATGAGGTTTACTTTGCGGGGGGGCTGTATATGAAACGCAGACATCGCTGCAATTTTTGTTTACAATTCCAAAATGTCTTCTGGAAAATCGGACCAATTGCAAGCTTTGTTTTACCAACTCTGGTGGCTTCTTTAAAACACTGTGCGGTCAGCCATGTGTGTTTACATTAACACAAGGCACGAAGATGTAAACGTGTGGTACATAAGCCCGATGATGTTCATTTTTCCATTTTACACAGGGATTCTATTGTTGCCGTGGGGGTTTTCTTTTTAAAATGATGACAAGTTTTTCGGTGCTACTCCCTCTTACAAAGGAATAGTCTAAGAAGATGTTTGATCGCTTGATAATAAAAAAAATTCCAGGTGATACCCCCAAGTATATTTTTCAAGGTTGATTTGGGTCAATGAGGCTAATATAATGATATAACATGAGAAAAAAGTTTTGCTGGCTGCCTGACTGCCTGGCTGGTTGGTCATGCACCACCCAGCACGCAGAGGGGAGGGGGCGTTGCGGGTGACCGGCACGTAGCACATACGTGGGGGGGGGTGGCATAGAAGTACAGTACAACAATATACTTTGCTGCACAACTATCTGCTGCCTCATCCACAGTGTAGCCCCACAGCAGCCGCTGACACCCGCCTTCATGCGTGTGGTGAGTGGCAACGCAGGCTCAACCCCACTTAGCTTCCGTGTAATGTAGATTGTCATGTTGGATGCCATGCACATCAAAATTGTATTTTGTTTGTTTAACATGTAGGCTTTCGCGAACAATATCCATAATGCAGTTTTTTTGGGGTTAGATCGCGTAAATATATGAAAGTGTTGTTAAACTCGCCACCACCCGACACAGCCAATTAGTACGATTTGTACCGCAAACAGAACGTGCCAATTCGTTACTAGTACAGCACACCGGTGTGGCTTGGCGTATTTTGTATTGTAAGGGTCGACCGTGTTGTCGTGCCTTGTCACGAGCGTTCCGAGCCTTACCCCGCGTACCGCGGCTTCGGGATTCTCGCTGACAGATGGCTTCGCTCTGCCCCACTGGAGTGTGTTTGTGGCTTCATGACAGAGGTGTTTTCTGAAGCCGAGCCAGTGGAATGACGCAAAAAAACACACGTCACCGTTTGTCGCGAAAGAAAAAACACCACGTCCGCTGCAGACGGACACTCGGATTGAACAAGCAGTAGCGTGCAGAAGAAGGGTAATTACGTCCTGATTATTGGGAAAAGTATCCAAATTGGCCAGTCGTCATTTTTTTGAGAAATTGCAAAAAAAGACCTCGGTTTGCACGGAAAGGAAACAGATTGTGTTGGCGCTCAGGAACCCCATGCAATATGCTAAAATGATTTTTAAACTTTGGCAAATATGGTAGAGCCGGATAAATAAATCCTTATCTCAGCACGACAAAGAGCATGTCTCCAAAGCTTGCTGCAAATATCTCTTCGCAGCTCCACACACACATACCAATGAATGCAAATACAGCTGCATGGACAGCTATTCCTAAATGCAGTCTTCTCGTCCACCCGGACACCACACCGACCCCAACACTGATCCACCTTTTCAAATTCATCAATGAACAAACGTACGTAATGTAATTGACCAAAAGTGACGCGTGAATTGAGACGTGTGTTATATGAGCAGAGCTGGACTATAGCAACAGATTTTAAGAACGAATAATAATAATTCCAAGCCTGGTGGTGTTCATTCAGACGCTGTCTTTCCGACAGACCTGTTCTTCACCTGAGGACGGCTGCTTGCATTGTGGCCGAAACGTCGTGAGAATTATTTTATTATGTTTTATTTTTATTATTTTATTATTTCCCTTCTACGTGACTTTACCGAAAGAACCAAGAAGATGAATCCCTGCAGTCACGAAAGCTTTAAATCGAAAAATAATAATGCCCTATTGGCAAGAACGCATTACCGAGTCTTAAGACTCTTTCTCAGGAACGTCCTGCAATTCCTTCAATGAGTACTTGGCATTTGGTAGGAAACCAAAGCACCTTTGTGTAAAGAAAAACAACGATTTGTCCAAGCCAGCTGGTATATCAAGGCAGTCTCCCATCCAAGTACGAACTGGAACTCAACCCTCCTTGGCTTCTGAGACGCGGAGCGACTGGGTCCAATCGAAGGCGGTTTTGGCCAAGGCTCAAGGAACCGTTGCGTTGTCGTTTGTTGTTGTTATCAGGCTGTAACTTGTCTGCACCTCCGATTCCTTCACCCGCACCTACGATTAGCACGGTTGGCTACGTTCGATGTGAAAAAAGTTTTAAATACAAACAAAGGCCACCCCCATTTCCTTCCATCTTTTGCTTAGTTTGTGTCATTCATCAGTGGCCTCCGAAGTTACATCAGTCCATCCCGCCATCTCTTCCGCTCTGTCTTCCTCAAGCCTCTTTTTCCCTTCCCCGGGTATCTTCTCCCGAGTGAATGTTGTCAATCTCTCGTCACGTTCGTTAGAGCGTGGAGGTCTCGTCCTCTGCGTCCTGCCAGTTGCCCCCGATGTATCTACAGACTTGTGGGGGGCCGGTGGTGGCTGTGTGTGCGCGCGCGTGTGAATAGGTACGCTGGGGTGGCAAAGGCTGCACAGAGGAGGGGGCCAGGCTCAAGGCCACCCCCAACGCAGTCGTCACCATGCCAACAGAGGAGGAGGTCCAATTCCAACAAACCCCCCGACCCCAGAGGAATGGCACGGCCGAAACCCCCCGCTCGCCTGCGCCGCAGTGGTTCGCTCCGATCAAGGTGAGCTGCTCCTGTCTGATATGAAGAAGGGCCGATAACACGGCAACTTAGGGCAGCGTTATTGAAGAATGCGTTAGATTTTTGCCGTACGTGCTCGCGCGCTACTGGCAACGCAAGCATGGTGGGGTCTTTTTTTTTTGCTGTTCGTGAATCGGACCAGTGTTAGTTAGTTTCGTTCAAGAAATTGGCGACGCAAATATTTGTCGACGAAGTTTTCGTATTGTTTTAGTCGACGATGGATATGGATGGATGATAGTAATGGGGCATTACGATCACAACTATGACTGGCCACCAGATATGAAAGTGCGACCATAACAACACTTCAGGAGTAATGAGCAACATATCAGAGACAGCAATGCACTGGGGGGGGGAAGACCAAAACATGCCATTTGGCTATATATTTTCTAATAAAAAAATAAATTTACTGAGTTCACCGATTGGCTGACCTAATACTACGTGGTGGACGATCTGTTCAAACGGAAGACCTGAAGCACGGTTGGGGCGAAAGGAACACCGCCGCAAATCTTGCCCCGTACCACATCTGTTTTGCACACAGCCTTTCATGCGCACACTGCAACAATAATGTTCATACCTAAAGCCCCCAGGACAAAGCTGCAAAGAAGACTCCGTCATACCATCTTCAAAGTTCGCTCGCGTGTGTGAGCGGCTGAACTGTTACCGTGGAGCTTCGCGGCAAGCGCGCTTGCTGTCGCCGAGCGCGCTTCACACGTGTGCCGCTTTGACTCCCTTCCCAAACAGGGAATGCTGGACGCTCTCTGGGCCCTCATGCGAAGTGGCTACGACCGCGTGTCAGTGATGAGGCCGCAGCCCGGCGATAAGGTACGTAGTCAACGCAGTGGTGACGGCAGTGAGCATTGGTGGCCAGTACCGTGCTGAGGAGTCCGAACGAGGATGACGCTGGGCTACAGTTATCCATCGCCGAGTCACAGCCGCCTGTCGGTCGGTCATACTTTGCTCAAATTTATTTCGATGGTGACCTAAGACGAGAGGGCCACAGTGCACTTCTTGAGGACTTCATGACGGTTTTTGCTTACCGCACAAAGGCTTAAGTGATCTTTGACACGAGTGTGCGTGTTGTTTGAAACTCGTAGCAGTGGCTACTTGCCGGCGCATGCAAACCAGCGACAGCTGCGGCCTCACATAAACTCTTTTCTGATTCGCCGCGCTCGTCTTTAGCGAACGGTGCTTCTACCATGCGTAGAGAGCGCTACGCCACGGTGACTTTTTCTCTATCAAGGTCTCTATTAGGATAACACCTGCATGAGCAGTTTGGTGTCTCTCTAAGAGTAAGTGGGCTGTGGGTCACATGATCTGGGCGGGATTACACACATCAGGCACAGAGTGGCGTTGCGTTGTTGGCTTGGGGCCTGGTGCAAGGAAAGAAATGGGGCCCCCCTGTTCAATGCCTCCCCCCCCTCCTCTTCCTAGCCCGGCCCCTCCAGTCCGTGGGACGCGGTGCAGTTGCACCGCCTGCGCCACTGATCAGGCACCAAACGCAAAGGGCACAGATTGTTGCACGTTCACATCGAGCCGCTTGCGTGTTCTAAACCGAAAGGGTCGGATTACGTGCACATTCTAAAGAGCACAAGGGTAAAACAAGTCTCGGTCTCCCGAAAAGCAGCTTTTGGGCATAGACCGCCACAAAGTAGAACAAGGCTGTGTGGTCTGGTGAAGAGAGAAGAGGAATGCGAGCTGTGATATTGTATTGCAAGCACGGTCATTATCAGATGTTTAAAAATTAGATGTTTAAAACATTTTAACGCGAGATGCTTGGCCCTGCCTCGACACTCGGTGAACTGCAGCCAGGGTCACAGCAAGTGGCCTCAATCTGGACGGCGTCACAGATACTGTCAGCGTTGGCCTGGCGGAACTTTATGCCTCATTATTAGTTATTTAATTTATCTAAATGGTTATTTATTAACGCATGCGAGCATTTATACTCTGACCAAGTCGTGGTGGCCCTCCGCAGCTGTTACCGTTTTCTTTAATTCAGATTTTTTTTCAAGCTTTCCCTTGAATATTTTTCTCACAAATGGAGATGGAAAACTAGCGAATACAAGCCAAGAGGTGTTAACACTGGAGCCAAGTGGACGTGCCTAGTTTATGTAACCATGTCAAGTAACCACAGCAGAATGTTCACCGCAAGAACAGCACTTAATGGGAACAATATTATTTCCAGTAAAGGGACACTGCCGTGATGCAACGGTTAGCGCACTGGACTTGCAACACAGTGGTCACTGGTTAGTTCTCCCCGTGCAGAGGTTGAAACAATGGGGCAGGTTTCTTAAATCCCCCAGCCTCTGGTTCATCACAGTTAGTCGATCGGCAGGTTGCGTGTGGTGGGGTAAAGCGTAAGTATTCCCACCTCTTCCGAGACGAAAACTAAACTGTGAAACAATTTTTTTTTTATTTTATCAGGGTGAGGCCTACTAAGCTATATGGCTCTTTTTTCAGAAGCGACCTGGCCACAAATGATAGCTCAACGAAGTGGCTCGTCAAATATACATTTGTAGCAACCAAATACTCTGAGATGCGTGATGTTGATGCTAAATGTGGGGGGGAAACCGGAGGACCCGGAGAAAAATCCACGCGACCACGGGAGAGAGAGAAACACAAGCAAACTCCAAATATACAGCAGCAGGCGTCTGGCCACCGTGGACAGACTCGCTTGAGCTCTCTGTTGTCGAGGTGTTTCTGCCTGCAGCGGCATGAACGCGGAATTGCAGGACTGCACCTTTACCTTTAGACCTGTAAGACAGCTGTTCCAAAGCTTATGGCATGGATGAATCTATATTGCTGTATCTTCCATGTATAAATCAATCTACCTAATCTTCCCGAAGTCGTATCTATAACTAATAAATACGTTTTTAAACATATTACTTTCGCTAGGGGATCGTCTAAACTACGACATTATTTTAAAAGCTATCCATGCAGAGCAAAATAGAAATATGGATGCATACAAAATATATATAAATGTCATCTTGTATACAGTATAACGTGAGTGCCAAACAATAGAACAATTCGGGCTAAGACCATGTTGATATGAAAGCTGAAAATAACTTACCTCTATAATCATAACAAACACTTCTTCGAAGTGAATGTTGTGTAATTATATAAGTGTTAAAGTTGTCTGGCGAACACGTTAGACAGATGTTAACGGTTAATTACACTTTTTGTTCAAGTTAACATCCACGTATCTTTTTTTTTCCTTGCCCAAACAATAAACAGAGGACAATTAATCATAAATTCTGCTACGGACAAGACATATATTTGTCATCAACTCTCCGTCTCTATAATTAAAACCAACACATCTGTGTATTCAGAATAATCTACACCACGTGAACCCGCCAGCTGGCTGAGCGGCAGAGCTAGCGGACTCACAATCGGAATTTTACGAGTTCATATCCTGGTCAGGGGTTGACTCGACACCAGTGCCAGATTATCCTAGGAGCAAAAGTAGCTACAAATGCTCCGGGCCCAACACTTTCAAGGGGGGCCCCGCGCTAAATGCTTTCAAGCTATCAATTCCGGTTCAGTGATTCTGCACTTGCTCTATTACTATAGTACTATACCGCCTTGTATAAACGACTAGGTGTTTAAAGTTAGCGATTTGTCATTATCTGGCTGTATAGCAAATGAAAAAATTAAATTATTTTGCTGTGCAAGTTAAAAATGTGTGTTTTTTTTTTATTTAGGGCCCCTTTATAACAACATATGCTACAGGCCCCGCACTAGCTTAATCCGGCACTGCTCGACACGTCACCCCTCCGAGGTCGATTAAGTGAATTCTGTTGTGTGTGTGTGTGCGCGTGTGGGGAAGTCAACAACGGTGGTTGTCCTATGGATAGACTCACCCCCGCCATAGGAATGTGGATTTCCCACCACTGGCTCGGGGCTTTATAAGTGGGAGATGAGCGTCGCGTCAATGCGTATTTGAGCGGGAAATCACTTGGACTCTCTTGACGCCATCTGGCCCTCCTGGGGGACGAGGTTTATAAAACACTGCGGCCACCCTCCCTGCGGAGCCTGCATTCGTGCTTGCGAAGCGTGGAGACTTTGCATCCGTTTGCCATGACTTTGCTTCCCCGCAGTTTGTGGTGCTGGCCCATTTGTGGCAGGGTGGGAGGGGGGGAGTCCTAAGTCAACAAAAATTAAGTGACTTGCTTACCATTTTCTCGAGTTTGTACCACTACGATTTTTTTATTTTTTTGCTGTTGTAACTTGCTGACCCGCCCGTATTGGATTTCTGTGAATAAAGAGCTTAGTAGCTCATCGGATTCCTCCTGCAAGCTAAATACAGATTCTGATATTTTTGGGTCCCCCCCTCACCCCCCTCCCCACCCCTCTAAACCACCTCTCCCTTACAATTCAGAAAACCGTTGTGATGTCGAAGTAATGTAAATGTCGATAGAAAAGTTGAGATGCAGCGAAATTAAATAACACTGATGCAGACAAGATAGCGATGAGAGACATTAATTTGGCGTGTTATGTGCATTTTCTTGTTTTGCTTGTTAGGCTTTGAATTTTATCTCGTATCGGATAAGCCGATATTTCAATTGGTCCCCTTGATTTGCTGGCAGGCCAAAGCCTCTTCTTGGTTTGCTTTTGCCCAGTGCCGTCACTGCTTGTGTTTCGTTCCCTTCTCCTTCCCTCGCACCTCCGATTTAGCACGGTTCGCTACGTATGGTGCCAGAGAAGTTTAACTTACACATACATACATTCATAGTGGCACTGATTACATTCTGATTATGTTTGGTTATAAAAGCGAAACTTATCGTTAAAACATTTACACCTCGCGCAACAAATTACGTACAATACATATTATATATAATAATACACATTTCACAAACAATTTCTATCGCTCGTAAAAGCATACACACACACAAAGAAGCATTGTAATTATTCTAACACAGAAATATAAACGTCGTTAAGTATACATTACGACCACATAAGTACCGTTTAACATGTAAGCTTTCGCGACCAATATCCATAATCCAGGTTTTTTTTGGGGTTAGAGCGCTTAAATATGAATGTGTCGTTAAACCTTCCACCACAAAAATCTGGCTGCCGCCTGATGTTGCCGGTTGTAATTACTGACGAAACGTCGTACTCAGATTGTAAATGTTGTGGATTTGATCTCCAACACATCGGTGTGCTGTACTAGTGACAAATTGGCATCTTCTGTTTACGTGACAAACCTAACTAATTGGCTGTGTAGGGTGGTGGCGGGTTTAACGACACATTTGTATTTACGCGATCTAACCCAAAAAAAACTCTATGGGCAAATAAGTACCGTGTGATAACCAATCATGCCACTCGGATGCTGTCCTGTAAGGGTCAGCACACTGGACTTGCAATCCAGAGGTCAGTGGATCATTTAGCCTGAGCGGCAGTGGAAACAAAGGGGCAAGTTTCTGTAATCCCCCCCAACCTCTCTCCGCCAAGGAGCGTAAATGAGTAATGCTGCAGTCAGTCGATCAGCAGGTCACGTGTGGTGGGACAAAGTGTAGGTAACTCTTACCTCTTCCAAAATACGTCTAGCCAGCGTGGAAGACTAGGCCAAAAACCCTCTAGAGAGGGTAATCAGGAGGTCTGAGTGGAGGCAAGACATTTCAGGCCTGCAGCTTTACCCTTTAAAAAATATTTTTTTTCAAGTGTTATTTCACACACATACACGATACACATTTGTAATCATTCTAACACACACAGCAGACATAAACATCACGAAGTTATTATTACATTGCGAACTTCAGAAATGTGATGACTTGAAAAAAAAAGCGATGACTGTACGTTGTTTCCTATGCACAGGGTCGCTGCATGACCATGAGGCGCACTTGACGGAGGGCGGCTGGACCGCGAGCAGAAACAAAGTCGAAGATTATCTTCTCGCGTGACATTGCACCCACGTCGGCCATTTTCTTTTTTAAAGCAGGCGGCCATCTTGATTGGGAGGCAGCATTCGCGCCAAATCAAGGGGGTCAGCAACCAAAATGAACAAGAGCCGTTTTTGTTCGAATTCGGTGCAAAACTCAACATTTCAAGGGCCGCGATGCAAGCAAATGCATACACACACACACGCACATTACGTTGCGAAGCGGTCCGCAAAGAGCCGCGCGTGCCTCCGTAGCGGCAGGTTTGCCGACCCCTGCACGAAACGTAGCGCCCCACGCCAACGAATGTGAACGCCACTGCTGCCACCGGGTCCCGGTCTTCCCAGGATCAGCCTCAGTTTGAGGTTGTTTTTCGGAATTTGTACGTCTCCCCAGGAAATGAAAAGTTCCTGATGGTTTTTTTTGGAGGTCAGATGCTTAATAATACACCATTCGTGACAATGCGCGTGTGGATGTAGTTCTCCCTTCTGCCAGTATTATGAGCTATTCCTCTTGCCATATGCCCCATGTTTTTTTTTGTATCTCAAGAGGTGGGAACCCTAACGGATTGCATTCAAGAGCAAGCGATCTAGAACTTCTCATAAAGCCACGACAAGATCCACGGCGATAGGCTGCAGAGCAGACTGCACTCTACTTTTGGCAGGGTTCAATCCCGTCTCCTTATGTACCGTATGTTTAACAATTGTCAAACCATACCTAGCAAGCCAACCGTGCTAATCGGAGGTGCGGGGAGAAGGACAAAAAACTAAACACTAAAATAAGTTCTAGCTTGTTGAAGTGAATTCCCACCCCTACCTTGTTCTCTGGATTATACAACGCATCCCCCCCCACCCTCCTGTAGTTTGTAGCAGAAGTTGGGGGTGTGTGTCTTTATAATCTGGCAGGTGTTTGTGTGATCATATTAGCTTAACTTGATCGACTCCCGGGCACTAATTTGAGGGATATCTTCATTTCGGGGGCGTCTTATGATCTAGAGAATGAGGAAGATGTTTGGCCCGGCTGTTTGTTAACTTCCCCCTTTCATGTGTGTCTTGTCCGTTTATCTGTGAAAATCAACGGACTTCTCATGAACACGAGAAGATCTATTTTCCTGCTGTCAATCGTTCAAATAAATACTGCCTGTGATAAAGAAATCAGCCAATTATATAGACCGTGCAGAACAGTCATTTATGTTTCGGCTGTATTTATCAGCATTTTTTAAATATAAGTATTGGTGTCATTATGATGTATGCTTTACAGCTTCTGAATCCAAATATAAATCATTAAACATTACATCTACTTGACTTTACAGCTCAGCCAACGATATCTTTCAGCCTAGGCTCTAGGGATGTTGCCTTTTCAAACGTTTAGGCTCGGTTTCAGACCTGATTTGGTATTTTAAGATTATAATTTAAATGTATTGCATTTTTATAAATTTAAGGATTTTAAATATTAATAATTTATTTCATGACTTTTATATCAAGCATCATCGGGAGAACATGTCATACATCACTTTCTGTGATGTTACATTTTTGCATGAATCCAAAAGTTTTTTTTTTTACATCGTCCGAAATTTCATATCTAGGCCTGATTTTCTGATTTTTCGGATGCATTCCAAAAAACATTGGGAACACATCCCAAGTAGACTCACAAACGCCTAAACTCTTTCCATTGCACTGGTTTGCTGCCTACACATGGAGACAGAGCACCGCTTATCAGCGGCCCTTGTCGAAGCCAAGCCGGAAAGTACGCCGACATATCTCATGTTGAGTACGTTCTACCCTCGCCACTAATGCCTGGTGACATTGAGCCAGCTAAATTAAACACAAGTTTGGCTCGCGTTGGCCATGATTGTACTTGCTGAGATGTTTAATAATTCCCGCCTCGTGTCGGGTCCGGTCGGCTCTTCGTTGCTGCAGGCAGCATTATCCACAGTCCACGTATTCATGAATTTGCAACTGCTTTTCCCAAAAATGTTACGACACTTATGTGATAATTTGTCAGTTCAGTGCTGGATGAAGGCCTCTTCACGTCGTATCAGCTGCACCGGTTGTTTGGACATACTTTACCATTCTGAAGCACGCGGGGGACCACGTACCGGTTCAGATATCGATCGCCGCTGATGTCAAACGTTGCCGAGAATGGAACTCAGGTCATCGGTAATTGTTCTTTTTACCCTTTTATCTGGCAACAAAACTGACACGTCATGTTTGCATTGACCACAATACCTGCGGTCGGAATTCAAACAAAAAACACAACTCTGATAATGTATGCACTGTCCTTGAAATTGATTGGTCCACACCCGAGACAGCTTTTCTTAGAGCCTAGTCTCACATGGTGTTGGACCAGATGACGCGGTGCGCTAACTATCCACGGGGCCACGACTTTGCCTCGTCACGCGATGTGTTACGTGAAACGCTTTCGGGTTGCAAAGGGACGTGCAAGACAATAAATTATCAAAATGGTTTGGAAACAAATTCCAAGGTGTGCGTAGGCTCAGACGTTGTGTTGTATTTTTTGTTAAGTCTGCACCTGTTATAGCATCCGTATGCAATTGTGAGCATTAAGAGGCAAACATACACGAGTAGGTGTGACTCTGTGGTATATTGCCAACAGTTTTTTTTTACACTGCCTATTTGCCTTCACGCCTACCTCCAAGAAATATGAAATGATGGGTAAACATTGCCAGGGAATTTCTGTCTCCGCATGAGTTTAGTGTTGCACCTCCCTTGACTGCAACGTGCCCCCGAGCAAGACTGTTCATCTGTACATAAATTGCGCGGAAGAAATTCACACATTTCAATCAACTGTGTGCCTATATGGGTTCGCTAATAATGAAAAGCTTGTAGATGTATAATTTTTTCAAGGTCGGGACAACAACAGCAGCAACAACAACAATAACAAAAAACGTTGCAGATGTGGAAATCGAACAGTGTTGCAAAGCTGCGTCTCTTCGTGGTTATTAACATGCGCACTCGCCGACCTCAGGCTAAACGCGCAACAGGACCCGGCCCTCCCCTTGACCGCAGGACACGCGTACAGTGCGGCCGGAGAGCACCATTTATTTAACGGAGGCCGCACCACTTTAATAACGAGCATCTGCACCGACGGTTCCCAAGCTGTGATCCGTCCGGCTGCCAAGTTTCTGTCGCGTCCCCAATGCCCCCGAGAGGGATAGCGCGCGTCTTTGGGAGGCATCCGTCGAAGCCTCGTGAGCACACGCGCTCGCCACTCCGTGCGGTTCTTTTGCCGATTTTTTTTCACGTTTCGCCTTTTTAGCCGGGATTTAGTTTGGCAGCAGCACCGAGCCACAGAAGAAGGGCAAGTTGTCGTTGTTGTTGCTGCTGCTGTTGTAACGGCCCATTGCGCGGACGTTTGACGCCGCGTAGAATCTTGCGTTGGAACGAACTGCTGCCGGCCTTCACAGTATTTATGGATGCCCCAAAAAAGAGAAAAATTCCAAAAAATATATTTACTTGAATTCAGTGTACGTAACTAATCTAGCGAGTAATTTCAACGTCATGTAGACCATTAATACCACAGTAGAACCTTAAACGTTGCTTGTGAAACCGTTGTATCTGGATATCATGCTTGCTTTTTTTTTTAATAATAAAACATTCGTTTCTTTCCCAACTTTAAATGATTCACGAATCCTGTTTTCAGAACATTCTTGTCTTTGCATATTAAAAAAAAATCCGCACGGTTTATGATTTTTTTTTTACGCAAGCGTTCACTCGGACATCTCAGTTTAAGCAATTAAAAGGACGGGTACCTCAACGTCAAATATGCGCACACACAATTCTATACCGAGTACATTCACAGAAGGGGAGCCCCAGCGGGGGGGTGGGGGGGGTCGTAACACACGGCATGCTGCATCTAATTTCACAATGTGCTTGCGTTCAAACCACAAGAACGAGACGAACCACAGCCACTTGGAGGTCCAAAAGCAATGTCCATTGCAGGAGTTATTCTTGTTTTGTTTCACCCTCGAGCCATTAGTGACTGACATTCATGAATCCAGTGGTACTATATTTTTGAAGCCACCACATCCTACAAGGAACGTTTTGAAATGGGCACACCAGTGACTGGAAATCCCTTATTGAAACAACGCCGTGCGAAGAATGCCCTCTTCACAGATGTGCCACACAGCCTGGCGCCGCGTGAACTTCCAGTGCCAGGGACCAGAGCTGCGGCTGCGAGGACGACAAATCGCATCTCCATCCGTCCAAGTCGTGCACGCGTGGCAAAGTGATTGAATTGGAAATGCAGAAGTGGCGGCGTCAACCCTATCCGCGCGGCGTCGACCTCACGATCGCAGCCGGTTGTTTCCACCTCTGCGGAAACATCGTCGCGCAGGAATACGAACAGGTCTCTAAAAAGTGCCGGCCACGCATGTTTGGTGTCCTGGCCAATTTCGACCATCATGTATATGAGTGTGTGTGTGGGGAGCGGTGGTGTCGTGGTTAGCACGCTGCGTTTTGAACCCGGCGACCCGAGTTCGATTCCCGCTCACGGCCAACACCCGGTGACGATTATCTGAACTGGTCCTGGTTTTTTTAGGTCGACTCAGCCTCAAATGAGTACCTGGTGCGGTGTGTTATCATCGCTACGGGGGAGACAAAGGCGTTCGGGCGTGGTGCTGGCCATCCACCCCCTCGTGTACCACTCCGGCTTTCATAGGTGCTCGCTAACAGCACTTGCCCCTACCGTCTGTTAGGGCTATACAGGGGATGTTTGTATTTTTGTGGAGCAGTAGTGTCGTGGTTAGCATTGCTGCGCTATGAACCCGGCGACTGAGTTCGATTCCTGCTCAATTATCTGAACCGGTCCTGGGCCTCCCCTTAGGTCGACTCAACCTCTAATTAGTACCTGGTGCGGTGTGTTATCATCGCTACTGGAGAGACAAAGGCGGTCGGGCGTAGTGCTGGCCACCCACCCCCTCGTGTACCACTCCGGCTTTCATAGGTGCTCGCTCACACTCACAGCACTTGCCCCAAGAGTCTGTTAAAGCCTCTACAGGGGATCTTCGTATTTGTAATGGCACAGTGATTCGCACTCTACACTATGAACCCGGCGCAACGAGGTGGACTCCCAGCCACAGCTACCATCAGTGACAAGTACCGGTTACGATAGCTTCAAAATTGTATTTGCTGCGGTGTGTAAAAACAGCCTATAAGACTGTACGGGTGATCTTTACCTTCGTGTGTATATGAATACATGTGTGCATATATGTGAAGGGGAGGGCCTTCAACTCTGAAGTTTCACGAGCATGGTTGAGTATGTTCATAACTGCCCACCAACAAACATTTGAGACCACAATTTCATCGCTATTATCATCGCTCATCATCATCATTACTTGCACTTTGCCTAAGTAAATTTAAAATTGCACATTGCCGAAGTAAATTTCAAATTCTCTAAACACATGGACGAGTAGGTAACCAGATACGCCTCTGCGGCCGTCTGGAACACTCTTCCTTCCAATATTAGGAAGCCACTGGAGCTACAGCATTTTAAATCTAGATTGCAAACTCATTTCTTTAGAGCTGCGTTTTAGCGTTTAGTTTGTTGTCCTTCCCCCGCACCTCCGATTAGCACGGATCTCAAGGTACGGTGCGAAAGAAGTTCAACTTCACATACGTACGTACATATATACGTACTATAGGCATAAAGCTGCAGTGCTAGAGAACGTGCGATGCGTTCGTAGCATCGCAGCAGAAGAAGAAGAAACGTGGGGAGCCCTCTTTATTGTGCCCTGACAGCCTGTATTCTCAGCGTGGGAGCAGATCGACTGGTGAGCTGTGGAAAGGCAGTGCTGCGGAAAGTGTTCGCAGTGCCAAGCGGAGAGCCAAGGTGCGCGTGCTCTGGACTCTGCACGAGACCGGCATTTGTTTCACGTGTTTTTGTCGTCCATAATAGAGTTTTTTGGGGGGTTAGATCGCGTATAATTAGATAAATGTATCGTTAAACCCACCGCCACCTGACACAGACGATTAGTAAGGGCTGCCACGTAAACAGAACACGCCAATTTGTTACGAGTACAGCACACCGTGTGTTGGAGAGCCATGCCACAACATTTACGATCTGAGTACTCGGATTGTAAATGTTGTGGCTTGGCTCTCCAACGAATTGGCACGTTCTGTTACCGTGACAACTCTTACTAGTTGGCTGTGTCGGGTGGTGGCGGGTTTAACGATACATTTATATATTTACGCGATCTAACCCAAAAAAAAAAACCTGTGTTATGGATTATTTTGGTCGCGAAAGCCGACGTGTTAAACGGAGCTTTTTTTGGTTTCCCCATTGAAATCCACTTTGCGCACTAACAGACACCAATGCCGGACAAGCCTCACAGAGACGAGAAGCAACGATCCACTATCAACATTAACAGAATCATTTTACAACAACAACAAAAAACCCTTGTCTTGTCATTTTGACCAATAAAAAGGTACAATTCTACAGCATGGGTCACGGGTCATGATGAAGTGGAAGACTTTTATTTATTTGTAGCGATGGATTATGTGCGAATGTACGCGTGCGTTCGTGCGTGTATGTTCATGGTGGCACAGTGGGGAGCGGTAGTGTAGCGGTTAGCGCACAGCGCTATGAACCCCGTGACCCGAGTTCGATTCCTGCTCATGACCAAGACCAGTGACGATTATATGAACCAGTCATGGGCCTTCCGTAGGTCGACTCAGCCTCAAAGGAGTATCTGGTGCGGTGTGTAAACATCGCCACTGGGGAGACAAATGCGGTCGGGCGTGGTGCTGGCC
Organism: Lampetra fluviatilis; assembly: GCF_964198595.1. Taxonomy (NCBI): domain Eukaryota; kingdom Metazoa; phylum Chordata; class Hyperoartia; order Petromyzontiformes; family Petromyzontidae; genus Lampetra; species Lampetra fluviatilis. The sequence continues at coordinate 4,037,901 of NC_136283.1, forward strand.
ACTCTCCCCCCTCGTGTGCCATGCCAGGCTTCGTAGGTGCTTGCCAACAGCACTTGCCCCAACAGTCCGTTGCAGGCTATACGGGGGATATTTGTCTTTGTCTTTTGGTGGCGCAGTGGGGAGCACAGGTGGTGTATCTACCAAATAGTCTCTGCCCCCTGACCTCATTCCAGCGAGCCTTCGACACTTCACGTGACCTCCAAGTGCACCCTAGCCTGGCCCAAGCACTGAGATGACATCATTGTCAGTTAGTGGCAAGTGGTGGTGGTGGTTGTTGTTGTTGTGGTGTGCATGTGTGCCAGAACAAGTACGTTTGCAGAGCACTTTGGTGTCGGAGAAACCAATATCATGAGAGCCCAAAGCGTTGTAGCAGTGATCAGCTACGGCGGAAGAATTTGACCTGCCGCGTTTAAAATCTGCCTTGTGCTCGCGAATACGGTCTGATATGTGTCGTTTCGTTTCCCCAATGTAACAATCACCACAAATACAACTCAGTTTGTAGACTCCAGGGTACTGCAAGTCAGGAATGACATCCTTTACGGATGGGATCAGATCACGGATTTTGTGTACTGTACTGAATCGGACCTGGATCTTGTGTTTGTTTAAGATTTTGGAAATCTTTTTGGTAAGGCCTGCTATGTATGGCAACGTGATGGTTTTAATTTCCCCAAAAACAATGTTACGCCCAGCTTTTCGTACCTACATTGGCAATCGCACAATAAAGCGTATACTAACATCTTTATAATTACATCTTCCGTCCTAGGACGGGCTAACACGCTAGTCTAAATATATTTGGCGTCGAAGGTTCATCAGTATCACCATCATCGTCATTTTCACTCATTAATATAACCGAAATATGTTTTTGAAGTGCTGTAGACGGATGGGGTAGATGAATGGGTAAGAGGTAGCTTGGAGGGTGCATGCCTCCAAAGCAGCCCCAATTGTTATGTAATTTTGACAAATACAATTCTACAGCATGGGTCAAGAAGGTCCACAGGCTGAAGAATTGAAATGAATAAATAAGCCTGTGTGTGTGCGTGCTCGCTAACAGCGCTTGCCCCAATAGTCTGTCGGCTATATGGAGGATCTTTGTCTGTGTCCGCACGTGAATTTCAACCGTCTCATTACCCACGGTGATCCACACTAGCGAATAATGAACTTTTATATAATTCAGCACAATTGTACTCAATTGTATCTACATTGGTACCCCGGAGATCGAACTTAATTCGTTCCAGAAGTCCATTTGAACACCGATTTGTTCGAACACCGAATTAATTTTCCCCACAAGAATAAAAGTAAATGACATGAATTGGTTCCAGACACAAGACATATCTCATTATGAAGCATTTTTGCACGAAGTTTACAGTAATTACATGCATAAAATCATACAATAAAACAAGAAACACAATAAATAAATGGAGACATTGTGTATGGATAAACACCAAAAAACACTCAAATAAAGGAAATTAACGAAAAAGTTAAGGAACGATGTTTTGCGGGTAACTGCACTGGGTGAGAGCTACGTGTTAACTGAGCTTCTCACACGGTAAAACCTTTGTCTGGGCAAGCGTCACGCACGCTGGCCATACGCGTCTCAGTCGTACAGGTTCTTTGCCCGTTCGGCCTGCGAATTTCGTTCAGTTTCCGGGGCAAAAAATGTTCAGAAATATCGTTCGAACACCGATTTGTTCGAGTTCTGGTGCGTTCGATCTCCGAGGTTCTACTGTATAAAGCATTACAGAGCAATCATATGCTCCATCAAAGATCTCTCATACAAAAGACAAACCTTAACATCGCCTGCCTAATGTTAGCTATGCAGGAACAACAAAAAACCTCGACCTGCTTATCAATAAATTAATATTAGTTATAGTCCCCCCAGCATTGCATTGTCAAAGGGTCATCACCTGCAGTGGCCACTTTTTAAAAATAAAAGAAAATAAAACCCCACCACAAAACAATCTGACAATTATTTCTCACCACATTTGCACAAGATACAGCATAACATTATTTGAATTTATATCGCGTCCAAACGTGGCATCATGTTAAGAGGCTGCACTTGAATCTGTGGGCATATGTATTTACTACTCTACTATTTTTATTTTAGCAGGTAAGGCCCACTGAGCTTTTTAGCTCTTTTTCAGAAGCGACCTGGCCACGAATTATAACCCAATGAAGTGGCTTATCGTGTGGAAATCTATAGCAGCTAAATACATGTTTCTAAATGTGGAGGGAAAAACCAGAGGAACCGGAGAAAAGTCCACGCGACCATGGGGAGAACATGCAAACTCCAAATATACAACAGGCATCAGGGTCGGGATCGACCCACGACCTCCTGTATACCAGGCGAGGTAGTTAACATCTCGCCACTGCAGTGAGAAGTTAAAGAGAGGCAGGTAGAGGAGAAATTAGGTAATGTCCTTAGACTTGAAGAGGGTGCAGGGAGTGTGCAGCACGGATGACTGGGGGAGTGGAGTTCCAGATCATTTGGAAACAGGAGAATAAGAGAACGAATGACCTTCCACCGAGCGAAGTTTGACCGGGGGCTTTGACAGAATTCCTCGGTTGCCGGAGCGGAGGATGCGTGGACGGGAGTCGAGTTGTAAGAGAGAGAGAGGGGAAGATGTCGGCAGCGGGCGAGTCCGTGATTTGCACAAATTGTGGAGGCAGAAAGATGGCTGTCGGGCTGAAGAGTCACGTCAATGGCCGCCCCTGGTCATGACATGAGGAGCGGCGAGTGATGGACCGTCCTGTCGCCTTACGCAATTACGCCTATTTGCCGAAAATCCGGCCAGACCGCGAGTCACTTCGCATTTGCCGTTTGTGACGCGGAGTGAAAAATCAGAAGGGAAATTTTTGACAAAACGACACGACTTGATGTGAACAGGGTGAGACAATGACCGGCGCAAGGCCCTCGGTGCCACACCTCCACGCCATCGGGCCTTCTGCCAATTAAAGCCCACGACGAAACTCCAGCAAACTAGAATGCGTACACTTTTTTTCCTTAAATGTGTATTCGTCATCGAGATAGTTTGCATGGACAACTGGCCTCGGCTTGCAGCACATTATTTGCTCACGGATTATATTTGTTTTACATTGTGTGATTTTCTTGTTCGTTTAAATATTTGACCGTCGGCGTACGGCGTGAAAAAATGACACGCAAACGAAATGGCCTTCAATAGAGATTTGACCAGTGGCAATGCTCGCGCAAGATACTTCAAGAAAATGGAAAAGGTGCTGCTGACCATCCACTTCAAACCATTTTGATCACAATTTTCCCTTCATCTTGCTAACAAAAAGACAAACATTCAGTATATGCATTCATTTTTTTTTAAATCGAGCCTGGATACAACATTTAGGATCCAAACTGGTCTTTTGTTTTGCATTCAAACGAAGATATGACATCACAGGAAGTGTCATCACCTCCATGATGTCACATCCACATTGTTTCCACCAACAATGGTGGCATGTGCCATGCCGTGATGTCATATTTGTTACCACAAAGATATGTCCAATTATTAGGTATAAAAATGTTTCTGAAAATCCGACAATTAAAAAAAAATTCCATAGTTGTCTTTAAAAGTTCACATTTGAACCTTATGGCGGTACCCCGGGGTACCATAATACCCCGGCTCTCACATAATGTCCGTGATGCAGTCACTTTTAGTCTGTTGATGGTCGGCGATGCGGCAGTTCACTCATCTCGACGAGCTGTACACGATGCACCACCACGGTGCGTACGAGCGTTCAGGGTTTCGGCGCAATCGTCCTCGCTGCGTTTCGACATCGCGAAATAGCACTGATTTCGGATTGATTGGTACCCCAGTCGCGGAGTTGAGTAACGCCCCCGGACAAAATAGTGCCCCAGAAATAAAATATTGAATTGCCTCCGCCATTTTATATTATTTGGTAACCCGGGGAACCGCCATAAGGATCATTTGTTCAATTCTGCAATGTGCAACTCGTCCCTATATATACCTAGGTTCTACAAAATACCTACTATTAGGTAACTATTCATATGCCAATTAAAAAACTGCTCATCAGAAAGCATTTTTTCAATGTAATTCTTATCAGGGTCCATGGTGTAAACAAGTGCAGTCTCCAACCCTTGTTTTCCACCAAATCTCTCTGGCCTCCATATGTATGTGCTATGAATGAGGGCAATTGACCAACATATTGCCTATTATATATGTTTCATCTTCTTGGTTCTTTCGGTAAAGTCACGTAGAAGGGCCGAAACATCGTGAGAATTTTATTTTATTATGTTTTATTTTTATTATTTCCCTTTTACGTGACCTTACCGAAAGAACCAAGAAGATGAATCCCTGCAGTCACGAAAGCTTTAAATCGAAATTTATATATGCTTCCTTTAAAAGCAGCGTTGCTGATGAATGTGCTGTTAACTGGCCAAGCAGTTGACAATTTTGTAAACTCCAATTTTGGTCAGTTAACTTGACTCTGGGAGAGATTCAGGAGACTAAATGACATCTAGGATTCAAATGACTTATCGAGTCCTCCTATGGTTATACATGTTTTGTGTGTACGTTTAGAATAAAAATACAATATGAAAGCGAGATACAATTGCAGCCCTTTTGCCAGAAGCCATGCAGAGACAATTGTTCCAGGCTGTACCTTGTGAATGACACTATCTGTCGCACGTGTCCTGAGTGCAGCCTAATTCCATTTGCAAGACACTTCAGTTAAGTGCCGAGCACCAGTTTCAGGTTTTAGCTTCAATGCCGCGTGATCGAATGCGGCTGCATTGTTAGTCGATAAGGCAGCTAAGTGATTTGACAAAATGTATATCTAGAAGTCAAAGCTTTCAAGACATAGTTCTTAAACTTCAGAGACCAAGCCGATGCCCCCCCCCCCAACGCCAAATAGAATCCATAATAGGAACATAAATAAACAAAAGAACGCACGTGAATTGCTTTGTATTAAGCTAAGCACCAACTGTCTGCCAATAAAATAATCATTTAAAAAAAAAACATTGTCTCACCGATGTCTTTGAGAAAGAAAGAAAAAAAATGGCAGTTACTGCGCGGACATAATGAATGCGATCACAAAGCTCGTTACGTTCAATAATTAGCATATTTTAATGAGCGAGGAGTGGAACACCCAACGTTGGAGCCGGGATAACGTGTTTTAATTAAAATGTCGTTTGCATCCATTGCGACATTGCTAATGCCTCCCTGAGCTATGTGACTCTCAACGCTCGCTCCTCAAATGCCAGACAGCACTCTGGGAAAAGATTTACACTGTGCGTGTGTTCGCTCACGGGGAGAGAAAAAAAAAGAGAACCTTCCCGGACACGACGGTTATTTATCGCGTGGACATTATTTTCTTATTACTTTATAATTGCAGGATTTTATAGTTCCCTTTTTGAGAACGGAGCGATACAAAACGAGACGTGATTTCGCGCGCCACACCGCACGCACCATCCTGGCGGGTTTTGTTTTACTTTACACTGTAACGGCGGTAAATTAATGGGAGTTAATTGAAACATTTTGTATCGTTAACTGCAGAAAATTAAATAGCGTTCACCGAATTTTGTTTTCTTTTTGCATGGTCAGCAGATTAAAACATGCGAATGGCAGAAATAGGATATACTTTATAAAAAGAAACAAATAAACACTGTTTATATCACCGCATAAAAATAAATTCCGAGATTATAAACATAACAAATGATAAACTAGCCGTCTTCTTTAATTCCAAATTACGATGATCATAAAGATGTACTGGGATCCCACTGATGGCTTATTTCCAACATCGCTCTCTTGGGCATATACACATTCTTGTTTGGAAGACATTTATATTACGTTTTGACGCAGATAGAACATATTACAACGAGCCACGAGGAGTCCTTATCTGCTCCTTTCAGCCAAACCTTCATGCGTGTGCAAGATAAGGTCAAGTGTGACAAAGATGGTTTAATTTGTTTTCATGTGCACTGCATCTATTTTATTCCTTGAAATAATTACTGTACTTTAAATTGTACCGTGAAAACACGCCCCAAATCGCCACGAATCTGAAGACTAATCCCCAATTTAAACCAGAAACACCAAAAAAATATTACATGACAAAGTCATGAAGGGCAATGATACAGTTATACAATTAGAAAGTCAAGATATCTAAAACAATTTATTCCTTCACAAATGTGCGTATTACTTTAAATTGATTAATTCTCTTCACATTCGTGAATATTCATTTTATGTACAATGACCAGACATGAGACATCAAGTTAAGGGCAACAATGTAGGTTTCTATTCTTTTGTTCCCTAATCCATTTGCCTACAATGTGTACGTGTACATGTATGCAGGGCAATCATATACACATCGTCGAAATGTTATTATTTTTGCCTAATTTGCTCAAATGTATGTGTAGGAAAACCAGCGCAAATGTTTAACACAAATAAACTAAAACACCTCAGATCAGAATGGCGGGCTGTTTGGTGAATTGTTCATTTCTAAAATATTACATATATACGTGTGATGGCATTGTATTGAAGACATAGATACCATGTCCTCCCAACCAAGAGGGTTTTTTTTTCCAAGGTGGCAGTAAAATTATAATGCCCAAAAATGTTTTGCGAATACCCAAAATATATTTGGCACCATTTCTGCGAGTATCGAGATGACAACAAAAAGAAAAGGCAATAATACACAAGGTGTTAAGATGTTCAAACACTAAACAGGCATCTACTCCCCAAAATGTCCGTTATAATGCCCAAACTGTAATATTTTAATGATGCACAATGTTTTATTTTTCATATAATGCTCAAACTGTGGTTTTAAAATGGCTTTTTTTATAGTGCCCTATAATGTCAACCAGTGCCGATGTCAGCGCAGGTGACTGATGCAAGCTCCAGTGAGTGTGTGTGTGTATACTGCAGGGAGATCATCACCAAAGGAGAATACCTGTTCGGCTAAATCCCATATGAGTTCCACGTTAATCACCACAATTACAGTCATTGTTCTGCTGAGCCTCGAGCAGAACACTAATTAGATGATGAGAAGGGAATATTGAGGTGGGATAATGCAGTCAGACGTGCACGTGCCTCTACAAATAGAACGTACAAGCCTTTCTATGGCACATGTGCACATTTTAAAACAAGTTCACAAGCATGTGCATGCGTATACATTGATTTTAATAACTTCAGCAACCGTATTGTTGTTTACGTGAAAAAAAATAAGGCCATTTTGTTAATTTTTCTGAAAGGAAAATTATCCGTCAACACTCGTGTTTTTAAATGTTGGGATCATTTATTTTTGCCATAAAAAAACAGAAGAAACCGCCAATATTTTTTGTTCAACCCAAAAAATACTCGAAGCATCGTGATTTTTTTTAATTCTTGGAGAACTAATTTACGAAACAATCTTCGTGTTTATTCCTCTACAAAAGGGGCTGAGAGGTGAGCACAAATATACGCGCGTGTACAAATGTCTCTCTTCACAGGGGGGGGCATCGCGGCGCGGGTAGGCACCTTCCGCACCGAGGCACCTCGCGCTCATCGCTTCGCGCGCACGGCGTCCCGCACGGACGCTCGGCAGGCACCGCGACTGGGGGCCCCACGCCGGCGCACAGATTTGGCCGCTCAAGTGGCGCTCGCCGTTGCGCAACGTAACCGTCCGCTCGACTCGCACGGCTCGATGGGCGACGGCGCCGTCGATTGGGAATGCGGCGCTTGACGGGGCCGAGACGCGACGACAGACCCCCCCCCCCCTGCCCCCCCGCTCGTGGTTCTCGCACACCCCCCCCCCCCCCCCCCCATGAACCCCTCTGTGTATGTGCGGGGGCTAATGAATGCATCGCAGAGAGAGAAGTGTGCCGCTGTAGCCCTCCCGCAGTCCCCAGGTTCGGGGGCACGCCAACTCTGACAGCGTGGGAGGCCTCGTGAGCAGCACAGCGTGCATAGGCACGGGTTCTAAGTCCACATCCCGCTGCCAGGGAGCGAGGACGCTCCAGTCAAAATGTGAGGACCGCTCCAGTCAAAATGTGAGAACTGCTCCAGTCAAAATGTGAGAACCACAACTCCAATCAAAATGTGAGAACTGCTCCAGTCAAAATGTGAGGACCACTCCAATCAAAATGTGGACCACAGCTCAAGTCAAAATGTGGAGCACCGCTCCAATCAAAATGTGAGAACTCCTCCAATCAAAATGTGGAGCACCGCTCCAATCAAAATGTGAGGACTCCTCCAATCAAAATGTGGAGCACCGCTCCAATCAAAATGTGGAGGACTGCTCCAGTCAAAATGTGAGGACCACTCTAGTAAAAATGTGGAGCACCGCTCCAATCAAAATGTGAGAACTCCTCCAATCAAAATGTGGAGCACCGCTCCAATCAAAATGTGAGAACTCCTCCAATCAAAATGTGGAGCACCGCTCCAATCAAAATGTGAGAACTCCTCCAATCAAAATGTGGAGGACTGCTCCAGTCAAAATGTGAGGACCACTCTAGTAAAAATGTGGACCACAGCTCAAGTCAAAATGTGAAGCACCACCCCAGTCAATAATGCAGTGCGATGTACGGAAAAGAGCAAACGCCACCATGCTGCTGCTGATAGGTCTATTTCTTGATTGAGTTGGCAGCAACTATCACTTGTACATGCTGGGCCAACAATAATTGGAAGAGGCATAAACTAATTAAATAATATGGAGGGGAGGAAAAAAAACCACGGCATACATTTTGGCAGAACATTCACTCAATGTGATCTGAAATAGTAAAGAGTGGCTCGTGCTGATGAAATGAGGTGAAAGTTTATGCTACAATTTCTACGGGTATAATTTACCACTGAAATAGCTCTTTAAAAAAACGAGCAGAAATGTAGAAAAATGCACTGCATGGTTCAATAGTGTAGAATATAATCTTATTTATGAAGACACTGCCATCCCCGCACCTCCGATTTGCACGGTTGGCTACATAGGGTGCGAAAGATGTTCAACATGCATATGTATATCCACAGCATTTAAATGACACGCTTGTCCTTAAATCAGCCAAGGTCAATCTTCAGCTGGATAAAAGCCTCCACAAGCCGCCACCACCTCGCACGCTCCTACGATGTGAGCGACCGCACTTTGTCCTTTCAAAAATGAAGGAACAAATGGGCATTTCGCTCGGCCTTTGAATGAAATAAAAGTTCAGGTCACTTTAAAGTTGAGCTGACAACAGCGACACATGTAGGAGCCGCTAATGCTTCTGTTATGCAGCTCATGCTGAGCCCAGCGCTTTTGTTCCGCTGGTGATAGAACGGGAGCTCAATTCAAAGGGCCTTTCGTGTTGCGGCTTCATAGGGCCACTAAAACAGTTTCACAGGTAAATTGTAGCATCATTAATCGTAGCATCGTTATGCTACAATTACCACGGATTAAGCTTTACCCATTGAACCCAAGCTCAGACACGTGTCGCTTGATCACAAAGTAACGAGGCCCGCCCATTGCATGACATGTTTCCACCGGCGTCAATTTCACTGCCCTGTGAACAAAGTTTTCCCCCGTGAACTTCTGGACGAGACAAATTTGTGGGCTGCGCCGGTCAGAGATTAGTCACGATTGGTTATTTTGGCTCAGCTGTGCGGGTAGAGAAAGAGAAGGGAACCGAGGTGGCACCGCCATGCAGGCTTGCATCGGTTGTGTCGCACAACTCACGCGTGTGTTTTCGGGTTGTGCCTTGCGTGTGGTTCGGCACGACGTCTGAAGAAGCTGGCCCCAACACTTGTAGTGCCCGACGACAACCTGTGGTTACAAGCAGAAAGTACGCCGGAGGAAGAGAGCATGACAACTTTGAAGACGGACGAAAAGTATTGTACGTTTTAACCGGGAGGGCAGGCTACCAACGATATCGAAACGTCCAAAATCGCAAACTGGTTGAGTAGCATCATGGGACCTCCTTTGCCAGTATCAAAATATACTAATGGGGTTTTCCCCTTTTTTTCTGGCAACAAAACTGACACCTTTAGCAAGGAATCATGTTTACATTAACGCCAAAAGGCGTCATCTGGTCGAACACCATATGAGACTAGGCTCTAAAAAAAGCTGTCTCTGGTGTGGACCAATCAGTTTCAAGGACAATGCATAAATGATCAGAGTATTGTTTTTTGTTTGCATTTGACTGCAAGTATTGTGGTTAACGTAAGCATGATTCCTTGCAAAAGGTGTCAGTTTTGTTGCCAGAAAAAAAGGGGAAAAACCCTATTAGTATGGTTGAGTAGCTTCATCGCGGATTTCACAAGTAACCCACTAATGACTTGAGCGACAGACGGAGAGACAGAGGGTTGGAGAATTTACACCTGCACAGAGTAGCTCAACTCAACCGCAGGAGGTGTCCGTCCAGCCGAAATATCGGCGACTTAACGACACATGCGCCTGCCCCCACAAAGCGTTGTCATTAGAGAACAAAGGGCGCCAACCGAGCGCGCATCAACGCAAACGTCCATAATCGTGGCCGCATCTGCGCTCTCCAGCATCAATCAGCACAGGCTGAAGGCAGGGGCAGTGCTGTAACCACCCACCGGAGCCAATTTAACATGTGTGCGTCGCGGCCCCCCACACCGGCTCCCCAAAGATATCTCTTTGACCTCGAAGTTCTATTAAGGCTGCACTTATGTTACCGCACATATGGGAAAGGAAGGGGCGGCGGGGGGGGTGGGGTGGGCACCTGTTAAATGATGCAATGTCGCACTTACACAAATGAATGTTTAGAGTTGTTAACGTCCCGTCAGCATCGTGGTCATTATTATTATTAACATCCGTTAAAACATTTTTTTTTTAAAGCGAAAGTCCAGGAGGAAATGTCAAAACAAAGCAGCTCTATATGCTGCCACTTTTGAAAACCGAATGGGAACAAGCCCCCCATCGCTCTCCTCGTCCATATTTTATCGTGCGCAGGGATTTGATCAACACGCGGCTTGACGGTCATATGTTGTGATTGATAGAGCGCCGTCTTGATTGAGTCTGAATTTCCCAGGGTACCAAGGCGGCCTGTTGGATGAGAATTCTTACCGAAAGGCTTGTAAATGTTTGTTCGTCGCCCACTGCCACCCAGAGACTCGGCCGCAGATGCAAAGGCAGCGAGCGACGCAGTTCGCAACGGCCGAAACAAAATGATCGAAGCTCAATCATTAAACATCCTCTCAGAGCTCCTAAAATATTGAATGCGACGTCAAATCAAGTTCTTCACAAATTCCCAGACCAATCTGCCGGGATGACGATTGTTTTTTTTTTTTGGGGGTGGGGAGGGGAATTTCTCGCTGTCTCTGCATCAGGCAAGCCGCACATTGTGGACACGCGACCGCCCTCGTTACGTTCGTAACGCGCTAAACGTCAAAATGGGAAGGATTTTTGGTGCGGTGGTTCGTTCGTGCGCGCTGCGATATCGACCCAGTGACCCGAGTTCAACTCCCAGCCATGGCGAAAACATCAGTGGCGAATCATATCCGAACCACTCCCTAAGGCCTCCTCTTTCTTCACAAACCTGCACTGACCGGCAATGATCGACACGGCGTGCAAGAGACCCACATTTGGCAGTGTATCGAAAATGGCTGTACAGTCTGCTACTTTTTAAATATATAAAGTAACTTTATTTTAAGAGGGAACACTATAAAATGTATTTTAATGTCTCGTGAACATTTAGAGGATCGATCTCAACGCTGTCAGGACAATTCACGGAAGGTGTGCATGTTTCGCCCATGAATGGAAGACCCAGCGTCTACCAGACACACTGCGGATGCGGTGAGATGCACTGATGACTGACGCCAGCCCAAAACGACTCAACTCAATGACCCCCGGATGGCGTGGAATGACTTGCAAAATAAAATATATACAATGGCAGCCTGCTGCGTTTTTTTCAAACACCATACGAAAAAAGAAAATGTAAACATGGAAATACAAATAGAGTACAACCACCTTTAAAATCAGTTCTGCGTATGTTCCGCAGAGTCCATTGATGTGTAAAAATAAGTAATATTTTAAAAAATAACTTTTTTAAAAACACGCTTTAATGAAATGCACTAGTATGTAATGGCAAAACTCCACAACTCCAGAAAGTGGCCCAGAAGCTTGCCATAACGTAAGGGGAACCGTGGCCAATTACAGCCAACGTCAGTTGACCGTAGACAATTCGACCCAAGCCGAAACATAACATCTAAAAAATAATGTTTAAAAATATGTATTTTTTTATTACAGAATATAGTATTGTCATCAGTATGACATAAATATACCAAGTTTGCAGTCGATAACACATTTGGAAGTGCGTTAAAATTGAGTTACAAGATTTGAGGATACAACAACGACAACAACAGACAGAGTGAGTTAATAGAAAGCGTGTAATAAAAAAACGAGAGGCGATTCTTCTCGGTATGCTGCGGCTTCGTTAACATATCGGCACTGCAACTCGCGCGTTGCAATACGAGTTGCGTGCAAGCACGAAACGTTCCCCTAATTTCTGCACGGTACAAATATCGCTGTTGTGCCCACTCGACAGACACACACACACACACGCGCGTACCTTTAACTTCCCGTGGTACTCCGACCCGCTTCTGATTGAAAGAGACGCAAATTAAATTTGGTTAAAGTGCTCCGGCACGGGAGGGGGGGGGGTGTTAATCATTTCCGAGGGACAGGAAGTTGTCCGGATGATGGATTGTGGGTAGTCAGCGTTAATTAGCGACAGAGCAGCGCAGGGGGAGGGTAAACTCTGCGAGAGGCTTTGCTCCGAGACTTGGCCTGATCACAGGATCACAACCAAAAATAATTGCCACGGCCAGCGAACGCAAAGAGGGCCTCTAAGCCTCGCAATAAACGCCCCGGCAAGCATGAGCGCACAACAATTAAGATTACTCTGGGCGTCGCAATTGCGCGCCCTATTTTGTTTAAAAAAAAAATTTATTGAAATGCTCCGCCGTGAGTTGTAGCCGCCTTGTTAAAGTGATCACATTCACCCCCCTCTTGCCGTGGTGACAACGACGACGACAATAGTTCGCCTTGCGCTCCATACGTGCACGTCCGTCGCAATCCGTGCGCGGTAATATATTGTCTGTGTGTAGAGAGAAAAAAAATGCGTTGTAGTTGTTACGAACCAAATTGTGTCCATTTAATTTTAATACAAATTACAACCCGTAACTCCTGCCGCTGCTGCGGTGCGTAATTAAGGGCGATAATCTAGCGGTCGTATTTACAGCTCTCTTAATTTTGTTTTATTATAAAGTGTGATGGGTAACACTATCGGTGATAATAAATTCATAAAAGCCACGGGCTGGAGTTGTTGGGGGGGAGAGGGTACGGGGGTAGTAGATTGGACAGGTTTTTTTTTCTCTTCTTAAAATTAAAAATATAAACGAGTACAGGACATATGTTACATTCTCAGTAACAGCTTTTACGGGCGATAAGCTCGAATTGCATTGTGCGTGCGGACAACAACGCTAAGCCTTCTCTCCCGGGACATGCCGGGCGGGCGTAAGCGTGGCTTCAGAGGCACAGACAAAGGACGCGTAGGCTCACAGACAGGCGGGAGAACTCGGCATATGGCTCGTTCTATACGACCACCACCAAACACCAACCAAACCCTCTGGGTGTTTTTGTGTGTGGCCGTCAGGGGGGGGGTGGTGGGCGGGGGAGATTCCCTCTGTGCTCTTCAATATTACTCGCTGCCCCCTCGCTCTCTCGCAACTGGTTGCTCACGAACCGCTGGCGATGACACGTGCACCGCAGCTCACGTGCGAAGAACGCTCCCCCAGTATAGGCTTGACATACTGTTGGGGCAAGTGCTGTTCGCGAGCACCTGTGAAGGCCGGGTCGGCACCACGCTCGGTCACATTTGGTCTCCCCCCGATGTTTATACACCGCACCAAGGACTCAATTGAGGCCGAGTCAACCATGAGGAGGCCCAAGGAAATTATTAGATGATAATCTTGACCGGGGTCGCTGGGTTCATAAAGCAGCGCACGAATCGCTAAGACTACCGCTCTTCGCACAACAATAACAACAGAGCCGTTCGCCAATAAGTGGCACTTGTACCAGGCTAGGTGTCGAAGGCTCGCTGGCAACAGGTCACGGAACAGACCCAGGTGCCACGGGTTGATTGACCCAGATGACTCGCCGATGCGCAACCTTGTTCTCCACTGTGCCAACTCGCTGCGTTTAATCCGCCCGGCGCTCCGCTCGTTGTTGTGAGCGTCGCTCCTCCGCCCTCCGTTGTTGCTGGAGGGCGACTGCCTCCAACTGCCCAGTAGCAGCGTCCTTCACGAGCCTCCTCCACAGAGGCCGATCTTGACACCGCTGGTACCGGTGATCGACAAGTCAAATCATACACGCGCTGACACATCCGCACACTATGATTCGCTTCAGCTTGAGATGGAACCTCATCGTTTGGGGTTACGGTGATTCGGATTGCCTTGTGCGTTGTATGTTGCGCCACTGCTTGATCTGCTCCCCAATGACCGTGTTTCATTATTTTGATTTAGTAGTTTTATTTTGTCCGTTGGATTTTTTGTTTGTTATGCAGGTTGCCATGAACTACATCTGGAGTTGCTCTTGTGTGCAAACGGACTGCTCTATAACATAAAAAGATGACGTATGGTGTTATATTCTCCAAAGTGGTTTCTGAATTAACAAAAAAAAATGCGTCTTCAAAATGCCAGATTTCTCCATTACTTGGCCAATAAAATGTTACATCTGTTTCCCCTTTCGACATTGTAACGTGAGCATGATCAATCGAAGAACACGCTGCCCTGCCACTGCGGCTATTCCCAGATCGAAATTGAAACCTCTTTGAGAGAGAGAGAGGCAAAAACTACAATTGTCTTTAAAATGCATTTCTGGGACTGTTTTGGTAATGGTGCAAAAGCACAGCATGGAATCACTTTACCCCTGACATTATAAACACACACACACCTAGTTATGTGTTTCATATTAAACATATATTGTTCGGTTTAAAAGTCATGATTGTTATCAATGATGGGGGTTAAGTATCGTCAACATATACCAAAACCGAGCCCATGATTACATGCCGCCGACAATGTATTGTGTACGTCAAAACATTAAAATATATATACGTAAATATGCGTGTGTATATATATGGCAACAAACTACATGTGTATCTTTTAAAAACACACTTGGGAGTTAGTCCTACTTTCGTGGCATACAGATAATTTAGAGAGAAAACATTATTAGTACAACTAATAATGTTTACCGTTTTTTGGTGTTTTGACCGTTTCTATCCCCTGTATTCTAAGGCAAAAGCTGTGGTGCGTCTTATAAACATATTCCTGCGGAGGGAGCTGGTAGGAACGTTGGGTTGCTCGGTCAATGGCCAGGGTCAACGGCGGCGTGGTGTATTCCGCAAATATGCCCGACTGTGAGGGCGGGCACAAGCCGGCGTGAGTAGGTTAAACGTTGAGTTTTATAAGGGCACCACGGGGTGACCAGCCCCTCCCCACCAAACCCCACCCCTCCCACCCCTAGCCTCCCCACCCAGCCCCTCCCCACCCAGCCCCTCCCTCCCCACCCAGTCCCTCCCTGCACGACGGACGGACACAATAATCCCCTGTGGGCTGGTGTAACCAGGAGGTTCCTACCAGTATAAACCATTGAGTTGTGTGTGACACCGGGCATAGGTTTGGGGTGCGTCGTACTTTCCAGAGCGTTTTACCAATCCAGAGACTTACAGCGATGCGTTTGTAAACTAAACTACCAATGAATCGCATTTTTGCGAACACTGTTCCATTCTATAATTTGGACGACATGTGGTCTCGCACAGACGCATGCGTCACGGCCCTGCCAACGTTGGACCAAGAACCTCACGAGGGGAATTACGCAGCCCGAATTATGGGAACCAATTGTACGAGCAACGTCCAAGAGAAACAAGTTTGTTTAGGTCTTATGAAAAGCACAATCTGGAATTTCTGCTCAACAGCAGTAACGCCGGTTTATACAGGAAAAGCCTCGCCGAGTCTCAAGGTGTCCGTGATGATACTTCTGTATTGGGATGTTTTGACCGATCTCATTAATAATTATTTAGCATGTTTCAAAACATTAATATGTTTGGAAATTTCCGTTTTCACACTGTCGCTAATTGTATTAACGTATTTATTGCAAATATAAAGGATAAAAAAACTCCTTTCTGCATTGATTTATATTTAGCACAGTAAAGTGAATTATTTGAAAACCCCACTGACAAATGAGCCTAACCTTTTGAATCCCATAGCGTTAAATCACGTAGCATATATATTTTTATATACAGCAGGGTGAACATGCAACACTTTACCATTACAATGTTGCTAGGCTGACAACGCAATTTGATTTGTCCACGCCGGTGTTGGATACCAACTTGAAGAGACGAGACAAAACAAGGGACGGCTAAACAGCGTTAGTTCCAGCAGACAGAATTCAATTTGATTTCATTCATTTGTCGGCTACTGCGTTGCGCTGTACAATGTTAAAGGGGCTGTAAAAATAATGGCTGAGGTAGGATGTGGCAAAGAGCTTAAACCGACTTAACAAACATGTATGTGCAATGGGACAGTGTTAGTTACGCCTTTTCAAAACGGCTCAATTGCAAAATACGTTGTGTAAACGTGGCATTTGTTCAGAATCAACGGGTAAGCCTTAAAATGGTTTGCTCAATTTGAGGCCCCATTGTCAGCTCAGATCAATTAAATTGGAACAACATTGTTAAGTGGGGGGAATCAACACAAACATAAAATATACTTGGAAAAATTAACCCGTAAAAACAACGTTTTTCACTATAAATCCTTTATATGCGTGGCATCGGTTTTAATTTATTATTCATTTCTGTTTTTCTTGAGTAAGAGTTTCATTTTTATCACATTGGTACTTTAAATAAAATCTGAAAATTTTTTTTTCCTAAAAAGTGGAAAATGTTGGAAATTTTTTTTCACGAAAATAAATTGTCACGCACAACGAGTCTGTGTGCAAAATGTCAGCTCGATTGGATCACGGGAAGTGGGTTAAAAAACGACCGAAAGATTTGCACGGTCGTAAGCGCGCAAGCAAGCGAACTTAATATAAAGGATTTTAAAAAACACATCCTCATGAGCTAAGCAACTACAGGCACAGTGTGCGCCAACTCGCTGCGTTTTAATCTCCCCGGCGCTCCACTCGTTGTCGTGAGCGTCGCTTTTCCTCCGTTCGTCGTTTGCTGGAGGGCGACTGACTGCAACCAACCGCAACCAACCGCCCAGCAGCAGCGTCCTTCACGAGCCTCCTCCACCGAGGCCGATCTTGACACCGCTGGTACCGGTGATTTGCAAGTCCAATCATACGCGCGCGGACACATGCCCACGCAACTATCCGCTTCAGCTTGAGATGGAACCTCATCGTTTGGGGTTAATTGACATAGTTTTGTTTGACATATAATAATTTATGTTAATTAATGCATCACTGAATAATTTTCAGATATCGACAAGTCATCGTTTGTAAATTGTGCCAAGATTATATGGATCAACATAAGTCAAACATTACTCGAGGAAATCGTTTTATGACGACTTTATGACGACTACAATTACAACTTGTTCCACGATATACCGGACAGTGCATCGGGCTGCAGTTGTCAGTGTGTTGGGTTCGGATTATTGACCGTAAAGAAAAGTTGGCTCGGGCAGGACACATCACAAGAAGGACATCTGTGATACTGGACATCTGTGAAAAAGAGCTTCATAGCTCCTCGGATTCCTCCAATATAAATATTCTGATTCTGAAGGGATGGTTGGCTCGACAAGAGTGACATCCAAATAATGGTACACCTGAGCGAACGTACTTCAGGGAGATGGAGCAATGCGATCCGCTCGCGCACAAGAGCCTTGCAACTCGTGGCATTGAGGGACCGGGAAAGATCAATTATTATTTGTTTTACTTTTTACCAGGTTAAGCTCACTGTAATATAAAGCTCTTTCCTAGGAACGACCTGGCCACAAATGATAGCTCAACGAAGTGGCTTATCACGTGCAAATTTATCGCAGCCAAAACCGTGACCACGGGGAAAGTAAGACGCGTAAACTCCAAATATTCAGGCGTAAGGGGTCAGGATCAAAGCCACGACGACCTGTATACCAAGCGAGGTAGTTAACATCTCGCCACCGTGGTGCCAACGGATTGGGGATTGGAGAAACCTCATGCAAACAGTGGCTGATCATGGAGGACGTAGTTTTAGTGCCTACGATGCGAAACCAAAAAAACTAAGTTTTAATGTGTTTGTCATTGTTGTACATTTATTTTATTATAGTAATTTACATCGAAAAATGTGAAACCAATAATTGTAATTATTCATGACAGCATGGAATACGCATGCTGGCTGCAGATTTCATTATAAGCTGAAACTTATCACAAACATACATACGATCAAACGGCATTGTTGCAAGCTACTTTTATCCCCTCTATGAAACGTGGCAATTGAACTACTGACAACGTATTTGTTCAATTTTTGTCATACATACAAAGCTATGCCAGCACTCCCACTAGAAATGAAATCGTTATATATTAGGCATAGCCACATTTCTACGTGAAACATTTTTTAACTCTACATTAAAAAGTCGACTTCCCCAAAATGTTAATATTAACTGGCAATAATCGGATACGGATACATTATTTAAAAAATAGTAAAATTGCAAAATTAAGACATGAGGAGTGATTTTCGGTCTTGTTGCTTTGGTTACAAGAGAAAAAAAGGCCGACCAAATTGCCATAATGAGACCAGGTTGGAATTTGTGAAGTTGACATTCACACGCGAGACGTTTGAACGTGTCATTAATTTTAATTTTGATCACCATTAAATCTCCAAACGGTGCGATTTAGGCAATTTACGCTTGCATTTCCGTTTTAGAACCAGGGTTGTTTTCATGTCGACAGGAGGTCATCGCGTTGCTGGGGCTAATGCAGCAACGTCAGGAAACAGAGCCAGCACCTCTATGATCTAGGGTTTGAGCCTTGCGGGCAGACACGTGATAAATAAATGCTGCTGTTCCAGCGCAGGATTTCTCACGCAGTTGGTGTTTTTTTTTATCTGGACCCGGGCAGCCGCCGATGATCAGGTAGCAGAAGAGGAAGAGCGAGAGAAAAGTCACAGGATTTGTATTTATGTGCGACGCAATCATACCTCACTCAAAATCACAAACCTGGGGCCAATTTTGGGAGTGTGAGGGAGGCACAAAATGGAAGAGTCAGGCGATTGTAACGAGCCCTCTACACTGCACATGAGTAGCAATTGCATTCATGCCAATGTGAAAAGTATAAAATGCACATTTGTGACTTACCGAAAGAACCAAGAATATGAATTCTTGCAGTCACGAAAGTTAAGTCTAAATTGATGTATAGTGTTCAAGAAAAAAAATTGTAACTAGAAATGTGAATTACAATAATAAAAAATGCAATCCTCACTTGTTTTTGTTTCTCAACGACAAAAATTGTGCGTGTTGATGACAGTAAAATAAGGAGTTTTTCGTGCATATTCGTCGGAGCCAGGGAAACATTTCTGAATGAGGCAACTTGCCTCGGCCTCCCATCATATAGATTTGAAGAGAGCCATCATGCGCGTGGCAGCAGTGCCGCTCTTTAAGAAAAAAAAAACGGAGGGGTGGGGGGGGCAAATCAAAAAGTCTCTCGGATGCTCTGCTCGACATCCCAATAAAACATTTTTGACAAAACCTCGCGGTTTGATGTGAACACGGTTGGACAATGACCAGCGAGGACGTCAGCGGCGCGGCCCAGCGTGCGCCGCAGGACACGGCCACCTAATTACACAAGCGGAGTTCGCTGCCGCCACCCCGCGAAGCGATCCTCGCGAAATAAGGAGCGACATTCTGTCACTGCTGTTTATGGGGCCAATCCAAACCTTGACGTCCGCCCCGGCTTCGTCGCTGCACACTCGCCAGATATTTAGCCCGCTTGATACGAGATCCACTCACGAACCAATCTTAAGCCCCCCACCCCAACCCCCCCAAATAAAAAAAGAGATGAGTTCTGCCATGAAAGTTCTGAAAAATGGGCACAAATTAAAACCTTAAGGGTAATGACTCTTAAATTAAAATGCATTAACGTTTTGAAGTGCAATTAATGTAGAGCATTAATATTTCGACGATGTGCATATTCATAGTACTTACATGGATAAATTATGCAAATTGGTTTGCTGTGACCAGTTAAATGGATTGCGTGTTTGCATAATTATGAACATGGTAAATAAATCAAAGCATGTAAGAGTGTCCTATATTTTATTAGAAACAAATCCTAAACAGCAATATAATAGGGTGTTCTTCATTAAAAGGCTTTCACCACAAATCCGTCTCCTGTAACCTTCCAGGAAGAAGCCTTCCTCCTATTACAGCAACGTACCCTGTACATGCACAGCTCTATTGCAGAGCTCCGCAGAACACAATCCAGCATTGCCCTTGCTGCCGAAGCCAGTGAATTTGGGTAATCTTTACAGATGCTCTTATTCAGGGGTTCCAAAACTCCAGTCTTCACAATCCACCACGCGTCCTTCCACGTTTACCAATTTACACGGCATTCAAATACAAATGTAATTGTTCCACGCTGCACACATCTGATGATTGTTAAACACGTCCCACGCGACGAAGGGAAGTAAAAGCGAAAAACCATGCAATGCACTTATATACTGTGCATGCAGTAAGAAACTAAAAAAAGCAGGAGCATAACCAACACACATGTATGTTGTTGTTGTTGAACAAAATCTATAAATACATGTTTGACACAGTTAAGCCATCGTTTAAAAAAAATTGCCAACTCAAATTCATACATATATAAATCCGAAATGGAATAGGCAGTGCCCACGTGGAACATTCCACGGTAACGCAATTACACGACCAACGCAGGCCACAAAGACATTTCATTCGATCCAATTCAATCCAATGAGCGTTTGTATGAGCATCGTATGAGGGCATTTATGCACGACAAAAGCCCAAAATGATGCTCACGTCAAACTCTTGATCAAGATCTGCTGTTCCGCGCTGTAATTACGTTACGGTGGGACTGACCGTGTAACTACACATTATACCCGAAGCGATGACGCTTCGTGATACAATTGCATGTACGCAATGGTGTTGTGGAAGCTGTCCAGTCACACTAATGGGCAACGATAGCCATTCCCCATTCGCCGTGACTCGAGGCCAATGATTTAAGCTGAAATCGCGTCGCCTCCACGGGGTGTCCCCCGTGTCACATTCAACAGGCGATGCCTCGAAACTCAAAAAAGCAAGGAAGCGGGCATATCACTACCTGCAAAGCATTACCCAAATTGGACTTGGCAGCAGATGATGCTTTCAGCTGTAAGTTTCAGTAACCTTTTCAAATCACACCGCAAAATCATCATTACTTTTGATACATTGGTAATGAACTTGCGTAATAGTAGGAAAAAAACCAGCTACACCACCTACTGTATATCCACAAAAAATAACAGACACCAGTATAACAATTTCAAATTAACAGACTTATTGCACAACAAAATAAAGTTGAGTATCCTCTACAAGGAACTGTTTGATCCCATCACCCATACTCACAGCCATTCCCAATCCCCTCCACCACCACAGAACAAATACAGCAAAAGTCCTGTTATCCGGCATTTTACCATCCGGAATGCTCGATTAACCGGCATTTTTCATGACGGCAATACAAATCTTCCTTCGCTTATCTGGAAAAAATTCCGACAGCCATCCAGCATCTTGCCGTGCGCTTATCACAGAGGGGTCGTTTACGGGAGCTTCAGACAGTACTGTCCTACCGTATACCGTACTCTAAACTGCCCCACTGCTTCTCTAAGATCAACTTAGAAAGCTCTACAAACGACCCGTGAGTGCCTCCGTAAAAAGTGTATATTATTTCTCGTACGATACATTTTGGCTTAGTTGATTTCTTTAAATGTACTTAAGTACTTGGAAAATTTGCTCAAACATAGGTTTAACTGCCAGTATCAAAAAAGTCCCATAATATAGCTGCTCACCCCGCGCTATAAATGCTCTGACACGTGGATTGTCTTTGTACTCTTCGCCGTTTGGTCCCACACCGATGAGACTAGGCCATGAAGGCTGCCGTCTCTGGTGTAGGCCAATCAGTGTCAAAGGCAATGCTCGTATATTATCAGAGCATGTTTGTTTGCATGTTCACCACAAGTAAGTGTGGTTAATGCAGACCTGATTCCTTGCAAAAAGGTATTTATTTGGTCTTTGAACATCTTAACACCTGCTTTATTGCCAGAAAGGCTAAAACCTTATCGAATTGTTCATAAGTAACTTATCAGATAACTGGCGTATTCGATTAACCGACACTTCATTCCCCACGGATACCGGATAACGGAACTTTTGCTGCAAACTATCAATTTACATTCTACGCAATTAACAGGTGCTTGGACTGCGTGTAATTACAACTTCCAAATCTCCCCAGTTACCCTGAACATTACCGATGCTCTTGTGAAGTGCACCCAATGACGCCAACAGTGTCCTCAGGAAGGCTGAAATTGCATTCCACTTTGCCTGCCGAGGTCCATGAATAGAGGTGTGCCGCTCTTTGCATCAGTTCTACTGTAACTTACGTGTTGAACTTCTTTCGCACCATACGTGCAACTATGTACGGCCTCTGCTACAATTTCCTTCAAACGCTTTTGGGATTAACTTTTTTTCTCACAAATGTCAATGCGCATTAGTTTTTCAATTTAACTGCTCGACTCTCGCTTCATATTCCCCGTGTAATTGGAAATGAGTTAGATATGTCGGGGTTTATTGTCTTTTGGGGAGTGGGGGGGAGGAAAACACAAAGCCTTATTTTTCATACGCCATGTTGTGTAAACGCAAACAAACCAAATTGAATGGAATTGTTGACTCCTGTTCCCATTGCAAAAAAAAATGGCATTAGTACCCAGGGTGGGTGTGAAACAGCTGTGAAGCCCCTGCTTTCCCCCACCCACTCTTCCCCCCGCTGGGCAGTAGAGGCTGTCCACTCGCACAGTTCCTGGCATGGGCCCAGCCATTGTGCTCGGTGGCGTACAATTTGAATAACAAGAGAACGCTCGAATTGGCTAAAGATAAAGAGCTCAAGAAGACATAAGTGCAAGTAGAGGGCATTGACTGCGCACCATTGACAGAGGGGGGTACAATTATTCGTGCCTGCCGGGAGACTTTCACAAATCAACGCAAATCGGGGCAGTAATTCCATCCGATAATTGAGAATGTATCGTCCCAATTTTACAGTCTCCTTTGCATTGTTTTTTTCTTTCTTTCTCGTTTGTGCAGTTTTGCTCACATCATAACCCTAAATGAAATAATTGCATATCTGCACAAATGGAAACATCGATTATTACAGAGCAATCTCATGCACGTATCAATAATCTTAATTATCTATAAATAAATCATTGACTCGATGGATCTTTACACCCCTAATTGACATTGCTGGGTCATACATGCTATTCATGTATAACATGGAGTACATTACTTCTTTAAAAGAATAGAAAATTAACAAAGTTGCAACAAAAACAGGTCTGTCTGTCTACCAATGAATAAGTGCTTTCGAAGCCAACCCTGACTATTAAACCCATCGCATGTGGAATGGAAATACGAAATGCCTGTCAATGCTGTCATGTGACGCAAGTGCCCAGTTATATCAGTTCCAATGGGATAGGATAAACAAAAACATTTGAAAGTCTAATCTCTTTATAAAGTTTAGCTTCATTCTACTTTTAGGAGGACAGAATGAATAATTAAGTTTTTTTAACATAAGGTTAAGAGCCGACACAAACACGTCAAATGTACAATGCATAAATATGGTAAACATGCTTTTGCATGTATTGCTTAACAACCAATGCATTTGTGAGCAAATTGT
The DNA here is from genome assembly GCF_964198595.1 of Lampetra fluviatilis. Classification (NCBI taxonomy): domain Eukaryota; kingdom Metazoa; phylum Chordata; class Hyperoartia; order Petromyzontiformes; family Petromyzontidae; genus Lampetra; species Lampetra fluviatilis. The sequence continues at coordinate 4,061,733 of NC_136283.1, forward strand.
ATTTTTTTAAGCACGGTAACATAACTGATTATTTGTGTCCACTATTTAGCATAATACTAATAATTTACATACAAATGGGTGTTCATGCATAAAGCTCGTGATTTAGCAGCAAATTGGCCCAACACAGCATATCGCCAAGATCAAACTATTTGCTGTGAATTACAATCTCCCACACTTGCCGACAACCACAGTATCTGCATTCAGTATTCACATCACATCTGCTTTTAAAAAAATATAAGCAACAACGCGTGTCATAATTGATGCGAATTCACACGTTGCACAGCCTTCCATTGTCGATGCAAATCGAACAGCAAATATTTTTTGTTTCATATAATAATAGACATCATCATCAGCCATGATCAATTCCACTGCAGGATGAGGGCCTCTGAAAGCCATTGCCATCAACGTCTCTCAGTCCTGCGATGGAATAATTCACCTAACACACCTGCACGTGAGCGGACACCATCACTCCACCACCTCGGAGGAGGAGGATGACTTGCTCCCCCGGGGCACGTTCCCTCCTTTGACTGCCATTCCTTCGTTAGTCTCCATCCATCGGCCACCGTCCCTTCAAGACATACGAGTTTTTCCATTCCGGAGATATTACCGCCCTGGCTAGTTAGAAGAACAATACCATATTAAATTTCGATTTAAAACTTTCGTGACTGCAGGGATTCATCTTCTTGGTTCTTTCGGTAAAGTTACGTAGAATGGAAATAATAAAATAATAAAAAATACAATAAAAATAAAACATAAATAAAATGTTTTATTATATATTTTTATTTGTATTATTTTTATATTTTTATTAGGTTTATTTTTATTATTTTATTATTTCCATTCTACGTGACTTTACCGAAAGAACCAAGAAGATGAATACGATATTATTCACGTTAATCTTTCATTCATGTTCCCTTCAACGATACTTATTGTTGTCGTGTAAACAAGACATGCGATACCGCACAAAGCCAAAATACAACAGCTGGATGGCTATGGTTAACAAGTCTCTACAATCTCGAGCATGCCAAGACACTAAGTAAATTAAACATGATGTCATTAAACTAATATGTAAAGGCTCCTCTTAAATGTAGTTATAGATAATGCATGAATTTCATTGGGCTCTCACCGGGTTAACGGCATTGAATTGAATTATATTTTTAACGAATACATTAGCCGATTTCCACTTCATTCTTGTTCAGTGTTATTTATTGGTCGCATCATGTAAGAGCTTACAGAGCTATAGTTATAAAATAAACATCCGTATCCACTTTAACTTGACAGTTGAAGAAACAGTTGATTCAAGCAACACTGGTAAATAAGGAATGCAAATCTATTATGCACACAAACTATCAAAAACGAACCCGGTGCAAACCCTTAAGACAGAAACAACGCTGCATATTGTACCAAAAGGAGAGTGACAGGAAACCACAGAGAAAGCACAAGACTAAAGGACGATGTCGAATGAAAACATTTCTCTTGCTTCACCGGGGAACTTTGAGAGCGGTTTCACTCGACTGTGACGGACTTGGCCAAGTTGCGTGGGAAATCCACCTGCACAAAACACCAAAATACAAACTCATGTCACTTTACACTTGCTCGTTGCTCATTAAAGGCACTCAAACACATGTTTTTGTTTCTTAGAAAAAATGTGGGGGGGGGGGGTCTTTTTCGAAATGTGTTCCAATGTTGTTGTACGTGGTGTTCCACGGGACGAAGAGTCCATTCAGAAATCTTACACAGCACCTCCACTTTTATTAGAAAAAACAAATTAACACAGAAAGTATTAAATATTGTTAAGAATGCATTTTTATTCATCACAAATTGGATAGATGCACTCTTGCTATGAGATTGTCACATGACAGTCAAACCAATAAATCAACGGGTTTTTTCTTCTCAGACTTGGAATCTTGCCCGATTCAATTTCAACACCGATTTTAGTTTTGTTGTGCACTCATTGGTGACCACCAAGATGAGACCACTGAGTGGCTGCACTTGAGAAGCCCGTTTAAAGCTCGGGCAGTTGCACAGATTTCAACCCAAGATCTCAGGAATGATCAATGAAAACATGTCAAGGTCAAGACGTTGAATTCCTTACAATTTATTGAGCCTATCAATTGAAACATATAGCTAGAAGAACCTCTTTTAGAAGTGCCCTTGCATTGGATAATATGCAAAACAACCGTTTCAAACCTAAAATAAAAACTCATTCTCAAGACTTCCTCATTAAATGCATTATGAATAACCCTGGAATTTGATCTGCATATTATTTGTGAACCATTGTCATTAAAGTGCTGCTGTAAGAGCGGGCGTCTGCCATGTGGAACATATTGTGTTGTGCATCTGGTCCCGGGCGAGCTGCGACGGCGTTCTCCTTCGCATTAATGGGGCGACGTGGGCGGGGAACAAGCTCATCTTGTCGCGATACCAGCGGCGCTGACATTAGTGAAGGTGACGGGATCAGTGGAAGGGGGTACGGCCGGGCATGACAGCTCGCCGCTTTACTACACTACAACCACAAAATAAAAATAGCAAAGGGGCTTGCTGCCGTACTGAAGTTGGAGCGGGAGGAGGATGGAGAGGGGGGGGAGAATAGAAAAAAATGTAAATTGCAAACCCCCATGCCCACGACCCATTTTTTTTTTGTTGCCATCACGCAAGTCTGATCCACAGACCCGAGCGCCAGAGCTCGCGGCAACTGTCAGCAACTCGGCCGCCGACATGCCGTCAATTTTCTATGGGCCTCGACTGCAAGCCGCCGGGCTCACCGCCAGGAAGTACGTTTGCTCAAGCAGAGCCGGGCTGGACTTTGATATCTGAAAATGATGTAGGGCGCTTCAGCGAGTTTATATTTTTTATGCTCCGACCCCCCCACCCCGACTAAGGTTGAAAGTATAAATGCATTAGCTCGGGCTGTCTGTCTGTGTCTCAGGAGGGGTCACAATAACTTTTGCAAAGATGATCCACGATACTACATTTTTTTTTTAAAGTTGTGTTGCTATTTGGGACTTAGCTTCGAGAAAAGCAGTCAAATTGATAAAAGGATTGCAACAAATTTGGCGATTTAAAAAAACAGCGCTTAAATCATTATGTTTTAGCTGCCACTATGATGACATCATGACATCACATCATTAAGTGTAATGTCATCATTCTATGTCTCATCATGCGAGCGTCTCCCCTCCCGATGACGTGATCACGCGTGACCAAGTCTCAGATTCTGGACGCCGTGCGCAGTGTGACAACCACATTTTGGACGGCGTGAGAGAATCTGTTCGTGGGCATATTTCTTCCTTGTTTTCACTTGAAATGCGCAAAACTTACGTCAAAGCCACGCAAGACAGCCAGATGGTAAGACAGGAGCTGCAGGGGGATGACGGTGAGGACGCCCTGCAGACAGTCCACCGTGTGCGGCAGTTCGATAGTGCGGTACGCGAGCAGCTTCGACTCGTCGTCGTTTTTCTCGCAGATCAGGATAGGCCGCCCCTGCAGACACGGAGGTCGGTGAAAATGACGGAATCAGAATAATCGGAATCTTTATTTAGACTGGAGGAATCCGATGAGCTATGAAGCTCTTTTTCACAGATGTACAGTATGGGTGGGTCAACAAGTCACAACAGCGCAACAAAACAAAAAAACGATAAGAGTACAAAATATAGGAAATGGTAAGCAAGTCGCTAAGTATACGTTTCTTGCGCGGGCGATACAGTTACAAGCCCTCAAAATCCACGTGCGCGTGATGGCGGGTGATTTGACTCCTCGCTTCCCGCCCCGTGCGTGTAGAGAAAGCACAAGTCACAAGTGTAAATATGAATCGGGGTCGGTCACGTATGAGTGGGTCCGCGTACTCTGAGCCCGCGTACTCGAGACCTTACTGTAATAACGGGGTGGAGCGGTGGCAGCGTGATTAGGGGAGTGCGCCATCAACCCGGCAAATGGAGCTCAATTTCGGCCACGACTAACATCAGTAATATCTAAACTCGTCCCTCACAAACCCGCACTGACCAGTGTGGTGAAATATGGTGAAGCCCCATGACCGACGTGGTATGGAGAGAGGTTATTGCTTTATCCAGCAGTGGATTGATAACATAATATCCGTTTAACCATTTTGTATAGCTGCAGTAACGTTCAATATATTGCGCTTATATAATTGTACACACTGTTGGTAAACATTAAACTCCTCGACCTCCGTTTGGCCAACTATTCTTTCCGGTGTGAGATCTAAAACTCCAATGGCAAACAACAAAACAAATGGATGTATCCAAAAGGCAACTCCATGCAGTTGTGAAAGAACTGTGAAAGAGATGAATCTGACCTTTCTGGCCACCACTTGCTGAAGTGCGTTCTGACATTTGGTGTGCGTGGGGTCTTTCATGATGATCATGATGACAGGCATGAGCTTGTCCACCAGTGCGAGGGGCCCATGCTTCAGCTCCCCGGCGAGGATGCCCTCCGAATGCATGTACGTGATCTCCTTGATTTTCTACATTGTTAAGAAATAAAACAAAATATCCACACACGTTTCACGAACGCGTGCTTCCGAGTCGCGTGTTTCAATTTTATTTCCCTTTTCCATTTTCCAACCCGGCCGGGTGGATCTGTGTGGGTAGAGCGAGCGGCTCGCAAAGGTGCGAGCTCAAATCCCGGTTGATTGTGTGACTAAGAAAATCATGCTTGTCCTTTGGATATAATCACTCCTGCAAAAGGAACAAGGAAATTCCACCACTGGCTCAGATTTGTAAGCAGGAGCTTCTGTTTATGCCTCTCAGTGCTCATCTGAGAAGGAAATCACTTAAAAAATGTCCACATTAATTAATCATTGCCTTTGCCTGTTTGTTTCTATGGCAAACAATGTGGGAGAATATACCAATTTTAAACTAGAAGCAAAAATAACAGCCTGGGAAACAGCGAAGACCTTGAGCTGTCCTGACAATACACACACGAGACAGAAAATGGAATGGAGCATGCATTTTGAACTTAAGTGTAGCCATATTTACCATATAATTAAATAATAATCTAACAGTCTCCATAAATGCAATAGCAATTGTTTTAAGAGCCTGGATTCTAATTACATTGATACATTTTACAATAAACATTCTGCTACAAGAGCAGGAATTAGGGAAAAAAAACGATTTTATATACACTTCACACCACAAAATGAACTGATTTATAATAAAAAGAGATGATACTCCTGTTAATATAGAGATTAGAAAGTCATTATGCACATTATAAATCATGCACAATTCAACCACAACAATACTAAAGCCCCAGCTTCTCTCTAAGCGCCCAGCTGAGTGCCAATGCCCTGTCAGTAGCCATTTCAGCAATAACATGTTGAATCGGAGCATATGAAACCTCATTTACACTCTCTAATTAAATGCAGCTTACCACATGCTAATTAGCAGCCTAACGAGGGGATAAGTTATGCAAAAATTAAACGCAAAGAGGACAATCTGTTGTAGATTAGGGAAACGCATGTAGGAAGCCACATGCAGACACGTGGATAACGGGCTACAATTAGGGTTAATCAATTTAGTATTCCAATGTGCATCGCGCAAAGACTACGCCGTGGTCAACAGCCACTTTAATTCACATGTGAAACTGAACTGTTGTTAGCGGCACACTTCAGTCGTAAAATTGATAAGGCACCTCAATGGAATTTAAGCTTTGAAACCGATGTGTCAACAATGAATGTGTCCAATTTTATTTGTCCACACTGCAGCGGGGGCAGCGGTGATTACAGGGGACTTGGCAAAACCTCAAAATCCATTGGGCAATTTGAAAATCCATCCAGTTGAATGGAGCTGTGTAGGGTCACATCATCGGATCACACATTACTTCATTCTCGCGGCCCAAGTAAAGATTACACACTCTCACAACTGAAATGGCCCTCATTCAATCTGCATTTACGCTTGGGGACGGCCACATCAATGCTCACTGGTCCCTAGATCGCAGGCTGAAAAAGGGCCCGTCAACAAAAATACAAACATACAGAATGCAGTTCTACCTACAAAATGCTAAATAATAGCTACCGCTGCCTACTGGAAAAAAAAAATCTCTCTTGCGTATTTCATGCACGTCAATCAACACCACAATAATATCATACCAGAGCACCCTCCATGCAGGTGGCATAGTTGAAGCCACGTCCCATCACCAGCAGGGATCTCTGCTGGTAAAGCTCATGAGCGAGCGAATTGATCTGATCATCCAGCGCAAGCACCTCTTTAATCAGGTCTGAAATGAAGAACAAAAAATTATTTTACATTCGTACGACACGTTATAATCATTACGCTTATTTCATCTAGAAGCTTTTTCAGGAGGGTTCTGCATTGGAATTCATTTGTTCGTTTCTCAATCCGCTTGACCTGGTGAAGGTCGCAGCGGCAGCATGTTGAGTAGGGCGGTCCAGACCTCCCTCCCTTTCCCTGGCGACAGAATCTAGCTCTTCCTGGGGAATTCCCAGGCGTTCCCAACCCTGCCAAGCGAGATTGTCCTGCCAGCGTGTCCTGAGCCGGCCCCGGGGTCTTCGCCCAGTGGGACGTGCTCGGTAGAGTTCCAGGGGGAGTCTATCGGGGGAGGCATCCTTACAAGGTGCATTGGAATGTTTGGCCAATTCCGCAAATGAATGTTTGGATTCATGTGGGAGGGAATCGGAATACACAAGAGAAAGGCCATGCATAGGAGGGGGGTAACACTCAGCATGGCCATCTCCTGATGATCTTCCAGCATCACTCACACTTGGCAAGCAATGGTCGTCACCAATAAAAACACAAACTTGACTCAAGCAACCCTGCTGCATAGCCTCAAAACATCTGATGAGATTGGCATTTTTGGACGACTTGATCGCATGCATCCTGTGCACGATGCATGATCAGTTTAAGACGTAGGCTTTCGCAACCAATATTATCCGCAATAATAATAATGCTAATTTGTAACGCGCACAACTTTCACTTGCCCGAAGGCAGCGACCCTGAGATGCGGAGCCCAGCTCAGAGATCCGCTCAGTAAGTCAATTGAAAACATGGTTAATTTTTTAAAGGTGCTTAAAGTTGCTAAAGCGTCAGTGCTGCGAATGTGGAGGGGGATGGCGTTCCAGGTGGAGGGGCCAGCAACATATTTTTATCACTTCAGGTCTCCAGTCTATAGTTGCTGACTATTTTCATTTCACGAATTGTCAAAAAATGTCAATGATCCTTGCCTATTGTTCAATGATGTCCGGGAAAACATTGAATTGATTTAACTTCTGAAAATAAGAGCTTTTTCCCCACAAATTACAACCATTCAAGCTAACCAAACAGTGACAGTAATAATTAAATCAACATATTTATACAACACTTGTGCAAACAGTGCTTTGAGTCACGCATTGACACACACGTGCAGCACATCATCTGAAAGTAATACTGCCCACTCACAGGAAATATGAACAATGCGAGCAAGCAAATGGAATGTATAAATGGCAATCTTTACGTGAACCTCAATCGAGCAAACTCTGAATACAATTCGGTCGCTTTCATTACAGCTGCTCAATTCTGGAAGACGGAACATGTTCAGCGTAGGGGGAATACCAAAATGAGAAAATAATTAATCATCCCATCAGCAGGGTGGGACAGTGCACATCCGATAGGCGGAAAAGGTTGGTGGTATTTGAGGCTGGTGCCCGATATTATTTAATTAGCTGCTAATTAATGACACCTAGTCTCTGTGAGGCACTGTGCAAAAATATGAGAAGCAATAGAAGCATTTCATAGCATTTTATTGCAATTTTTTTTTTCGTAAAAAATTGTAATGAATGTAATTCAGTAAGCCTAAAACATTTTGGCAAATACGTCTGTGAGTTTTGTTTTGTGAAGGGCTTTGTCAGGCTAATGCAGCATGTTTGGCTTTTTCAATGAATTCCAATCAGTTGTTTATAAGTAACTAGCTTTGGCGCCTCCTTTGGAATAATCCCGCAACCGTAGCCCATATGCACAGCAAGGTTACACGGTACACAGAGTGGGTCATCCTTGTAACACTTCTGGTTCTTAAGTTAAAAGTGGAATAACGGCCATTTTTTTTTTTATATATAGCAATAGCAGAATGATGATGAAAACAAACATCTTTCAATAAATATGGCTATAATGATGATGTATTTATATTTCAAGTCCGCCATCTGTGAACTGCTGTCGAGCAAGCTCTGAATTTTTTAGCATTTTTAAAAGTGAGATTCTTTATTAGCGGATTATTTATATACAACGTATGCTTTATATTACTTTTGGTTCTAGAGTTAACAGAATGCAATTTTTTTTCGAACAAATCAACAGGAGTACCAAGAATTCTAGATTTGAAGCTTTCGTGACTGCAAGGATTCATATTCTAAGGTTTTTTCGGTAAAGTCACGTAGGTAAAACATCAAAATTAATACAAAATAAAATAAAATAAAAATCACGACGTTTCGGAGGGCAACACAAGTCTCCGTCATCAGGTGGATTACATCTTGAATCATTGCCTCACTTGATGTAGCTAATCTGGCTGTGACGGTCCCACCTGATGACGGAGACTTGTGTTGCCTCCGAAACGTCGTGATTTTTATTTTAATTTTTATTAATTTTGATGTTTTACCTACGTGACTTTACCGAAAAAACCTAAGAATAGGAGTACCAAGACGCTCAGGACATTGTTCATGTTGGGCGATTGACAACGGGGGGGGGGGATGTTCACCTGGCAGAGTGCGGAGAGCACTGATGATCTCTTGCCTGCGCTTCTGCATGGACAGGCGGTCGTCGCACATCATCAGGCTGAACATCACCAGTGCCACGAACTGGCTCGTGTATGCCTGGGGAACACGCGCACACGTACGGCCAAGCAGATTTAAAGATACAAACTCATCATGGCCAATGGGCATTTAGCAAATCACTACCACCCTCCCGCCGTTGTCCAACAGTGTGATGAGTTGTCATGATTCAGTTTAAGCATCGATATATTTTCGTTAAGTTTTACTATCCGCTTTGTATTTTTTCATTATTCTGTCTCATCAACCTTACATGTATGATGTATCTCACACTAATATTGAAAAATAATAATAAAAGTGGTCTTCGGCAGTTTTGAGTGTAAGACACATCACATTACTAAAATTCACAGGACTGTAATTTAAACAAATAATATATCATGACGTCATTCAGACGCTGTCTCCCCGACAGACCTGGTCTTCACCTGAGGACGGCTGCTTGCGTTGTGGCCAAAACGTCGTGAAAATTATTTTATTATGTTTAATTTTTATTATTTTATTACTTCCCTTCTACGTGACTTTACCGAAAGAACCAAGAAGATGAATAATCCCTGCAGTCACGAAAGCTTTAAATCGAAATCATTCAGTAACATTAAATTTGCGCTAAGCAAGAGCTGCATTTGAATTTCGGTCCTCGCTGACGTCTTGACGGTGAGCTGCGCGACAGCTCACCTTGGTGCTGGCCACGCCGACTTCCGGCCCGGCGTTGATGTGGATGCCGCAGTCGGTCTCACGTGAGATCGAGCTGCCCACCGTGTTGGTGACGCCCACCGTCAGCGCGCCGCGCTCCTTGCAGTAGTGCAGGGCCATGAGTGTGTCTGCGGTCTCCCCTGATTGAAGCACACGTGGGGGGCAAAGCTAACCGCCTCCACTCGAGCCAATCCGTTCGAATATCCCGAGCTTCCGCGATAAGTGACACGGTAGAAATAGCAGGGCAACTTTGTGCGCTAAAATAAAAACGCCCAATCCTACGATTGCTACCTTGTGGTTACTAGACACCTCTGGTTACCACGGTTGGCTACGTACGGTGCGAAAGAAGTTCACACGTAATAATGCATCACTTTGTCCATTGAAATGTATCCTTAGACTCCTAAGCGCAGCGAATTGCACATGTACGAATTACTTATGTAAAAAAACATGAGCATTACATTCATATTTCACATTTAGGCTGAGTAGACAGTACAGATAAAAGCAACAATTAGTATATGCACGTATAAATGTCGTGTCAGTCACGGGATTTATTTGACCATACTTCCCTCACTGCACTGGTCAGTACAGTTTATTTAAGGGGACCCAACACGGATGCAGATATCACTTGCCACTGACAATAGCTGTAAGCCAGGAATCACAACATCAGTCTCCGGGTTCACAGCTCAGTGTGGAAACCACCGCACCAGTAACTTCACGCCTACTTGATGCCGATGGTAACGTTTCACATGCATGTTGCAGGACTCCAGTTGACAAAAGCCTAATGCTAAAACACTTCATTGGGCATTGTGCGGGATTCCAAAGAACCCACATTCCTGCTCTGTGATCTCTAAATAACCGAGGCAGCATTTGGACGCCCCCAACACATCCGCGTCTTGTTGCGCTCGTCGACGGGCTTTCAAAAAATCTTACCCGACTGGCTGATGAAGAAGCAGACATCATCTCTGAAGACGGGCGTGTTGCGGTCAAGGAAGTCGCTGGAGAGCTCCACCATCACCGGCAACTCCGTCAGCTCCTCCAGGATTTGGCGAGTCTGAAAGCAAAGCGCACCCCACATCCACGTGACGAGTCAGAGCCATCGCGTCGCACTATGCAGCGGAAAAGCCTTGCCGCTGCCAACACTGGGAGTCAAGTCCAAAGACTTCTTTTGTCTGGGAGGGTACTGACCGCAACGCCTGCGTGGTAGCTGGTGCCACAGCCGATGACAATGAGGCGCCTGCACCGTCTGATCTCTCTGATATGATCCTTCAAGCCTCCCAGCAACACTGCGAACAGGTGCACACATGAGAAAGTTTGCCCGGGGGTTTTTTTTTTATCAAAGCTCATATACGACTGACGAGCATGAATAGCATGAGGCATGGCTAGGGGCTGTAGGTACAGAAAATTTGTCCACCTGTACCTGTGAAGTCGTCGAAGTTGACGCGGCCACGCATGGTGTTCACCACAGACTCGGGCTGTTCAAAGATCTCTTTCTGCATGAAAGAGCTGTAGCTCCCTGCATTGAGAATCCAACAGCAAACAGATGTGGGCCCACGTAGGCACGTGTGAAGGGGCACATTTGCATTGCATAACACAGGAATTGCTCCAATGTCAAAGTGCCACGGCAAAAATCTCAGAAATATGCTAAAGTGCGTTTAAACTACCGCATATCATTAACACAAATGAAGATGTATATCGTGTAATTTAACACAAGCGCCATTCTAATTAGCCTAACCTGGATTTCTACAGAACACGCGTAACACAAGGTCAAAGCTATTTGTCAATGAAGTTTTAAACAAAATTCTTGTTTTACTCTGGCTGCCTGCACCAACACTGTAGCAACCTGGAAAAAAATATTGCAGTCCTTATTTAGAATTTTAAAAGGAGACGGTGTGGAATTTGAGGTCAATCCCCCCATTGGGAGTTCCGGCTAAAGGGTTACGCAAACGTCATATGTGCCCACGGTAAGAGAGAGCAAGAGCGCAGGCCCGAGGGCCCTGGGCTAGTGACGCACCCTTCATGATCTGCTGCAGTTCCATCTGCAGGGTCTGGATGGCACGCGCCGGGTCATCCCCAGCAGTGCGCTTGATGCGGTGGATGGAGAGACGACCGTCCACAACCGCCGCCACGTCGTCGTCCTCCAGGAAGATCACGCGGTTCGTGTGCTCGATGATCGCGCTGCGAAATCGGACACGGGTGGGCGGCAATGTCACTCTGCCCGCCGCCGCAGGTGTTCGTGTGGAGGAGGGTTTACTAAAGCGCAGCAGTCACTCAAAAATCTAAGCATAAACACGATGCAATTTACTGTAAGAATAGCAAATCCCTTTAATTATCACAGACAGCCTGATTATGTGTTTTTCACGAGGGTACTGAATGTTTTGACTAATTCCACTAACTGGTGATTGCAATGTGAAAAGCAGAGTACCTGGAGACATCCTACCGATATGAGGGGATGACTTTCAAACCTACGCGAATATTGATCAAATGTGTCGCTCTACTGCAAACTCTTGGCCACCACGCAGCTCAAGTCTAGAACACATGGTATTCCTAGGCGGTCAACAATCCAAGTAATAACCAGGCATGATTCTTATCAGATGCAAGTACATCTTCATTTACCAGTTGTGTAAAAGTCTGTAATTACTCTACTGGTTTTTTTCAGTGTTATTTAAGCTACAACGGTTGCAAAATATTTTCTGTCTTAGCATGTGAGTACAGTAATACCCCGGAGGTTTACGTCGGGGATGCGTTCCTGAAAGGTGCGACGATGAATATCGAAACGACGTCATTCAAACCGATTCGCAGGGTAGTAGGTGGAGGTGAAGGCCGAGGCGACGGATACGAGAAAGGACGGACGATGCTGTCAACGACGCGTGGCTTGAGGCGATGCAAATCAGGTAGCGGTGTTAATAATAAAGTGGCGACGTATTTGTGAAACTACGTAAAACGGGGAGACGTAAATCGGTGTATTACAGTACTATTAAACTGCAATATAATGGTTTGCTATGCCAATGGGCGCTTTGACAATGTCTTGTTGGAAAAAAAAAATGTTTGCAAAATTACGTCACCACATGTGCAATGTTATTGTATCGTGTCAAATGAATATTGCCAAAGTAATTTTTTGCCCATTAGCCATGGAAACCTGGTAAACTTAGATGCAACTCAAATAAATAAATAGCACAAGATATACGTAACCTAAAAGACGGTAACACAAATTAGACAACATCAGTCAAAATTTCAAAATCATCATTATAGTTTATATGGTGTCATTTCAAGGTACTTATCTAGTTAACCAAAAAATAGGCTAATAAAATAAGTCAACGGTTTGACACACATCCGAACTGGAAGTAGCAAAACAATTCCATCCTGGTCTGTCCGAATGTCCTAAACCACGGTTAGTTGATGAAGACATCTCCCTTACCAAGAAATGTGGGGGGAAAAATTCCATCTGAATTTAGTCATAATTAGATGTATGCTATGAGTAAGTAAAAAGCCACTTCATGATTAAACAAATAATCACCCGCATCTTTAAAGGATATGAAAATAAATCGTGGAACTGCCCTACTGGAATTTCGATTTAAAGCTTTCGTGACTGCAGGGATTCATCTTCTTGGTTCTTTCGGTAAAATAATTAAACATAACAAGAATTGTATTTTATTATGTTTTATTTTTATTATTTTATTATTTCCCTTCTACGTGACTTTACCGAAAGAACCAAGAAGATGCCCTACTGGAATGTTGAAAAAAGGGGTATTTTATGCCATTATCCTGAAGTACAGGACACACCTTGCATCCGATGCAAAATAATACTCCACACCAGTCTCTTCCCCAATCGGGTACAGACACGTGTCCCCATCAACCCGAGGCAGTGTTGATACAGCCTTCTTTTCCTTTCCTAAGCACACATACACACGCAACACCAACAAAATAACACGCAGAAATAAAGAACTTCAACCGCAAATCCACTTACCTTCACGTGGGATTACGTTTTCCTAAAATTAAGCTTCCGTTATAAATGTTACGATGATAGCAGAGGTGGGGAACCTACAACAGTCCGCAAATTTGTTTCATAAGGCTGGTGCTCTCATGAGGCCTACCCACTTAATTCAAAAACAGCCATCTAATCGTAACTTATCCATCAATGCATCTTAGCTACACTAATTTGGTGCAAGAGGAGAAGATTTGACCCGGCAGCAACAACGTATTTTTAAAGCTGCTCAGTCACTTCTGTCACTGCAAGAGACTCCTGCACGGGACAAGGTTTCTAAAAGTCCTATTTGGCCCTCAACAATCAGAATCTAAATACTTGTTTACACTGGAGGAATTCCGATGAGCTATGAAGCTCTTTCACAGAAGTCCAGTAAGGAAAAGGTTCCCCACCTCCTGTATTGCAGCCTTCAATATATGCCTGCTGATTGGAAATAAGCATGACAATGCAAAGATTCCGACACAATGTGAGGCCTATTTGCAGGTTACGACCAAGCATCGGCGTAAATCATTATACAATTGTAAATGCCAATTGGGTTTTTATTCATTAAATTTGTGTGGTTCATCAGTGTTTACCGATAATAAAATGATGATCATATGCACATGCATGCATCACTTAATTCAGTCAATGCCAGATACACATTTTGTTCTCCGAATAACAATAATAATGATACGTACATGTGAAAATATTGAAATTTAAATGACAGAAGTGTCTACATTACATATGCAAAGATTATACTTGCCGAGCTGGAGGCAAGCACTGCAAAAAAAGCCTTCTCCAGCCAAACACAGCATATGATAATCGCAGGCAGCAAATGATTGCCTAAATTAAGTTCACACAATGGGAACAGACTTATTATTCCTCCACCCTCACCATCACACCCCAACACCAAGAATGATAATCAAATATCCCATCTCTGCACACAGATAGCAAGTGGATTCTATAAAAGGGCTAGAAAGAAAGCGGAGGTCTTGACGTCTGACGAGCAGTACTCGCCATCTTCATCTGCTTTCCACTGGGTAGTGAGCTGGTGCAATGCTGATACTTGCTTGTCAGCTGGGTAGAAAGAAGGCGTGTGTGGAAACACATGCAACCAACAAACAATAAAAAAAAATAAAAAATGATAAGACTGCATTTCTGTTTAAAAAAAAAAGATGTCAGTTGAAAGAGGGTACTTAGGGGTGATGTGGGTGCTGCCTGCCAACTTTGGCAGGGTGTCACAGCAACGTGCGAGTGCCTCACCACAGCGGTACAGGACGGGGATGTGGTCAGTTGAAAGCTTGTGTTTGCTTTGCACTCCAATCAGCAGAGGTCCTCCACGTCTGCACGTCCACAGTGAATGCAGAAAATGCGCATAGAAAAGTAAACAACGTGACAAACGCGCGTTCATTCATGTTGACTCAAGGGCTGAATAGGGGCAAAAATCACTACGAATATGGTTGTGGTTTAGCACACTTGCGGCTTCCAATTCAAGCTGTTAAATTAGTGCTGTAATGACCTTGTCCCCACCACCTGGCCTGGAAAGTGCACGCTCTTGAAGACCAAAGCAAATGCTCCTTCCTGCAACAGAAACAAAATGATCACACAAACTCCATCTTGACATATACAAATCAACCCCCCTTTAATCACAACATAATTACAATCCCAAAACTGATCTGAACAAGTTTTGAACAATATGCTCCCAGCATGCTAGATGGCCACAGCAGGCAACACATGCTTTCAAACTATCGAAGGGAACATGTGAGCTGTTGTTTTTATTTTTACATTAAATTTTTTATGAATCCCTTTCTACAGGTGACACAAACGAAATACTAAAATAAACTGAGAACATATACTTGGATAAGTTTAAGCATTAAATAAATAATACTGTACAGTGTCTTTATAAGCAATAAAATTAATGATTCAATGCCCTCCAAATGCTTCCTTTGCCCCACATGTCCCCACAACCACCCCTGCCAAACAAACACTCATTTGCCTAAATAATGAATTTTAAATTTTTATTTTCATATATTTTTTTCAGGGGCATAAACATTCATATACCTCCTTTGGAAATTTAGTTGTAACGATTCAGAGTTGCAATTATATGCAAGAAACGGTTCTTTATTTTAACATTGCTGTACAAGGCAGTGGCTTCTCGTAGCTGCAGTGGCCGTGTAAACTGATTACATGCAGTGTATTACTACTATAATATGAGCCAAGAATGTTTGTGTGTAATGCACGTGACGTCACTCCACATGCCGCACCCCCCCCCCCATCATTAATATTCATGAGCGGGTGAATTTTTACACTCACGCATTTTTTTCGCAAATTCGCTTTAAGTTTGACGTTTCTTTATTCAAAGTGAATCTAATACATAATTCTACGCAGCAACAAAGTGGATTTGGTGTCTTAATTTATTTCTTCAGCACTTGAGACAAAAGGTAAGTCTAATTTATGCTTAAACAATATGGTAAAATCGACATTTCACGGTGATTTTCCAGATATTGTATCGAATTCCAATTTATTTCCAACCCCAGCAATCGAAAGCAGAAGAGAATAAAGTATCAAAGCAGTGGATTTGAACAAATTGAAGGGGAGTTAAATACAGTGCTACGGTGACATGAAGTGAGGTATTTTATGATGTAGATTTGTGCAAGAATCACTGCTATTAATACAGTGCTACAGTGAAATGCAGTGAAGTGTTTGATGACATACTTTGGTGCAAGATTCACTGCCATTAAATTTACACAAGATACAATTATACTCTGCTCAATTTTTTCGTAAACGTTACAACTTCCGTCCTAGGACGAGCAAATAAGCTAGTATAAATATAAAAACATAAACTTTACACACAAGCCAATGCATAAGAGCTTAAACATCAATATTATTATGATGCATCGTTACCTCCGCTAAATTTACACAAAGATGATGCGTTTGACCACATTACCAGGAATGCACTCAATCTCAGAGATAAGCAGAATTTGGGCCAGGATGATGCTTGGATGGGTGACGACTAAACACAAACCAGGTGTTGTAGGCTGTGGGGCAACATTGTAGACAGCAGAGGGCAGTGCAGAAAAATATATCATTTTACTGTACTTCTACGCTCCCAGAACTATGGTTCCCATCTTCACCAACTCAGTGGCCAGCTTGGCGAGGTGTGATCAACTCACCACTATGATCGGTGTGGCGTGGGTTGGCCCTCATCCAGCGGTGAAATAATAAAAGGGAGGTACACTCCACAGCATGCACAGCACACAACACAAAGGTGTCACCTTCTGTGTACATGCTGCTAAGGCTGTATGTATGCTGAATTTCTTTTTGCAGCGTACGTGGCCAACCGTGCTAATTGGAGGTGCAACAAATGCACGTCTGGATGCCCCTCCCAGACATGCATTTGCTAGCAGCAGCGCGTGTCAGGTTTCCCCCTCCTCCCGTTAGCTGGCCTGTGCACAGCGCTGGAGCCACTCACCAACTGCTGGGTGACACGCTCCACCAGGGTGCTCAGGCTGATCTCGTTGCTCTCGCGGTTGTCGTACATGTACTTGAGAAGCTTTGGGATGGTCTCTGTGTCCGTCTCGGACTCAAACTCGTAGCCTTTGCTCTCCTGAAAATGAAATTAAAATGCCACCGGTTATTACGCTTTGAGATTTACAAAGCGTCAACATTTCAACAGCACCCCAACGCACTGTACTAGCAGACAGATTTATGCTTTCAATGTGTATTATTTTTTTGGGGCAAAAGAGAGTGCTATCATAAACAATGGAAGGTTTTGTGCCTGGTAGGGAGATGACAACACAGAAAGCTGGGGGATAGAGTTGCAGCCCACGGGGATAACAAAAGAGACACAGCTACCTCAGACTTCTTATAGGCTGACTGGGCACTGACAGAAGGCAATTGGTTACTAGAGAAAAAAGCAAATGAAGCATCTGAATAACGGATGTTTGAATGTATAGTAAATTGAAGGCATTCAAATTGTAATTTAATGTATAAATAAATCAAATGAATGGGATAATTTACACACTTATGGTATTACATGGATGTAGAAGCCAAGAATATACGTGCATTGTGGGGTGGAATTTACATAAGTCTTACATTAGAGAAATTATCTTTACATTTCGGGATATTTTCAAGTGTGACAGTTTCATAACAACCTGACTGCCCCTACTAGGTATATGTATATACACACAGATAATTAGGGTTCATTAGAAATTTTAAAACTTACCAAGAATTTCTTCAAGTCCTTGTAGTTGGTGATGATTCCATTGTGAATCACAACAAATTCTAGGAAAGGAAAATACATTATTTGAGTTCCAACACAAGGGACATTTTTGGGGTGAATGCATTGCCAGAGTGGCTAAGCCCAGAGGCACCTACTCACTCACCATTGTTTTTGTCTGACCGCTGAGGATGGCTGTTCACTGCATTGGGCTCTCCGTGAGTGGCCCAACGAGTGTGCGCAATACCCACGTGGGTCTCAAACTCGATGTCAAAGTCCAAGAAATCTTGTTCTGTGCAAAGCATGCAGAAAAACGTAACATGTAACATGCAGACGGTATACGTTTAAAAAGCGGAACATGGAGTGGTAAGTTGGGTAGCTTCAGCAGATGTCTTCCGAAGGACATCTGCCATCAACGAAATGGAAATTGTGGCTTCAGTGCCAAGTAACACACTGACCGCAGCAACTGGCATTCAAATTTCTAGTTAATATAGGAGTGCATTTGAATTTGGTTAGGAAACTAACGGATATTTTTTTTTATGAAAATGCACCCACAAGCATTATCTTATTACTCACTGTAGATCTCATCCTGCAAGGCCTTCACCTTCCCTCGTTTCTTTATGAGCTGGATAACCTTGGAGTTATTGTCCCAGTTCTTGTCATTTCCACCATCCACGGCCACTCCTGTGCACGAGACCACAAACCAGCAATATAAATCCTAGTCAACTTCAGATACTTTTTATTCAGAAGGCCAAAGTACTACAGATGTAGTTAAATAAAAGAATACCACATAAAAGGAAACATGCTACTCAGAATATAAATATCTCTTTGAAGATAAACACCTAATTTGTTCGGTTGTAACTGATGAGAACTAAGCTTCATTAAAAATGGAATCACAGTGAAGAGAATTCGAGTGACACTACTGTGGTGGATTTATATATTTTTTAAATTGGGAGTGATGTTACAATCATGCTTACAGGCGTGATTTAAAAATATTATTTTTTCCCTAACAAAATGTTCAAACTTATATCAGACAGCCCAGGAAACTGGCTGGTATGCATCTACAAGATAAGAGCATTTATGTTTTCTTTTTTACAATTTTTGATGAGGATGCAGGTGATAATTTATGTAAATATGTATGCATATTTGTTATAAGTAACAGGTGGCAAAATTATGGCATTCTAAAGTGAGACTGCATTAAGACCTGCAGAGTCATATCCACGGTACTCCAGCCTCTGCAGTCCCTTAACCAAGGTGTCCAGGATGTGCTTCCGTGAGCGAGGCACATTGTAGTTTAGGTAGGCGAAGATTCCTGCAAGGCAAAACAATCTACGATTACCATCTCTACATACTTCCTATACATTTTCAGGAACTACATTACTGCGTACTGCTTGTGGTTCGACAAAATATCTTGAGATTTAGCTCTGAACAACATGCGGTACAAAATTAAAACACATGAAAGAGATATACACGAACTAAATTAATTGGGCTGCAATGCCAATTCACGATAAAATGCTGCCAGACCACCGGTAAATTTCAAAGCAACAGAAAGCCTCCTCTTTCGGTAAAGTCATGTGACTTTACCGAAAGACCCAAAGAATATGAATTCCCGCAGTCACGAAAGCTTTAAGTCAAGATTCAACAGAAACCAGGCAGGAATGAGGTCAAACCCGACCACACGTCTTGTTGACTTATAAAATGTAGGTTTAAGTGGCTTTTTCACCTATGCCCTGCCCCAGCCAAGCCCATGAAAACAATTTACAACACTCAGAGCACCAAACTACGTTGGTATATATTTCGCCCTTTACCAAATACATACGTAACCGGTTAACATCAAACCAGCCAAAGTTAAAGTTCAAAGATGGATTGTTGCATCCTAAGACTATGATTTGGGGGAGGTCTTCATCCACTCATGGACAAATATGGGTAAGTGGATATATAATAACTAATGGTATATATGGCCAGAGATGCCAATTCAGGACTACAAATACATGTAACATTTGCATCAAATCGATTGAGGATATATTCATATATTCAGGTGTATTTAATAAATGAAAAAATATCTGGCCACGTGCAGCACAAACATTGGTCACATAAGGTCAAACAGAGTACAAAATTCATATAGTTTGTTATACACAATTTATCAAACAAATTGTTTGTGGTTACAGCCCATATTGGCAATACACACCCAAACATCAATATTACTAAGAGATTCTTTGGAGAAAAAACAATACAAGTTAGGGGTGTGTTACATTAAAAGTAGAGCAAGCAATGTGCATCACCATGGCATTTTGCCAGTAAAACAATTTCCTGCAGGCACAAAACAAATTACCACTAATTTTCGTAATAGGTCAGTGCTTCACTCTACTTTGACTACCTGGAAGCAACGTTTGCAACATTATCATTCGAATTACTGGAAGTAGATTATCAACTTCACCTAAAGGGACCTAATTGATTTGTTCAAAAATACTGGCAATTGACAGGCAAAAAAACACCGTTAAGGACTCTTAAAAAGTCACCATTAACTCATAATAACGTGAATACAACCGGACACAGCAAAGCTGTGTACACATTGGGAGGAAACATCCGGTTTCTTGGTTCTTGACATTGACATATTTTACGACTTTAAATCACGTACAGTACACAGGAACGAGATATGCTAACGGACACCATCACCAAACTGCACAAATACATGCAAACGTCACACCTACCAGGATATACAGTACACATCGTAATCCTAAATACACACAGCATAATCTCCCAAGAAAATACAGCCAGCGAGATATATACTTTATTATTTTGTCGACAGAAGCATAGGATTGTCTTCGTGTACTCTGGTTTCCTCCTACATGCAAAAAAAAACTACTGGTCAAAATAACCCAAAGGATCTACTGAAAATGACTCATTGTGGCTTTATTTAAAGAAAAAAAAAGAATTACTACAGGAACTTTTTGGAAAAAAATGTGCGACTCGCTTAAGATATGTCGAATACTGTACGTTAAATTGTTACTTGCATGACCCTTTTGAAAGAGCTATCTTTAAAAACGTGGGGACTATTTCCTGGACAAGCTAACATGCGTTAAACATACGAATTATTATACATCCCATAAAACTCAGTGAGGCTTACGGCGATTAAATGACGTAAATTAATCATGGATTATTACAGATATTTATTGTGACGGGCTATTATCTGGTATAAAGGTCACCGGATACAATAATGAAAAAGTCTATAGTGTCTGAGGTGTTTTGTTATAAATATAACGACAGGATTATCTTGTGTCCGTGACTTAAGTGCTGTAAGAATATACAACAATTTTTTTTAAAAGGATCCTTAAACTCGGTGAAACTTTATTGGATATATAATTTACATAAACCCTCCTGAAATAAATATTGAGCCCGATTGTATTAATATGTGTAGGATCCTAATACAATCTTGAAACAATTTCATTCAAACATTGCGTTACTGTGACTGAAAAAAAGTCAAAAATATTACACAAAATTGTACCTTCTTAACAACATCATGAGTTAAAACTAAGCTTTGATAAACAAAATAAAAAGCATTGCATCGCTATTAATAAACCCACAATTATCACTGCGCACGTTCAAACAAGCGAGCTCGCGTAGGCCGCGTTCGAAGCCCCGCTCTCGCCTGCTTCCCATACCGGGATGCTCGCCCTCAACCCCCGGGCCGCACCAACGGCGACACCCGGGCGGTCGGGTCCGCACCGCCCCGCAACGTTGCATAGAGAGACGCAAAAAAATCAAACCACGAACACCGGGCTGCTCACCGCACATGCCGTCGGCTTTCTCGGACGAGACTGTGGGGGCAAGGCAACGTCTTAGCGCGTGGATTCGGCCTTAGGGCGAGCGGCGAGGAGGCTGTGAGGTCGACTTGAGGCGCGCTGAGGCCGCCACTCCCAGCCGAGCGGGTAAACGTGGCAAGTGCCGAGGCGCGAGACTGGCGAGGGCACCGATTGGTCCAAGGCGCTGCGACGTCATTGGCACGGTGACGTCACACGGAGTGGGGGGTGAGTGGGGTTGGGGGGTGGGTGAGTGGTGAGGGGGGTGAGGGGGTGAGTGGGGGGGTGAGTGGGGTGGGGGGTGAGTGGGGTGGGGGGTGAGTGGGGTGGGGGGTGAGTGGGGTGGGGGGTGAGTGGGGTGGGGGGTGAGTGGGGTGGTGCGTGGGGTGGGGGGTGGGGTGGGTGAGTGGTGAGGGGGGTGAGTGGGGTGAGGGGGTGAGTGGTGAGGGGGGGTGAGTGGGGTGAGGGGGTGAGTGGGGTGGGGGTGAGTGGGGTGGGGGTGAGTGGGGGGGTGAGTGGGGTGAGTGGCGTGGGGGGTGAGTGGGGTGGGGGGTGAGTGGGGTGGGGGGGTGAGTGGGGGGTGAGGGGGGGTGAGGGGGGTGAGTGGGGTGGGGGGGGTGAGTGGGGGTGAGGGGGGGGTGAGGGGGTGAGTGGGATGAGGGGGTGAGTGGGGTGGGGAGTGAGTGGGGTTCGGTGGGGGTGAGTGGGGTGAGTGGGGTGGGGGGTGAGTGGGGTGGGGGGTGACGCGTCGTCGTCGAAGTTCTGGCGAGGACGTGCAAGCTGAGTTGACTCGCCGTCGACCTTCCGGTTAAACCCAGCGGTGTCAAGATCGGCCTCTCTGTGGAGGCTGCTCGTGAAGGACGCTGCTACTGGGCAGTCGGAGGCAGTCGCCCTCCAGCAACGACGGAGGGCAGAGGTGCGACGCTCACAACAACGAGCGGGAGCGCCGGGGCGGTTAAAATACAGCAAGTTTGCAAAGTGGGGGGTGGAACTTGGTGGTGCATCTATCGGTCATCTCAGGGTCTGTCCCGAAACCTCCTGTCAGCGAGTCTTTGACACTTCGCATGATGGCCTCAAAGTGCATCTGCCTGGCACAGACGCCGTGGTATTGGTCGTCGATTTATTGATCGTGGCGATATCGCGAGAGGCGACCTTTCCCAACATTGTAAATGCTGCGGTGGGGTTTTTACTCCCATCGCTGTCAACCCACACGGTTTTATCTCCTATTCTTGTACAGGGGAAATTGAGTTTTCAGGTCCGTACAGGCGTACAGCAGTTTCAATAGGGGAAACAAAACACAATGGCTGATTTGTTTGTGTTTCTCCCTTGTGATGGGACTTTGTAGGGTGAACTTTGAGATTTATAGGGGCACGGGGTGACCAATAAGGTCTGAATTGGTCTGTAATAAGGTAGGGGCACTGATAAGGGGTTGACAGATGTTGCTCTCCAACGCACCGACGCACTGTGCCACGAACGAATTGCCACGTTTCGTGTAAGTGACAACCCCTATTAATCGGGTGGTGGCGGGTTTGACGACACATAATGTATACTTACGCGATCTAACCCCAAAAAGAAATCCTCTATTTTGGACTTACGATTGATTTGCTGTTGCGCTGACGTCAGAATAAACCAGATTACCCGTATTGTAGAGTGCAGTCCCCAATTACTTATCACACACACACACCCTGTCTCCCTGGCCTCTCTGTTTATGTGCTATGGCAGAAGGGCCATTTCCCGAAACGTCGCCTAGTATTTGTTTTGTGTTATCTTGCTAACGCAGCAGCAGCAGCAGCATACGATGTGTAGGTGACGTCACCGCCGGGGGCTCGTCACGTGGGCGGGAGCTCGAGCGCGCTATGTGACGCGTTGCATGTACGTCACAGGAGGGGTGGGGAGGGGTCAAACCATAGCTGTCAATCCCATACGGTTTACCCCATATTCTTGCACAGAAAAATTGAGTTTTCAAGTCCATACAGCTTGAATCGTTACCAACAAGACAATCACTCAAACATGCTCTAAAGGAGTCGTACAACCATGGCTGCCACTGCTATCCAGTGTCCTGAAATAAAAAAATATAACTATAGATGACCGATGTATGAAATGATTATGTATTGTGATCATAGTGCGCTGCTACTGCAATTGTTAATCCAGCTGTTATGGATTGACTTATGCAGCTAGCGAAGGATGCTAGGCTCTAAGGAAAGCTGTCTCGGGTGTGGACCAATCAACTTCAAGGACAGTGCACATTATCAGAGTTATGTTTTCTGTTTGCATTATGGCTGCAGGTATTGTGGTCTATGCAAACATGACTCCTTGTAAAAAATGTGTCAGTTTTGTCGCCAGATAGAAGGGTAAAAAACCAATTATCATATTTTTTACTGGCAAATGAGGTTCCAATGATGATGCTAGGTTTAGTTATGTGTGTTGTGTGTATCACGAGCTCTCAATACTCTGATAATGCGCTGTTTTTGAGTTGTATGCCTTTTGGCGTCATCTGGTCCAACACCAATGGAGACTAGGCTCTAAGAAAAGCTGTCTCGGGTGTGGACCAATCAACTTCAAGGACAGTGCATATCATTATCATTATCAGAGTTGTTTCTTTTTTTTTGCATTTTGACTGCTTGTGTTGTGGTTATTGCAAACATGATGCCTTGTATAAAGGTGTCAGTTTTTGTACCAGTTGAAGGGTAAAAACATATTACTATATTTTGCCACTGGTAAAGGAGGTCTCATAGTGTAAACGCTTTTGTTGACACGTTCTGATCAAAATTATATAGCGGCCCCTCATATTCACACCCTCAGTATATTCCATTAACGAGAATCAAACACTGTACGTATACATGAAGTAACAACGTAATACAAATATAGATATACATTTCTTGCCATTAAATTTTGGTGCATGTGGAAGGTGCTTGGAACTATTCACCAGGATCGTAAAAGCAACTTGCTAGTTTTATTTGAACGTGGCAAGTATGTTTTGTCGGCATAATTAGCAATCGGAGTTTGTTATTGGTGGTGGGGGTGCACGTGAATGAGCGTAAAGGTTGGAATGGATCAGAGAAGTCGGTAACCAAATGGAAAACGTGACGCCAGACGGTCGTGATGAGACTGTGAGTACAGACCTTGCGGGTCTGTTGCAAGATCTGGCAGCAGGACGGTAGCTATGGCGATAACGTTGTGGCATCAAAGTCATTGCCATGATGACTTCTTTAATATCACGAACGTGAGTGTCTTCCCAGCCAATCTCTAAATTGTTTAAAGACTTTGATTTAAAGCTTTCGTGACTGCAGGGATTCATATGCTTGGTTCTTTCGGTAAAGTCACGTCGAAGGGAAATAATAAAATATCTTTAAAGACTGTAAATATAGTCCATTATAGAACAATAGCCCATATTTAATGGTCTATTTCAAAGATTTGATTTATTAAAATCACAATGAAAGGGAAAAAAACATTCCCTAAAACATGAACATCGCCACAGAAGGCGTAAGCGAGGAAAAAAGTCATGAATTCTTGCAATAACATAGATATTATACCACTTATTTAAACATCTTACTTTAACTCCACGGAAGTAATATCGAGCATATATGAAACGAGAGGTTGTAACCTTTTCAATGCCTATCTATTAATTGGACTAATTTCACGGAGTGCAAGTGTTTCACAGGCTTTTGTGGGCCAGCATAATTATAACATGACCCGCAGGCTTATAGGATATTCAGAGAGCAAAATTGTTTAAATCAGACCTGACTTGCACAGCTAAACATTCGGGAACAAAAGCCAACTTCGTACATGATTTTAATTATAGTTAATTAGCCATAACCTTTTTTACGTTTTCATTTTTTTACGATAATTTATGTGATGCTGTGCATCCGGTTTAAGTGTTAACACTTGGCCACGCAACCGCACACGAGGCTGGAGATTCGTGCGCAGAGTTCATTCATCATCGTGAGGCCGGCAACATAATTGTACCGCGCAAACGGATTCTTCGCGTCTCGATAATGACATCCATCACGCACTTATTGGCACAATATAATTTTAAATTGACATGACAAAAGCCCTAGTTTGTAGCCTCGGTGAAGTGAAAAGGAGATTAGTGCCCTTAAGAGTCTTTGTGGCTGATGGGACTGCCCAATATTTTACACCCATATCAGCCGCAATGAAACATTACAGCCATTACACGTTCCTAATTACTTCAATTATCGTTTGCCAGCTGATTAGCATTCCATTAAAGCGATGTGTGTTTTCACCGCGATATGGCGCAGGGCTACGGTGCGTGCGATACAATCTGCTTTACATCAGTCATAATGCGCCCGCACACCCATAATGTTAAACGGAAGCTTAACAGAACATCTAAGTGCTCACCTTGCTTCCCGGGGCACCCAAAGCCATCTTGCGCTGCATTTTAATGGCAGGCAAAGGTTTCTCCGATGCATCGTGCGTTTGCTTGTCGCTGCGTGGAGCCTGCACGTTGTGGTAGGGGGGTGGTGGGGATTGTCTATGTGTGATTGCGATCTTGTGCATATTTGTGAGGTGTGATTGGTACTCGAGGGTAACTTCGTATTGACGACCTCGCATACCGAAGACCACTGGCATGCTGCTGCAGACGGTGGCATGCTGCCGATTTGCGGCAGGCCAAGACCGCATGATGGAGACTCAGATCAAGAGGATGACCACCGCGGAGATTGAGCGATGAGACGAGGTCGTATGCAGGAGCGAGATGGATGTCAGCAACTTTGGATCTTGAGGGAAGGCAATTGCGTGGGGAGGCCTTCATCCAGAAGTGGATAGACAACGGCTGATGATTACAAGGATGGTGGTGAGTTAAAGCAGCAAATGCAGCGCATCTGATAATGTAGGTCATAGTGGTGTACTTAACTGGTGTGCAAGCGGTGCAACTGCACTGGGGCTAACAGGCCCAAGTGGGCCAGGCGTCGGACTGTGAAGAGAGGGAATATTGAACGTGAGGCCTTATTTCATTCTTTGCACGAGGGTCCATGCCAACCATGCTGTCCTTCCCCCGCACCTCCGATAAGCACGGTTGGCGATGTACGGTGCGAAAGAAGTTAAGCATACACGTGTTACTAGTCTTCATTGTTATCAGCAAAACGTTATTGTGACAATTGCGTTTGTCAATTCCACAAAAGTCGTACCAGGTTGAACATCACACCAAAATATCAACAAAGAAAATGCCCTTTCCAGCATGCAAATTAGATTATTTTAGAGGACGTGACCTTGACCTGGAGAGTGGGCAAACACATTTCATATCTTAGCAACCACTGCCTCATTGCCATCTGCAAATTGGAAAGCAATAGATATGGATTGAATACCTGGAACATATGACAGAGAGAGATTGTAGATTGCACATCATTCTTAATCCAGGCCTCCAAATGGCGTGCAGGTCGTAGGCTTTATTTAGCCATACTTCCCCTCGCTAGGCAGTGTGTGATAGTGAAGGCAGGGAGCAAATAATTAGAGGACAACTTGATTTTGCCACGCTGCCCTCTGCCCACAATGTACCCACAGCCTATAACACCTCTTATGCACGGTACTTGTCCATATGTAGTGCCGCACTCAGAGACACAAGGAGTAGGAGGCACTCTATTTATTAACAGCCTTCACGGTTCACAAGAGGTAACTACAGCTCCCAGTCAGGACAGCTGGCAGACTGCCTGACTGACGACGCCGAGAAGGTGAAGACGTTGACGAAGACTCCAGGAGCACGACGGGATCCCACTCCAAGCAACAGCCCCGAACCTTCGCTCGGCGTCCCCTTTTATCCTCCCGGCGTGGCCTCGCTCCGCCCCAGTCACACCCCCCTTTCTAGAACCTACCAGCGGGTTCCCGGAATTCCCTCACGTGCCCCTTTGTAACCCTTCCCCTACATCCCTCTCTCTGGCTTATCACGTGACCTGATGTCAGACAGGGCTGCTGTACCTGCAGACCCCCTTCTCTGCCAGCAACCAGCGCTATGCTACGTAGTGACCCATTCCATGTCACTACACATATAATCACTATCCAGGCCAAAGCCTGCTGACCTAAACGCATGCATACTGATACATCTTATGCAGTGCAGTAATCACCTTTGTCAAAGGTCAAAAGGAATACATCGATAGATAATCATCAATAGTATAGGTCCCTGGTCCGTTCTGGTCCAAGTTTATCTTTACCCAGTACCTCTGTTATGCGTCCATTATACACCCTCTTCACACATACACATACAAATTTAACGTGCCACATAGTTTGATGCATGCTTAAAACATATGTACGGTATTCGCTTGTAATGCATAATTTTAAATGGCAGCTACTTAAGCCTCAAAAACGTATGGTTTGAACTACTTTCATAACGTTCAATACATAATTTATTCCTGTACTCATTTTTATAATGGATAGAATTCTACCTGATGAGTTAATGAGTTAATGATGACGTCACCCTGCTGCTGCTCTATATAAGAACGGGGGACACAGCAGAGCCTCACCATTCTGGCGAATTGCCCGATGATGCTGGATGCAATTACCAGCGAAACGTCGTACTCAAATTGTAAATGTTGTGGTTTCACGCTTCAACACACCGGTGGGCTAAAGCAGTGAACTATTTGTCTTTTGTCAACGTGACACTTTTTTTACTGATTGGCCGTGTCGGGTGGTGGAGGGTTACGACACATTTATAAATAACGCGATCTAAACCCAAAAATCGTTGATTATGAACAATATTGGTCGCGAAAGCCTACGTGTTAAACAGAATTCTACATCTTAACATTTCGAGTTTTTTTTCTACACACAAATTTGGGTCAAATAGTAATTGAATCATATGCTGTGAATTATTTATTTAAATTGTTCACTTATATACGGCACACCCTTTAAAAAGTATTGTGCAATGCAGCGTTGCATTGACATGATGTCAGGTTAAAGAAATAACAAATAATACGCTGTGCCTTTTTAATGTCTTGACCTATATGGGTCACCCAGCACACCACTTGCAGTATATACTGTATCTCGCTAAATTATGTGGCTTTCAGATGTGCTTTTGTGGCCGTCTGGAACGCTCTTCCTTCTAATATTAGGAAGCCACTGGAGCTACAGCACTTTTAAATCTAGATTGCAAACTCATTTCTTTAGAACTGCGTTTTAGTGTTTAGCTTGTTGTCCTTCTGCCGCACCTCCGATTAGCACGGTTGGCTACGTACTGTGCGAAAGAAGTTCAACGAAATGTCGTGATCTATTATTTGTATTTTATTTATTTTTATTTTTTATTTCCATCTACGTGACTTTACCGAAAGAACCAAAGAGTATAAGTTCAACATACATACATACGCGCCTACTCCAATTCCACCAGTGAGAAATATAAGCCCTGCCGAGATGGGGCGAGTGGCACTGTCTGTAATTCAGTAGGCATTGAGATCTGTGTGTGTCTGTGTCTCTGTGGATGAAAATGGGGAGCGGTAGTGCACCCGGCGAACCGGGTTCGATTCCTGCTCGCGGCCAACATCAGTGACGATTATCTGAACCGGTCCTGGGCCTCGCCGAGGTCGACTCAGCCTCACATGAGTACCTGGTGCGGTGTGTAAAAATCGCCGCTGGGGAGACAAAGGCAGTGTGGTGCTGGCCATATTCAACCCCTCGTGTGTGCCGTGCCTTCATAGGTGCTGCTCGCTAACAGCACTCGCCCCACCAACAGTCTGTGAAGTTTCGATTTAAAGCTTTCGTGACTGCAGGGATGCATCTTCTTGGTTCTTTCGGTAAAGTCACGTAGAAGGGAAGTAATCACATAATAAAAATAAAACATAATAAAATAATTCTCACGACGTTTCGGCCACAATGCAAGCAGCCGTCCTCAGGTGAAGACCAGGTCTGTCGGGGAGACAGCGTCTGTGAAGGCTACACGGGGGTGAATCGGTGTCTCTGTGGGTGAAATACCATCGCTGATGCACGTTCCACGGGGAAGCATTCAAGATGCGGGGCCCCCGATTTGTTGCGACGCCTTCATCGGCAATCAGAGGCGACCTTATTCTTAGGTTTTTTTGGTAAAGTCACGTAGGTAAAACATTAAAATTAATAAAAGTAAAATAAAATAAAAAATCACGACGTTTCGGAGGCAACACAAGCCTCCGTCTTCAGGTGGAACCGTCACAGCCACGACAGCTGTATCAAGTTTTTTTTACTTTTTTACTTGATACAGCTGTCGTGGCTGTGACGGTTCCACCTGAAGACGGAGGCTTGTGTTGCCTCCGAAACGTCGTGATTTTTATTTTATTTAACTTTTATTAATTTTAATGTTTTACCTACGTGACTTTACCGAAAAAACCTAAGAATATGAATCCTTGCAGTCACGAAAGCTTCAAATCTAGAACAGAGGCTACCTCTTCCCCTCCCTCCGCCAACCCAGCCAACAAGCCAAGGACGGCAACTTCATTACGCTCCATTTATCCACGTCACTAAGCGGACTGATAGCTTCCCGATGGCTGCCGTGTTAAAGGTCAATGTAAAAAGGCGAAGTAGGGCTTCTCTCCCCCACCCACCACCACAACCACGTTGGTTCTCGCATGACAAATGCCCCCGTCTCGGCAGCGGTGGCGAGCGGAGGCAGCTAGCGGCACTCGATTGCACGCCTCTTTGCAATCAGCGGCGCTGATGATGGCATAACGGGGGGGGGGGGTTTGCTCTATATACTTTAACACATGTGGATCTATGAGACTATATTAGTCAATGTACCCGACCATTCGTGTGTGTGTGGGTAGCGGTAGTGTAGCGCAGGTAGCGCACTGCGACCCGAGTTCGATTTCGGCTCACTCCCTTAGGTTGACTCAGCCTCAAATGAGTGCCTAGTGCGGTGTGTAAAAACATTGCCACCGGGGAGACAAAGGCGTTCGGGCGTGGTGCTGGCCACCCACCCACCCCCTCGTGTGCCGTGTCGGCCTTGATTGGTGCTCGCTAAACAGCACTTGCCCCAAGGCTAGATGAGGGATCTTTGTCTTTGTAATCACAGTGAGGAGTGGAAATGCAGTGGTGAGCCCCTGTGCGCAATCAACCCGCGATCTCGCTCACGACCAACACCGGTGAGGATTATTTGATTGAACCTGTCCCCAGGTGCACTCAGCCCCTACGTCCACCCGGTGCGATGTGTAAACAGCGTCACGAGGGAGACAAAGGTGGCTCGGTGACACCGCTTGTCTTCGTGTATCACAACCAGGATTGAATTTTATCCGGCTCCATCTGGGGCTGCAACCCGGAAAGTATCCTCGCAACCGGCACACCGCATCGAACATGACTCTCGAGATGGCTTTTCAAGTTCCGTCACCATTGCAGTCTATCAGTGACCCAAACATAGTCGGCGAGAAATTCACCTCTGGTCAAAACACATCAGTGTGAGAGTTCATTTAATCACAAAGTATACACAAGTAAGAATACAATTTTGGGTAAATGAGATGAAGAAGCTTTATAAAGGTATGCTTGTCGCAATGTTGACTCGTAGTGAAATGAAATAACCTTTTTAGCGATTCAATATTTTTTGCACAAATACCTGCTGCACATATAGTAGATGTGGTGGAAGTCATGATAAAGTGGTTGCCCACTGCAATATGAACCTGGCAACCTAAGTTTGGCTCCCAACCACGGTTTAAGAGATTGGCAAGAGATGTTTCAACCAGTCCATACGACTCCGTCTATCTCAAGGTGAAATATGGTGAAATATGGTCAAATATGGGCAAACAACCCTCATAACCAACACGACATCCAACAGTGTATTGACAAAGGGCTGTCCATTATTAACTTACAAATGTTATTACACCAGTCGAAAGGCATTACGACACGTGTAAAACAGAGTCATTGCATGAGTTGCTTCTACACATATACACACACACACACTTTTAATGAGTAATGACTGCGCCGTGTGAACGGAGAGAGATCATCAAATGTTTACTTTGACACAGTGCGTTTTGTAAACCAAGAGACGGGCATCAAACAGCCAAAAGACGCCAGGCGTAGCTTGAAAACGACTCCCGTCCACCGCGCAACACCTGGGATGACCTCAGTCTCCTCTGGGAGTAACCAGAATCCTGGTT
Source organism: Lampetra fluviatilis (assembly GCF_964198595.1). Lineage (NCBI taxonomy): Eukaryota > Metazoa > Chordata > Hyperoartia > Petromyzontiformes > Petromyzontidae > Lampetra > Lampetra fluviatilis. The sequence continues at coordinate 4,093,213 of NC_136283.1, forward strand.
AATAGAGAGAAGGTAATTTAATATTAATGAGCATCGCTAGGGGGTCGTGGGGGGGGTGCCATGAACCCATCTGAGTTGACGGAATGAATGTTTGTGTTGGGATGTAATGGCTGATGTTTTAGTCATTTGTTCTCCCTGATGATTAGATATCACTCCGTGTAGAAACCTCCTGAGCTGGATCCTCTCCTCATACACACCATACCACCGCCTCTCCCACCGCCACAACGCCTTAGCACCCCCCCCCTCACACCCGCCTTTATGTCCCTGCTACCCCCCACCCCCAGCGCGTTTGATATGACAGCCGGACGAAAAGAGAATCTGTCAGACACGGAGAGATGAAGAAAATGAGTGACAGAGACAGATGTCAACAGAGGCGAGAGAGATGAAAAGCTATGGTGATATGGTGATACGAAATACCGTGCACTAGCCAACGTCCACACGCAAATCCTCCAACCATACCCATATGCTCTGCAGTATTAGTTATCTATATTTAATTTGAGGGTTTTTCTCTCTGTAGGCAGTGACAAATACAATGTGGAATATTGACTTTGAAATGCGCAGTGAATGACTTTGCTTTATTAATATGCTATCTATCTTTTCCGAAAATAAGGAAATATTTACAAGGCTCAGAAGGTTTGGATTAAAGTCAGGGCACTGGGCCAGTGACCCAATAATCCCTGGTTCAAATTTACAAAAAAATATTCTAATTTTGCACAATCTGGCACGCGCAATAATTCATGGTCTTGCGTTGCGTGTTGATGAATGCTCAACAAATACGGGGTAACGCTTGTTTGTTTAGATTTTGTGAGATTATAACAAGAAACGCAAAAAACTTCATGGACACAAATTTCGATTTAAAGCTTTCGTGACTGCATGGATTCATATTCGTGGTTCTTTCGGTAAAGTCACGTAGAAGGGAAATCATAAAATAATAAAAAAATAAAACGTAATAATACTTCATGGACATTGAATCAATAATCGGAATCGTGGCTGGTCGTGCACTGGGTTGGCTGAATCTTTGTTGAAAACGAGGACTCTTTAGAGAAAGGTCCCCTTCATTTTCCGCTGCTGTGTATATTTATACATAAAACAAAACATATACAGTACACATACCATGACGTGGGGTGTGGTGGCACAATGGTTTGTCAACTGCTCTCTGAATCCAGTGATCAGAGTTTGTATGTATCTCGAACTTCTTTCGCACCGTACGTAGCCAACCGTGCTCATCGGAGTGGCGGGGGAAGGCCAACAAACTAGACACAACAACAGGCAAGTTCCGAACAAATTAGTCTTAAAAAATGAGATTCTCGGCCAAGGATGACATCAGGCAGAGGGTGACATCTGAACTGATTGTTGGGGCCTCGCTTCAGCCATCCACGATTTGGTTAAACAACCGCCACAGTGTATGCATGCTTGCAAACACATTTATAAAGCATACTGCATATGGATTTTTTAAAAGAAAGCAGACCGTACAAAATGACGCTAGATGGTTATGAGTAAGTATTGCGCAGATTAAATTTTAATGTACGTCAAATCCATTATAACCAGAGCGAAATTCACATTAAACCAAAATTGTTTAACTCTGTTCATGTTCATGTAAATGACTTGATATTGAGGTACTCAGCGTCTTTATTTTTTATAAAACTTCTAATTAATATGCAGAAGGGCGGAGAGAGGCGAATGAATGAAAACTGCCGTGGTGCCTGATTTCAAATACGTTTCAGGGTTAATGGCGTGTGTAGCACATTGGTGGTAAGGTGAATGACCTGTCTTTATTAACTGCAGAGGTCAGAAGAAAACTTTGACTGATAATTGCGATCGGGCATCCGGGAGAATTTAAAAAACACATGCGTTCTTGGTCACAAAATTTCGCTCGTAATTTCAGTTTGATTTCGCTGCATTTTCACGGATTTCACCAAGCGTTGGAGTATTATTTTTCATGGTGTGCCTGGGACGTGTTGTCCACCGATTTCATCTATTGCCTGGCACACAGAGGGAACAGGCGAGGATCTGTGAGCAAGGGTGAACGTGAGCGCGCGTTCGACCACAGCTGGAGCGAGAGCGGCTCACCCACCGTTGCATTTCGACGCCACCAGCCTCCGGCTTTGCAAGTTCCCCACCGAAAAGAAGAAGTTCACGAAACTCCATGGAAATGAGGACTTTGACTAATTAGTGCGGCAAGCAGGGATCAGTGCAGAGCCTAATTATTACGGCAGGCGGCTGAGGTTTATAATGCACACGCGGTTGCTGATTAACATTTGTGGGTTACTTCCAGAAGGCCGGAGAGACGCTGGCCGGGCAAGTCCCAGTGGAAGGCGAGCATCATCCGTCTCCTCGGAAGTGCTAATGAGCTCTCGTTAGTGGCGTTTTCGTCTGGCAGTGACCCCAGCTCAGACGGGTTGGGAGTGGGGTGAGGGTTGCTGGGGAGGAAAAAAAATGTGTAAAAAATTTTTTTTGTGGTGGAAGATTGCTAAACGAACACCCATTTGGCGATTTTTTTTTCCTTTGTTTTGTGGGTTTAATTTTTTTTAATATATACGTGGACTTTATTTTAGCATTTTCTTCATAACTGGGTTTGTAGATTTAATCATGTTTAGGCAATCATTACGAGACATTCAAAAGGATTACATGTGAAGTGCAAACCCAATTAAAAACGTAGTAGAATTATTGTGGCAACAAGAATTTTTTTAAACGCGAGTTACATGATATTTTAGCCAATACATCTTAATTATGACATGCCTCGGGGGAATGCAAAGGGCTTTATAGTAAGCCCGTAGCATTGGCTTTTTTGGGCCCATTTAAAATGAGGGCAATTTCTTATTACAAATGAGCATTTATGTTCCAGTTTGCTTTTACTGCGCTTCACTTTGTCATATTTTAGGAGAGATTTTCCAACATTCATCAACATCTGTTGCCGTCACGTGTGGGATCTAAACGGATCTCCGCACGCCGTCATTGCTTAATCATTGGTATCATCCATCCTAATTCTGAAGAGAGTGCGGGCAAACATTCTGCCAAGCTGCCACATTGGATCATATGCTACATAGAGCAGATGCCATCCTACGGATGTGGAGGTCAGCGGATGTCAAACTACACAGGAATTACTATTGCGGTGCACAATTCCGGCGTACAATAACCACGCCGCGCGCGCAAGAAACAGCAAGTGATTGGCCAGTATTGACACTATTAAGGACACGGGGGTTGGGAAAAAGTGAGAGTTCATTAAATAAGACGGCACCAATTTCCAGAGTCAGCTATTAAGCTGTTGGGGATTCAGCAGAGTCAATTGTGCGATGGCCAATACAGCGGTTTGTCAACCGTTCCCTGTAACACACTTCGGGAACAGCAGAGGATGTAAATCAGAATGCAAATATCGGTGGGGTCTCTTCCACAATTCTTTACCATCATCATCATAATCGGCCATGATCAAGCCACTGCTGAATGAAGGTCTCCCCAAAGTCATCTACATGTCTCATGGTGCTAAGGTTCAGTACCACGATTTTGATGTCGTCAAATGAGCATGGTTGATAGAACAAGAATTATGAATTAACATTGTTGTTGGGGTGGTGGTTTTTGTCGTGTACTCAACTACATACATATTTGAGAATGGTTTGCTTTTAGGAAAATGCACTGCAAACAATATTACGATTATTGTACAGTGACAGGGATGTTTCCAAGTGATAGAAAAAAACGAACCATGTTCGTTGAGTTGTACCCTAATTCTGCTGATTATCTTAACATTGCATGCCTCATCTGCAGGAAGACATGTTTTAAATATATATATAAAAAGAGAATCCTAGAGTATAGTTTGCGAACATCGTCCCACACACCTCAATGTGCAATGCAAACGCTCCGACACAACAACAAGGCTGTTATAAAAGTTTAGTTGCGATGGGCCGAAAAGTAACAACAACAACAACAAAAATACCATGAAACTAAACGAAAGCAGTCATTTGTTTTGGTGCCATTTGGTGGAGAAGTGAAGAGGGAATATTAATGGGGGAGGGACGAGTGAAGGACAGACCTCCCATCACTCTCCCCGATGGGGTCGCCCTAATGATGTCATTCAGGAGAAAATCATTTGTTTCCTAAATGGCTCCGACTGATTAGGAACCGCTCCCAAATTAATGGGTAGGGGTAAAATATGGGGAGCATCCATCAGAATTACGGGAATATTAGCGGTGTAGATAGGAGCGCATCCTCGCACCATTAATCTGTTACTGTCTCGTGTTTATCTCCACCTTGCACTTGGGTTAATATCGGATGAAAAGGACAAGATCGGACGCATTTGTCGTGGTCTTCCCACGTCTAACGCAGCAGCCTTTCCCCAATACCCTTGCTCACTCCAAACTTTTCATTAATATATGCTTACGTAACCAAAGATTGAGTCAAAAGTGAATGAGCAATTTGTTTACGGGAATTAATCAAGGGCGCCAACGTTTATATAAACATGTGTGAAGGTAAATAATGGGCATTAAAAGTTAATAGATTTTTTTTTTTACACGCTGAAAAGGGGGGGGGGGGAGATCTCGCTTCATAAATTGACTTTTTTCCCCCCCTTATAGCAATAATTTGTAGTCAATTTCATTAAACGATGACAGAACCTGCAGTCCCTGCGGGGACAACTGTTTATCATGTGACCACAAGGTCAAAGAATCCATTGAGTCAGAATGTCTGTCCACTTGGGGATGTGTGCAAACCCTCCCCACCCCCCCCCCCCCCCCCCAAAAAATAAAACTTCACCCCATATCTTGCGACAAAATGGCACGGACGAAAATTGGTAATCACGTGCTGCCTGAACGTTAGTCTTAATAAAGCAACATTATTATTAGTTGTAGAAGCATTACATTGCTCGTCAATGTCACAACAACAGCGACACTGGGGTTACTGCTCTACGCTAACAAGTGATGTATTAATACGGCAATGGAGTTACAGTACTTTCATGAGTGCTGTGCTCGATAGGTTATTTAACAGGCGTGTGCATTATGAGCGGTGGGCACAGCGAACAGGGCACGGTAAACCCATCGACCCGGGTTTGACTCCCAGTCACAGCTAACGTCGGCGGCGAGTGATATCCGAACTGGGACTGGGGCCTCCGGTTTCACCAATGCACACTGACTGGCGTAGTGAAATATGGTCAAATCAGCACCACAACCGACATGCCTGGGGGGGGGGTGGTCTTCATCCAGTCTTGGTTTGAACAATGGGCTGTAAATTGTTATTTTGTATTTGGTTTTATTTAGTGCAAGTTCTGTGACAAAATTGAGCTCAAAATCAATTCTTATTGTTCAGATAACATATTAGTCAGCATAGTGGTTAGCACAATTACCTCTGGGTCCAGGGTTCATCAGGTCTAATCCAAATTCACCCCCCATTGATGTGCTGCTCGAACATTATCATACAGGCGCGACCTCTGCTAATTTGTGTTTACCTAAGAGGAATGCCATTACATCACTCACCAGAGAAGGTCACTATATGCGTGTCACCGTAATGGACACATTTGCATAATTATCAACCATCCTTAAACTGTTCATTCCTGAGAGCGCCAAGTGGGAGGAATAATTTTCGGCCAAATTGATCACGATCGGCATCATCGCCAGTAGCAGCCGTGATCAATCCACTGCTGGATTAAGGCCTGTACACAACAGCACTATCCCTCACAGTTCTGTGGTGCCACAATCGTTTCTCACCGCTGCACATGAGAAGATGTCATCGTCTTCCTGGTTCTTTCGGTAAAGTCACGTAGAAGGGAAATAATAAAATAATAAAAATGAAACATAATAAAATAAAAGGTGAGAATTATTTTATTATGTTTTATTTTTATTATTTTATTATTTCCCTTCTACGTGACTTTACCGAAAGAACCAAGAAGATGAATCCCTGCAGTCACGAAAGCTTTAAATCGATATAAAATATGTCATCGTGTCCGCAGTGGTCATCCTCTTAGGCACGTCCCCTTCTTTTCCTGCGGCTCCATCCGCGGTGTTTCAATTGTTTAACAGTTGCTCTCTCCTTCCGGCGTACATCTCTTCATACAATGATACTGACACCGAACCACCTTTAATAAACTCTTTTTGTTTAAATCTATTTTACCAGGTAAGGCCCACTGGGCTATATAGCTTTTTTTTCACCTGCCCATCACAAATGATAGCTCAACGAAGCGGCTCAGCGTCATTGTGGAAATGTATAGCAGCCAAATACTCGAAGCGCGTGTTGATTCTAAATGTGGAAGGAAAAAACTGGAGGCCCCGGAGAAAAATCCACGCTACCACGGGGAGAACATGCAAACTCCAAATATACAGCAGGCATCATGGTAGGAACGGAACCCACGACCACGCGAGGTAGTTAACATCTCACCACCGTGGTGTATAATAATACTCGTTTTATTTATTTATCGTGTCAATCATGCAAATTGCATCTCAAAATAACGATTGCATCTTCATAATTGCTTGAGGTATACATGTCTGTTGCGTTCTACTCAATGTTATACTGCTTGCTTTATTTACATATTCATTTGCAGAAGCGCACAGCAAATGAATGTGCAAATAAATAAACAACACTGCCCTTTAGCTAGGTATTGCCCTGTATAGGCACTGCCAAGGTGACAATGTCTTATAATATGCTGGAATGATCTTGGAATCACCATTCATAACAGCAATACCAATGCAATGGTATTCTAAATAATGGCAAATCTAGTGTGGATATCGCCTAGACCATTGCGTGTGTGTGATAGTGTTTTGCACGTAATGTTTTGGTATTTTTGCAACGGCGAAACTTTAAAAATGCATGTAAATAGTGTACTTTGCAGACAATGTCATGGCATATTCTCAACAGCATTTGTGATCTTTGACGGGAAAAAACATATCATCTGCGTATTAGGAATGTATTAGGAAGACACTAATGCCAAACATTCCTTGTGAAATATTTATCTTCTCTCCAATCCTAAATATTTCAAATAATAGCACCATAATCCAAAATGAAAATACAGCAAAAAACAATCATCCTTGTGCGAAGCCTTCAGCGAACAGATTTGGGCATTAAATAAAATGAAATGCTAAGCTTTAATGCAGCCGCGGAGGGGAATGAAAAATGAAAGTTTAGATATTGTTGAATTCTTGGGATTAGTTTCGGAGCTGAATTTCAATACCGCAGTTTATCGGCGAGTTTAATAGTGCGCGAATTAAATAAATAACCGTATAAACTGTTAAATAAATAAAGCAATAACAAACAAAACAACCGTGAGGAAGGGCTCTAGCCCGGGGCAAGTTGAACATCTGATTGAACAAATACATCTGCCAATGGGTGCATTCCAATTGAATGGATCAAATGCACAGAAGAAAAAACACAAAGCCCCAGCAGAGTAGATAATCGTGAGAGGACACGCAGTAAGGGAGGACAGTCAGATTTAACTTAATACAGTTGCGGGCGAGTTTGACTTAAGCGAGAGGTGGGGACAGATGCATTATTTTGTGATTTTGGCCCGGGATTTTTCTATTTAAATGAGATTTCGGGACGCTAAGACCTTATTTAATATCGGCGGGAAGGAAATTGCTAAATCCTCTACATCTGACAATCAGGATTCTCCATACGGTTAGGGGTGTGGACGAGATTGAGACTTTTTTTTAAACGTGAGTGTCATACCAATCTGTATGGCACAAAATGCGCTATTTTTTCTGTGGTCCAGCCGTATTTGTTTCACTTCCTTTTAAACCTAATTATTGAGCATATCCACATTTAAAATATATATGATTGAGTGCAATGGATACATTTTTTTTATTTGAGAAATGTATAAACCACGGTCCCATAATCCAACCCCATTTGCTGCAGACTTAAACCAAATCGAGAGCAACAATGGCAAATGTTAATTGTTGAGGATTGCGTATTGTAATGAAAATACACTTTGTGCAAATGAAAGTGCGTCTAAGCTATTATCACGTCCGGCGTTGAAGTACCGTTGATAAGCTCTGCGGATTACGGAGGATACGTGGTATTGTTACTTTTAATCACGCCGTGTTTGTTTTGAAGGACAATGCTTATCAGCTTACACTTGATGATTTCGCGAGTTGTCGGGTTAGGAATGGCTGGCTTTCCGCACTGGATGTTCAGCCGTAAGATAAGTCATTATTAATGCCACATGTGCCCAAGGCCATGTGCTTTACACTCTTTAATGTTCCATTTTTTTTACGCAATTGGTTATTCTTAATTGGAATTATCAACAGGGAAACAAGTGGCATTATTCAAACCGGGACAGATTTTGCTCACTTGGTCACATCTCGTCGAAGTGGTGTACTACTCACACGAGCAGTGAGGCGTTGTTCATCGCCTCTTTAAAGTCCATAGACAGTGGTGGAGATTCCACGTTCATATGGCGGGCAGGGGGTCGTGTATTTCCACGGGACAACCGCTGTTTGATTGACCCACAAATTGGTACCTATTTTATAGACCCCTCCCCCAGATGGATACTGGGTTGACCCCCCCTCCCCAACCTGGAAGTGACTTCGCATTGTGAACCGCTCGCTCTGCCTTGAGCCACGTGGCGCGTTGTTTGATTTGTTTTATCCTCCATTCCAGTAGCGCTCTGGACAATATAATTTAGATTTGTATTTATTTTGTGTTTTACCAGGTAAGGCCCACTGAGCTCTATATCTTTTTTTCAGAAGCGACCTGACCACAAATGATAGCTCAACGAAGCGGCTTGTCGTCACGTGGGAATTTATAGCAGCCAGATACTCTAAACGCAAGACATTCGCAGAAGGGATGTGAGGATCAGAGTTTTCACTTGCGTCAATGCTGATGCCAATCAATGAGTGACATCCCAACGTTAGATGCTGTGCATCGTGTTACTAGAGCCAACGATATTCCATTAAGACATCATACCTGATGACTGGACATGTGAAAAAAGAGCTTCAGCGTTCATCGGATTCCTCCGGTCCTAAATAAGAGATTCTGATTCTGAAAAATGTGTCGTAGCGCATAGGGCCTCACAGTCTCTCTGCTCGGAACGTACTCAACCAAGTCCCCGCAACCGTAGTAAAGCTTGTACGTCTCAATGTGTTCAATGATTTACAGTAATCCCTCGCCACTTCGCGGTTCAAGTTTCGCGGCCTCAGTGCATCGCGGATTTTTCGAACTGATTTAAAGGCCTCATTATACCTGTGCAGTAACACCATCATCATCATCATTCATCATCACATTCATCGAACTGCACAGGTATGTCATCGTCGTCATTGTCATCGTCATTGTCGTCGTCGTCATTACTGGAGTCAAGTCTCAAGATACTACTGTCATTGGTGAGTGTAGAACACCATGATACGTATCGTATGAGAGAGAGAATGTATAATATTAAGGTTTTATAATTAAATAGATTTAAGTAAAATATATATATAAAGTATAAATATACATATTTTAAACATTCTGGTACCCACACACACACATATACGGAAATTCCTAGGGGGCCAATCCTACTTCGCGGATTTTCACTTATCACGAGGGGTTTCGGTCCCCATTAACCGCGATAAACGAGGGATCACTGGTACACCCGTGGCTCTAACCCTGGTGTGCACGCACGCCCAGCGGGTGCGAGATGCCCCTTTCTGGGGGGAGGGTGCGGGACGTGGCCAAATTTTTTGAGACGGTAAATCAACGAAACACAAATTGAGCACGTCAGTTACAACCACTTTGTTTCGTGACACCTACGTCATGATTAACATTATCCTTGTTTTAACCACCGAGCACCGACTGGGGTTCAAGGCAGCAGTAAATGTTAAGAACCCACTTGGACAGCGACATCTGCCGGACAGCACAACTACCCTGTGGGGCAGTTGACTGCCCGTGCCCTCACAACTAACTCCTCAATTTTTATGGCTATTAACATCTCTTTATCGTTGTCCCACTCTTCTCAACTCGTTTCTAGCGTTCTTATGTGTTTGCGGGTTCACTTGCGCGCAGTTTTCTTCTCCACGTTTATCCTAAAGTCAACATTAACGTCCAACGTGCATATCATGAGCATATACGACGGGTAGGTCACCAGTATTCACGCTGACAAATTCCATGCATGTTTTGTGAGCGTGATAATGTCCACGATTTGATCGATGTGGTTTTCATAAGACGTACTAAGAGATGTGTACGCTGAAAGTATTTAGGGACATGTGCCACTAAACACTCACTGCACAAGTTATTATAAATATATGTCGTCGTAGTTGTTTTCTTTGTAACATGTAGAGACTGGTCAAAGGTCATCGCACCTGCAGGTAAACATAGCAGCAAAGGTGTGCACATTCTTCCACTTGATCACCTCGGGGCTTGAACACCAAAACAAAAGTTTGCTGCTACCTCAAGGGTCACATATTCTTCTTCTCATTATTATTATTATTGCAGAGTAGCAGGTAAGCATGCTTCCTTCACGTCATGAGGCCTGCAAATTGACCTTGCTGTGACATGCCTAAGCCAACCAGGTGGCTAGCTGGAAGAGTGGGAATGTTGTGATTTCAGGCACATATATGGGCTCAACTCAGCTCTTCGTCCGTCTGTTGTTGATAGCATTAGTACCCGCTCTGTGAGGAAATCAACAGTGAATTAGACTCACCCCCGCCATGGTAATGTGGAATTTCCATTGCTGGTTTATGGATACAAACGGGAGATGAGCGCTGCTCGCTCGAATTGGAATACAGTGAATTCGACTCACCCCCGCCATGGTAATGTGGAATTTCCATTGCTGGTTTATGGATACAAACGGGAGATGAGCGCTGCTCGCTCGAATTGGAATACAGTTCTTTACATTTCACTGGAAAGCAAATGTTGGCAAAGGTAACCGTCGTTCGTGAGTAGTGTTACTGGGTCACAAAGTCCGGACATGGGCACCAATACCACAGTCACCATGACTGCAGTGCAATCCCAAAATCAGGCGGTAAGATATTTCGAAATTACGTAAAATCAGGAGATGTTTATGCGAGCATTTTCTAGATTTAAACTCACGCCAGGCAGCATACGTACATGTGATCGCCATCGAAAGATAATACAACTCATTTAAGTGTGGTTTGGCTACGAACGTTGTGACGAGTTCACTAAAATCTGTTTTCTTTTTTGCATTTATCTGATGACATCTAGTGAGCAATATGCAGCACTACGTTTATTTTGTTACATTCGAAAAAAAAATGTGTTTAATTATCAGTTGACATTTGCCCTCAATGTCCAAAATGCGCAACAAAATTTGCAAGCGACATTGTTTTACGCCTTGTTATTGTATAGCCCGTTTTGCATTCCACTAATGACATTATAATTACTTATTACATTGCCCAAACATCTGCCATTGTCTCGTGAAGGATATCAATGTTACCTGTGTTTATCATTTACTACATTGCTTGCATTTTTTGATTATTGCACTGGCACTACGTTGTTGCGCTCTTCGTTTTGTAAGCACTTTGTTCATCTTGCACGCGTCCTGTTGTCCTTTCCCCGCCCCTCCGATGTATCACGAGTCGGCCACGCACGGCGCGAAAGAAGTTCAAGTCCACCGTGCGTGTGTCCGATTCGTCAGCCATGATCTCTCCACTGCTCGGCATAGGCCTCTCCAAGCCGTCAGTCACCTCACGGAGTCTTGCGATGCAGCAATCCGTCTCCCGTGTGCCCGCGAGCTGATTGTGTCGCTCCCGTCGCTCCATCTCCACCGTAGACGTTCGTTGTTCGCCGCTCTGTCGTTCACCTTCACCGCCGGCCATTATCCCTTCTGACAACAACTCCTCCTCGAGCCCACGACGCTTCTGAGCAATTAATGAAACGTATCGAACCCTTTGCTACGGCACACAAAATGATCATGAGCGTCATCGTAGAGAATGTAAAAGTACAAAAAAAATAGATAGCCATGAACCCCGCCGTCTTTTGGGGGGAGGGGTACATCATTTCTCTTTGTTAGAGAATCTGACTGCACGAGGAAAAGCGTGCATTGAAACAAGCCACCAATTATTATTTCTCATATATACATCTCGGATTCGGTCCCCACACATTCACCCACATGCTTGCATTATGACCAGCTAAACACGAGCATTAAACGGTATGGTGTTACTTTAGAAAAAATAAAATTTCCGTTTGAAACTATTTAATCGCGACAAAAATATTTCCCAAAAACGACATTTAGATCTGGGCATTGGCGTTGGTGAGCCACGTGACGAGTTTCATAGAAATGAGTTGCCGGGGCTCTGTATATTTCAGTGTCACGTGTGAGATGTCCGTGGATCGGCAGATGGGCGCACATAATATTTTCTGGACACAGCAATGAGTAGCCTATCGGCTCGCCTCAACAAATTAAATTACTCAAGATCACTCAAACGCAATGGGTGGAGCAGTGACGCAGTGGTTTGGGCACTGCACTAATGAATTCTAGCACCCTTGAGTTTGATTCCTGGCCACGGCTAACATCAGTGGCGAGTGATATCTGTACCAGGCCCCTGGCCTCCTCTTCCACCTAGCAACACTGACCAGTGTGGTGAAGTATGGTCACAGACTATGATGGGTCTTCATCCAATAGTGATGGCAATGGACCGTAACTGGGGTTTTAGTGCAAGGAATATGGCAAAAGCTGAGCTCAATATCAATGAATTATTATTCTCATATGAAATTAGTCGGCATAGTGGTGAGCACAATTACCTTTGGGTCCAGGGTTCATCAGGTCCGATCCAAATTCAATCCCCATTGATGTGCTGCTCGAACATTATCATACAAGCGCGACCTCTTCTAATTTGTGTTTACCTAAGAGGAATGCCATTCCACCGCTCACAAGAGCAGATCACTGTACCCATGTCACCGTCATGGGCAGATTTGCATAATTGTCAATCCAGCAGTGGAATGACAAAGGGGGTTGTCAAATAATTATTGCATTAACGCGACATTAAAGAGAGCAAACCTTTTAAAACAATTGACAGTAGCCTCGGCAGTGCGGTTTTGGGAATGAAGCTTTAAATGTATAGAAGAGAATTAATGTTTGCGCAGGCCATTCAGTGCGTGCATGCTGAATAGTTTTAATTGACAAGGGCCAGCATTGGGAACACAACATTTAGGGGCAGTGCATCACAACCCCCACAGCAACACCGCTCGGTAAGCTTTCCCCGATTACCAACCATCAGGTGCGTGGAGTGGGCAATGGCTTCATTTTCACATGAAAAAAACAAGCTGATCATCACGAAAATGCGGAAGACTGGAGTTGAGAAACACTTATTTAGGGCAAGATCAAAACACAGGGTGGCAAGTGCGTTTAACGAGAAGGGCGTGCTGGTTACAACTAAACTGCCGAACGGCTTTCGACTCGTGTGTAACACAGAGATGATGACATCGGCGTGCCTTGAATCTCATCCTGAACGCGCCGGGTCACTTTTGTTTCATTTACTCTTCTCCTCCACGATCATTTTAGTTCCCTTTGTTGTCGCGTTCAAGGCCAACATTCTGCGCAACTAACTTTCTCGCTGACGATCTACCAAGTGTGCGCAATAGCCCTCTTTGTAACTCCACTGCTGCATGAGCGGGGGGTGGGGGGGTTGTTTGACCATACTTCACAACATTTTTTGGCAACGTGGGTTGGTGAAGGTGGCGCCCATTGAATTGTCGCATTGTCCAGGGGGTCAGCAACTTGCGGCCCCTGGAGCCGCGTGTGGCTCTTTAAAGAACTGCGATACGGCTCTTGAAATATTACCGAATTTGAAAAAATTGGCTCTTATTGTTACTTTGTTTGCCGAGCCCTGACCAGAGGAGTCCAGTTCACCATGGTAGTCCAATTCACCATGTAAGTGTAGTTCACCATGTAAGTGTAGTTCACCATGTAAGTGTAGTTCACCATGTAAGTCTAGTTCACCATGTAAGTGTAGTTCACCATGTAAGTGTAGTTCACCATGAAAGTGTAGTTCACCATGTAAGTGTAGTTCACCATGTAAGTGTAGTTCACCATGTAAGTGTAGTTCACCATGTAAGTCTAGTTCACCATGTAATGTAGTTCACCATGTAAGTGTAGTTCACCATGTAAGTGTAGTTCACCATGTAAGTGTAGTTCACCATGAAAGTGTAGTTCACCATGTAAGTGTAGTTCACCATGAAAGTGTAGTTCACCATGTAAGTGTAGTTCACCATGTAAGTCTAGTTCACCATGTAATGTAGTTCACCATGTAAGTGTAGTTCACCATGTAAGTGTAGTTCACCATGTAAGTGTAGTTCACCATGAAAGTGTAGTTCACCATGTAAGTGTAGTTCACCATGTAAGTCTAGTTCACCATGTAAGTGTAGTTCACCATGTAAGTGTAGTTCACCATGTAAGTGTAGTTCACCATGAAAGTGTAGTTCACCATGTAAGTGTAGTTCACCATGTAAGTGTAGTTCACCATGTAAGTGTAGTTCACCATGAAAGTGTAGTTCACCATGTCAGTCTAGTTCACCAAGTGACACGCTAAGGGGCCCACCGTTTCGTATTCACTACAGTGCGTTGGCGGCTCTTGAAATATTTTTTTTTATTTCTTCTCATATAAACCGCATTCGAAAACAATGGCTCTTCTTGTTATGTTGGTGACAATGTGACCCTACGTAGCGATAATAATTACGAGCTTGCTGACAATGACTCAACATCGAGCGCGAACTCGTTACAAGTCACCCCGCTGATTCAGAATCGCCACGTGGGTCTCAGAAGTCTCCCACCTCGGATCAGAGGTCGCAACCGGGTACCCGATACCCGTACCCTACCCGATACCCGGCTACCCGTACCCGGCCAGGTACGGGTACCCGTTTGCGACCCTGGTGCGGCCGGGTACGGGTACGGGTAGGCCGTGAGTCACTGGTGAGTCACCGTTTGTCACTCATTTCGGGTAGGGTACGGGTACGGGTAGGGAACGGGTACCCGTACCCGGCCGTACCTGTACCCGGCCGGGTACGGGTACGGTACCCATTTGCGACCCTGGTGCGGCCGGGTACGGGTACGGGTAAGGAATCAAAACCCGTTTGCGACCTCTGCCTCAGATCCACTCCATCCCTCTTGGACTCTCTCTCTCTGGACGTGCTTGCTATCTTGTACGACAACCTCGCCCGTCGAATGCGTTTCCTCTTCAGGCAGTGCGTTGTTGACAAATGTGTTGAAGTTGTTTGTTTGTTTATTTGTGCTCGTAGCCATCGGCAAGAAATGTTGTCTGACCAGTGGCGGTGCCGTTCCAATGCAGTAACATTGTACGGTAAGCCCCCCACTTAAGCCACCCATCCACCCCGCTCCCTTCTCTCCACCACCACCACCAAACCCTTTCGCTGGTTACTGTTTGGCGGAGTCGCTCTGCTCGTGCTGCTATTGTTCACTTCTAACACTCCTCGGTTGATCTTCTTGGTTCTTTCGGTAAAGTCACGTAGAATGGGAAAAAAAAAACATAATCAAATTATTCTCACGACGTTTCGGCCACAACGCAAGCAGCTCCACCTGAGGACGGCTGCTTGCGTTGTGGCCGAAACGTCGTGAGAATTATTTTATGATGTTTTATTTTTATTATTTTATTATTTCCATTCTACGTGACGACTTTACCGAAATAAACCAAGAAGATGAATCCCTGCAGTCACGAAAGCTTTAAATCGAAATAAAACTCCTCGGTTGCGTTGTGGGTTTTTTTACCACCACAACCACAACCACCACCACCGCCACCACAGAGTTGACGGCTTTCATCGCGACGCCGTTCCCCGTGGCCCCCACCGAAGCCCTCGGCTCGTCGCCGCTCCGCTCGCTTTTACCCCGCACTTTGCCTCGGGCTTCGCTCGCGGCCCATCCCAAGGGCGCCCATCCCCTCCGTCCGTCCCATCTGCCCTCGGTAAAAAGACTTCAAACCTCGGCGTCCGACAAACACACCGAGGGCGGGAAGACTCCACCACCTTCCATGCCGCCACCAGCCAGTCGCCCCCCCCCCCTACCGCCCCTACACCAGACCCCCCCCCTAGCCCTCCCCCATACCAGTCCCCCTACCCTATCAGCCACCCCCCAGCCCCCCCCCCATACCAGCCCCCACCCTACCAGCCCCCCCTAGCCCTCCCCCATACCAGCCCCCCTACCCTACTAGCCCCCCCCCCTAGCCCTCCCCATACCAGCCCCCCACCCTAACAGCCCCCCCTAGCCCTCCCCCATACCAGCCCCCCTACCCTACTAGCCCCCCCTAGCCCTCCCCATACCAGCCCCCCACCCTAACAGCCCCCCCTCGCTCTCTCCCTATCGTACAGCTCCCCCCCACCAGATCCCCGATACCAGCCCCCCCGCCCTCACTACCATCACCCCCTCCACCCTACTAGCCCCCCCCCCCCACAACCAGCTCACCCCCACCCCACCATCAACCCCCCCGCCCCCCAAACAGCCCCCACCCTCCCTAGCAGCAGCTCACCACCGATGCCCGCGATTCGCCACGAAGCAGCTTCGACGTCACCACGGCGCCTGTGCCAGGCCAGGTGCACTTTGAGGCTATCGCGTGAAGTGTCAAAGGCTCGCTGGTGGGAAGGTCACGGGACCGACCCAGGCTCCATAGGTTAACTGCTGTGCCAGGCTAGGTGCAGGAGGTCACGGGACAGACCCAGGTGCCATGGGTTGACTGCTGTGCCAGGCTAGGTGCAGGAGGTCACGGTACAGACTCAGGTGCCATGGGTTGACTTCTGTGCCAGGCTAGGTGCAGGAGGTCACGGGACAGACCCAGGTGTCATGGGTTAACTGCTGTGCCAGGGTAGGTGCAGGAGGTCACGGGACAGACCCAGGCTCCATGGGTTGACTGCTGTGCCAGGCTAGGTGCAGGAGGTCACGGGACAGACCCAGGCTCCATGGGTTAACTGCTGTGCCAGGCTAGGTGCAGGAGGTCACGGGACAGACCCAGGTGCCATGGGTTGACTGCTGTGCCAGGCTAGGTGCAGGAGGTCACGGTACAGACTCAGGTGCCATGGGTTGACTTCTGTGCCAGGCTAGGTGCAGGAGGTCACGGGACAGACCCAGGTGTCATGGGTTAACTGCTGTGCCAGGCTAGGTGCAGGAGGTCACGGGACAGACCCAGGCTCCATGGGTTGACTGCTGTGCCAGGCTAGGTGCAGGAGAGCACGGGACAGACCCAGGCTCCATGGGTTAACTGCTGTGCCAGGCTAGGTGCAGGAGGTCACGGGACAGACTCAGGTGCCATGGGTTGACTTTGTATCAGGATAGGGACAGGAGGTCACGGGACAGACCCAGGTGCTATGGGTTGACTGCTGTGCCAGGCTAGGTGCAGGAGGTCACGGGACAGACCCAAGTGCCATGGGTTGACTGCTGTGCCAGGCTAGGTGCAGGAGGTCACGGGACAGACTCAGGTGCCACGGGTTGACTGCTGTGCCAGGCTAGGTGCAGGAGGTCACGGGACAGACTCAGGTGACATGGGATGATTGCTGTGCCAGGCTAGGTGCAGGAGGTCAGGGGACAGACCCAGGTGCCACGGGTTGACTGCTGTGCCAGGCTAGGTGCAGGAGGTCACGGGACAGACTCAGGTGACATGGGATGACGGCTGTGCCAGGCTAGGTGCAGGAGGTCAGGGGACAGACCCAGGTGCCATGGGTTAACTGCTGTGCCCATAGAAGCGTCGCTCCTCTGCCCTCCGTTGTTGTCGGAGGGCGACTGCCTGCAACTGCCCAGTAGCAGCAGCGTCCTTCTCGAGCCCCCCCCCCACCACATTCACTCTCACCCTCTCACGTCAAGCGGGTAAACAATTCTGAATATCTCCAGGCCCCCCCACCCGTCACCCGCTTTCAATTCTCCTTCCGCACTAAACACCGATAGCAATCTGCGATGCGATAACAATGCGGATTTACAGAGCGTCTCAATGTGACCGTATATCAAAATGCTACGCAGCACTCTTTGGCCTCCGTTCCATTTCGTGTGTCCGCGTTTATCATTCGTGTTTCATGTCAAGGGCGCTCCTCTAGGCACGTTTGTGTGTTGCTTTCGTTCTTAAGTTCGGTTGTACAAATGTCTCGACGGTTATGAGACACGTACAGCTCTCTTGTCCATCCACTGCCGGATGAAAGCTTCCCCAATGCCGTATTATCATTATTCATGGGCGGGGGGGGGGGTGTTTGACCATGCTTCGCCATGCTTGTAGGTGTGAGTCGACGAAGGCAGGGAGCATATACACGGGAGCATAGAAGCACAGTACAACAACTTCTATTATTTGTGCTGCCCTGCTTCCAACTGGACGATGTGGCCCTGCAGAAAGCGTACCGCGTCTGTTTTGTGCATGGTGCTCGCCCATGCAGGCACGATGTCGGATCAGCCCGACTTAGTGACATCTAACGCGATCGGTCTCATTACGGGTGATTGGGCCATGCCCTAATGTGGATTTGTGTAGCGCCTAAATCCTACCGCAAGTCAAGACGCTGTACATTAACAGCGGGCATATTTATTGTAACGAGATAAATAGGGCAGTCAGTAATATGCAGAGTGAATAAAATAAAGGTCTTGAGCCTGGGGGTATAGGAAAGCGACAGCGCTCACGGCTGGTGGAAGGCAGTTTCCAGACAGTGGGGGCAGCAGAGGAGAAGGGAGCGACCTCCCACTGAGTGACCACCCAACTCCTTCCAGGCCCCTACGCTCGGCAATAAACAGCAGCAGCAGCATCAGCAGCAGCAGCGGCAAATGTCACGCACATTGCTTGTCCCCCAAAAGTCTGCAACGCTATCGCTCTCACGCATTTACGTGCATGAATACCCCCGGCGGCTTACTTTGCAATCACGCTCTAAATTATACGGTCTCCAAACCTCAAGCAGTGCACACTTTGTATGTTGATGAATGCGGTGTCCACGCGCGAGGAAGAACGAACAGTTTCGGGTGTGTCTGCACAGATTCACGCGTACAGCTGCTATAGGGAACTGTGATCTCCCCCACACACACACACAACGCATCAGAGGAATTGGCCAAACATCCGAAGCAGAACTTCAGAAAGCAGTCTTGAGACCAGCCCTGTAAGCACGACCTAGTTTAACGGGGTAGGGGGGAGGGGCATATACAACTTTTGGGGGGCGGGGCGGGGATAAGACAAAGTCAAGAAACTTAAAAAAAAACGTTAAACAATTATAATCCTCTCCGACGCGATGGGACGGAATGCGTCACTTGCAGATCACCAACTCAGAGTTGAGAAAAATGCGACCGATCAGCAGGCGGACAGTGAAACAAAAGACAAAACCGTTGACCGGTTTCGCCCTCATTATGACTCGTCAGCACAGCACAGCCATCAATGATAGCTGCTGCCACATGCCTCTGGGAAGTCAAACTATACCCGCGTTTCGTGTGTTGTCCTTTCTCCTGTGAGCGCGCATACAAGTGTAATGACGACTTGGCACGCAATTCTCTTGAGATGGCACTTTATTGAAGACACGTTCGCTTGACATCAGGCGGAGATCCCCACTGCAACAGCCCCTAGTCACCTGCGCATCTCCCCCTTAAATACCGACACGAGGCCACGCAGGTGTTCATAGTGGAACGCGCAAATCACTGCATTGCTGTTCCAGCCCGGACAGATATTCCAGCAACATGAGTTAATCGCAAGTTATCAACATATCAGTCAGCCGCTGACTGGCGTCTCCATGTCAGCGCTTATTGGCGCGTGAGAATGAGACTTTCGAAATAAGTCGAGCGTTATGCTGGCGAAACTTTTTCAGCAACTCATCTTTGAAACTGTTGAATATATTTAACTGTCCCTGGCAGGAGCGTTGGGAGACTTTGGCTGACTCCGTCCCTGAATCTCATCGGAAGCACTGTTTGAATTCGATGAAATTTTAATGATGGCGTGTTAAATTATATACAGCATTATATTAATACACACGTTGAGTCCCCCCCCCCCCACCCCTTGTACAATATGCTACGTGATTTTAAAAATATATGTTAGGGGCAAATTAAATCCCTCTCGGGAGCTTGAATTTTAGCAATATATTAACAGATTTCAAAGTTTACTTGCAATCAATTTCATGTATGGATATGCACGCACCGATTTCTGTGTAAAAGATAGTTTTTTTAATTGTTGTGAAGTTGCACTTTGTTGTTTTCTTTTTGAATGTCTCAAGATTTGGACAGAGCATGCCAGAGAATCACTTGCGGATCTTTCCCACTGCCTTTCGGGGCTAACCACGACAGCGCTCACTGCGCACTCAAATTGACTCATTAATTAATGTGCCGCTCTTTGTCCCTGCAAATTATTTGTGTTATTTTAAATTTCCAATCACATCTCGGCTAAAAGACGAGTTTAGACTTGAAATTTGGAGCCAAACCGAGTCAAACATCTGTGGTCACGGATGCTAAAACTTTCACGAGAACGTAAAAATGAATCCGTAAAAACAAAGTTTTTCACTATAAATCCTTTATATGCGTGTTCAATGGGCCACAACCCAGCCCACATTGGTCTTTGAAACGGGCGGCTAGAGTCCTCTCGTCCTCTGGCTTGAGATGGCTGCCACCTATGGGTCAGATGATTGCATGCCACCATTAAGCAATTGGTAATTAAATATCTTTTTTTTTACCTAAAAAGTGTAACATTTTGGAATAAATTTTTCACGAAAAGAAATTGTCACGCACAACGAGTCTGTGCGCAAAATGTCAGCTTGATTGGATCACGGGAAGTGGGTTAAAAAACGACCGAAAGATTTGCACGGTCGTAAGCGCGCAAGCAAGCAAGCAAGTGAACTTAATATAAAGGATTTAAAAATACAAAACGTGGTTTGTGCTTCTGGGGTTTTTCAACAATAATTATCGTGAAAGTTTCGTGATTTTGCTCACACGCGCTGTCAGATTGAGGGCACAAGATCTCTGTAGATTAAATAATCTCCACAGCCCAGATAATGTAGCAAGGTAACGAAAAGGGCAAAGCAACGTTTACTTTCTGTTCGAGAACGCGCAGATTTTTTTGAGATAAAAAAAATATCCAAACACCTTTATAGCCCACGCAGCCACGCATCGACTTGGTGAATCTTTCTGGAGATGTTTTTTTTTTATTTTTGAACCATCAATCCAACCGTTTTATTACACATAACGAAATTTGAGAAAATAATTGGACTGCCCATGTCGGCATTGAAATAATAATTGGAGCAACAACAAACCAACTTATGCAATAAAATGCAACTTACCCCCCCACCACATCTGACATTGTTCTTTCACTTTGAAGCAAGAAAGAACAGATGCTGAAAGCTCTGGGTAACTGCTTGAGGCGAGCAATCGTGTTTTTTCTAGAGAGTGGTGTCTTATAGAATTGTAGCAAAGACTGGACTTGTGATTGTGCATATTAAAGGCAACGTTTGCATTTTAAACAAGTCACTGTTTAATTCATAAGATTCGTTGTGTATTATAAATGAGAAAACGTTGTCATCTGGAGCTGCTGCATGTATTTTTCACTTTCCTCTCCGTGGGACCGAACGTGTGGCAGTCGTGCCAACATGAAAACAACAACGACAAAAACTCACAAACAACAACAACAGCAGCGGCAGCGCTGCGTCCGACGAAAAATCCATACTGAAAACAGGCAACAGACTGGAGGGAAAGTGTGGTTATTCTTCTACCTTGTTTTAATATACCCTGACAGTTATTACAAGCGACACTTTGAATTTGTATGTATCTTTTCTAACACAGCTTGTATAGGAGTTTTTTTAATGTAAATAATAAAACAATGGGGATTTTTTTTCCACAGCAAAAATTCCAATTCTAAATTCTAGATTTGAAGCTTTCGTGACTGCAAGGAATCATCTTCTTAGGTTTTTTCGGTAAAGTCACGTAGAAAGTAAAATAAAATAAAAACAAAAATCACGACGTGTTGCCTCCGAAACGTCGTGATTTTTGTTTTTATTTTATTTTACTTTCTACGTGACTTTACCGAAAAAACCTAAGAAGATGATTCCAATTCTAAAATCCACAAGGAAAAAAAATGCTACCGTCAATCGTCAAAGTTGGATGGGAATTACGCGGAAAGACTTTGGTACCGTCGAGAATTATCATCAACGATAGATGCAGTATTCCATCGCCACGTTGAAAATGTAAAAAAAAACCTTCTGAAAAGGCTTTAGAAATTGGCGCAGTTTTGACTTGACATTACCGCCATTCATGTATCCACTGCTGGATGAAAGCGTCCCCGTGTTGTGTTGAACATGGGGGTCGTGTGACCTTACTTGACCTTACGATGGTCAGTGTGGGGGTCGTGTGACCTTACTTGACCTTACGATGGTCAGTGTGGGGGTCGTGTGACCTTACTTGACCTTACGATGGTCAGTGTGGGGGTTGTGTGACCTTACTTGACCTTACGATGGTCAGTGTGGGGGTTGTGTGACCTTACTTGACCTTACGATGGTCAGTGTGGGGGTTGTGTGACCTTACTTGACCTTACGATGGTCAGTGTGGGGGTTGTGTGACCTTACTTGACCTTACGATGGTCAGTGTGGGGGTCGTGTGACCTTACTTGACCTTACGATGGTCAATGTGGGGGTTGGTGAAGGGAGTGGGCCAGCATCGGTTCTTATGTCACTCGCCACTGGTATTGAGCCGTGGTCAGTCATCAAACTCAGATTTTCGGGTTGAGAGCACGGTGCGCCAACCAGTGGCACACCCACCACTTACTCCCCCAACCGCCCCCAACGCAAAAAATGCCACGCAGTTCATTCACACCGCTCAACGTTCGTGAAAGATGAGTGATATGTGAAAAATATGATTGTTGTTGGATGCTGAGACGTAATATTTGATGGTGGAAACCACACGACACGAGTTCGTTTTGGCAGTTTCACGCAGAACTCACGACAGATGTCAAGATTCTCGATAACTTATGCGCGAGCACAGCGCTTTCATTCAATCTAACTAAAGTGCATTGTGTATTACCGTGAACAACTTTGACTCCGACAGAACTACTCAATATTTGTTTTCTATGTTTTGCTTGGCGTCAAGAATGTCCTCACGCACGGATAACGTTTTGGCGCACGTTGTATTTATCTCGCTTGGATAATCCCCGCTTACGTTTCTGCAATACGAGACATTCAGACGAGCAAACAAGTTCATTAATTCAGTGTCACTTCAGCTCACAGTCTTTAAAATAAATAAAGAAATAAACACACAGGCTGCGATCGCGAATTTGCTATGGCGAGTGTGCCGTGTAAGCATCGGCTATCACAGGGGTTTGCGTTCAATCAAACGGCGTGCCCTATACAACAGGAAACCGATGGCACATACCGTTAGACAACCCTCACAGATTATTCGATTGGTTCACACAATACCAACGAGGATTTTATGACTGCTTGTGTTGTGGTTATTGCAAACATGATGCCTTGTATAAAGGTGTCAGTTTTTGTACCAGTTGAAAGGGTAAAAACCTATTACTATATTTTGCCACTGGTAAATGAGGTCTCATAGTGTAAATGCTTGCCCCGAGCTCTCAATACTCTGATATTGCGCTGTTTTTGAGTTGTACGCCTTTTGGCGTCATCTGGTCCAACACCTATGGAGACTAGGCTCTAAGAAAAGCTGTCTCGGGTGTGGACCAATCAACTTCAAGGACAGTGCATATCATTATCATCATCAGAGTTGTTTCTTTTTGTTTGCATTTTGACTGCTTGTGTTGTGGTTATTGCGAACATGATGCCTTGTAGAAAGGTGTCAGTTTTTGTACCAGTTGAAAGGGTAAAAACCTATTACTATATTACAAAGTGTCTGAACGCAGCTGGATCTGTTCTATTCTTGCGTGTGTCAACATGTTCGTGAGCGAAACGCCGATAGCGAAGTCTGATACCCACTAGAGGAGTTCAGCTGAAAGTTTGTGGAGTTTTGGTATTCCTCCTCTTCCGTTATACGAATGTATGCTGAACTTCTTTCGCACCGTACGTAGCCAACCGTTCTAATCCATTGAATGAGCGCAGGGTACAGTGGTTTACTCTGTGGCCCATCGTTTGGGAATTGCACGGCCACCATTTAGTTCGTGCGCATGGAGGGGGGAGGGGGTTTTAACCCAAACGCGTATGCTTGCATATGAGGGGTCTACTGACAATGTGCGTACGCTTAGGAAACGGGGGCGGGGGGGTGAAACATCGATAATAATTTGTCTACTTTGGCCTTCAAATGAGTTAGATAGTCCGGCGGTGGACTATCCGTTTGCTTAAACACGTTAATATGCGTGGATTAAGTATCGGCCGTTCTATAGGATTCGGGGGGGGGGGGGGTGCGTCAGGCGTACGTACGCAGGTGGGGGGGGGGGGTGTAAAAAGTCCGCGTGCGTACAGGGAGGGGGGGGAGGGGTCAAGTTTTGACAGATTTTTGCGTCCCTACTAAATGGATGGCCCCCTGCCGTGGCTTGTGTATTTAACAAACAAAACACATTCTGAAAGAGAGGCGTGTGTGTGTGTGTGTGCATTTGCCTTGCCGATGTTCTGACGCGGTGGATGGTTCCACCACCAGCGTCGTTGAGGGATGCCGACGAAGCCATGAGGTGTGATGTTTAGGTGTCTGATGAGGTGTCTATTCTGGACTTCGGTTCAACTGTTCGCCCGCGCTTTCTAAACGCTTCACCATTGAGGGGACGTGTGCAGTGAGATCATTTGAATGGTCAATTGTGTTGGAGGAAGTCGTCAGTGGTGGGTGACTTCTAGATGAGACAAGGTAAGGTTCCCTTGGGCAACAACTCGTCGCTCGAAGAAAACGATGGCCGGTGGGTGAAGACGATCGCAAGAGTTGCGGCCACAGGAAGGAAAGGGTCCACTTGAGAGATGGAGCGATGAAACTGGCTCATGTGCCAGGAGCTCGGTAAGTTGTTGCATCGGGAGACCGAGTGAGATAACAGAGTGTGAACGGGCAAAGGAAAATAATTATAGACCTTAGAGGCAGCAGCACAGAAGCAGCGACCCCCTCCTCATTGAGGTGAGGCAGTGGCATGCCCTTGCATCAATGTTTGTCTAAAGCGCCTCTCTCTCTACAGAGATGGGCGCCGCTGTAGCGAGATGTTAACTACCTCGCATGGTATGCAAGAAGTCGTGGGTTCGATCTCGACCCTGATGCCTGTTGTATATTTGGCGTTTGGAGGTTCTCCCCGTGGTCGGTCGGCTGTTATACATTTCCACGTGACGAGCCACTTCGTTGAGCTATCATTTTTGTGGACAGGTCGCTTCTAAAAAAAATAACGAGCTCAGCGGGCCTTACCTGGTAATATTTTTTTGTTTAAATGATTCACAGTTAATAGAGACATGGCCCTCTAATTCTGCAACACACACTCTAAACTTTCTAACAGACCACACGAGGCACCCGCATCTGCTTTATTTTAGCACACACTTCGTGCTGTTCACAAATGCACGCATATCTCCATTGTGGAGAAGCGGCTACGACTCTATCCGTACGATGTCTTTAAACACATTGGCGATGCGATGACTCGCATAGGAAGTGCTGTCCCGCAGACACAAAGTTGCATTTAAGTTCATTCTAAGCACAAAAAATCCTCCGATATGGGACTTAAACGGCTTGTCAAGGCGAATCAGTGACGTCAGCGGCAAAGCAGGGTTGACAGGCCACGAAGGCAGCTAATCCCGGAATTAAAGCGATCTTCTCTTTCAATTTACCTTTCTCAAGTGAGAATTTTAAATCGAGACTTGTAAAAATGAGGGTCAACCCTATGCAAAAGGTTATCATTCTCATTATAGTCTCATTTCGACAGAAATAACAATTTCCTCCAACGAATTGTTTTCCATCAAACGTCAGTTTTGCTTTTTTTTTTTTAAAGTGCGTGGGACGTCCGCAAGAGTGTTCAGCAGATGATCGCTGTGATCGTATTCCTCTTAAATATGCATCGGGGGATCTTATTTTGAGCACGTGATTTCTTTTCCCCCCGTCCTTCGTTAATGTCAGTGTGGCTGTGTTACCATGCCTGTGGATATGTACGGATGGTTTTGTGTGTTTTTTCAATGGCATTTACAATGTTATCATCAGCAGCCATGATCTATTCACTGCTTGATGAAGCCCTCCCCAAACTACCGCTGTCACTAAAACCTGTCAAGCACCTGCGCATGAGCTGATTTCAACATTCTGTGTCTATCTTTGTGCCTGTGTGTGTGTCTGTGTGTGTCTTTGTGTCTGTCTGTGTGTGTGTCTGTGTGTCTGTCTGTGTGTGTGTCTTTGTGTCTCTTTGTGTGTGCGGTGGTGTAGCGGTTAGCGCGCTGCACTACGAACCTGGCGACCCGGGTTCGATTCCCGCTCACGGCAAACACCAGTGACGATTATCTGAACCGGTCCTGGGCCTCCCCTAGGTCGACTCAGCCTCAAATGAGTACCTGGTGCGGTGTGTAAACATCGCCACTAGGGAGACAAAGGCGGTCGGGCGTGGCACTGGCCACCCAACCCCCTCGTGTACCGTTCCGGCCTTCATAGGTGCTCGCTAACAGCACTTGCCACTACAGTCTGTTAAGGCTATATGGGGGATCTTTATCTTTGTATTTGTGTCTGTCTTTGTGTCTCTCTGTGTGTGTCTTAGTGTCTCTCTGTGTGTGTCTTTGTGTGCGTGCGCACATGTCCTGTGTGTGTGTGCAATTGTGGTTACTCATTGCGCCTCTTCTGACAAGCAAGCCAGCATCAGCACTCAAGGTAAGTGAGAAAAAACTGATTTTATTTCTACTTCATTTTATAATTTATTTACTGTAGAGTATTTTTTTACAGTGTTACGTACACATGTACAATATTTTTCTTATATATGAGTTTAACAATGCTTCCCTTTTTTGTTGAACCTGAACACATTTCTAAACACTGATCGTATGGGTATTTGAACAGTGGCGGCTCCTGCAAAATCTCTCAGGGGGGGCAAATGTCTGGATGATTGATAAGGATAAGGTCCACCCATGCAATGGATAAATTAACAGCTTAAGCATGTAAAGGCAACTTCACTTCTTTAATATTAATGAAAAATAAAGTGACTCTTACAATACATCTTGTTTGTTTCTATACTCACTATTAAAACAAACCACTCAAGTTTCTTTTATTAAAGATTCCACTAGGTCGCGACAAATTATATTGTTGGATGAAACGTGCTTACGTATGATGACGTAAGCACGTATGATGACGTAAGCACGTTAGGGCGAGCCCTCCCGGAAGCCATAGAGAATGCATTGCAGCGCCCCCGTTCGAAAAAAAACATCTTTGAATGTAAGTCTATGGGACCACTCGGGGCGATTCTCAGCTGGAGGGAAATCGCCCAAAAAGAGGCGGTACTCCACAGAACGTAGCATGACGCTGATTGGACTATATCCAGAGGCACAGTGACGGCTAGCGTGACTCTGTGGTTGAATGACATTGGTGGTGCGTCGCCCAATCGCCCTAATGAAGAAACCGCCCCTGTATTTGAATACATCACATTATACTCCTCCGACTTACGAAACGTTCGATTTACGAACGGTTCGACTTACACACCGTTCGACTTACGAACTGGTCCCAAGAACGAATTGTGTTAGTAAGTCGAGGACTACCCTACATACATCCGCCCTGTGCTATGCGCAGTGAATGACTCTCACACACACACGGAAATAATACAAACTACTGGGATCGACTGGGGCCCACCCGTCAACAGTTGTTGCCGCCGAGCAGATTGCAGCCTCACGGAATGAAACCTATGCAACGTGCCACTCAACGAGCTTCCGCATAAATGACAGGCGTGCAGAGAAAGCGCTTGAAAGCGACAAATTAACCACTTCTCCCCCACCCCCTCCCCCAACATGACCCTCCGCCTACTCCAGGCAGAGTCATTTTGCCGGATCATTCCGCCGGCTGCCGGAACCCGACGGTAACGGTCGCCCTCCTTGCGCCAACCCACGCTGGAATTAAATCTGACAAGCAGCGGGGGGGGGGGGGTTGCGATCGCACGACCATCCGCCTCGTCTCCCAGGCTGACTTCCACACCTCTCTGTCAGGCGCAGGCGAGACCTACTAATTAGGTAATTATGGGTCTTGGAGGGGGCCTCGTCGTCCATGTGGGCCCATCGGAAAAACCCGTGGCTTCCAGTTTTCTAGAGGGCACCGCGGTGAGGTTCCCCGAGGGCAGGGGGGGCTGGGGGGGGGGAATGCGGGGGGGCGTGCCTTCGAAGGCGACAGAGGCCACGGACGCATCAGATGTTGCCGCCCGCCAGACGCGAGGGAGAGCAACCACGTGGGCATCACTCTCACTTAGCGCTGTCCCTGAAGGACGGTGAGCCGAGGGAATTAATCCAAATCAACTGCTTTCATCACCTCAGTTTACATATAAATGAGATTCTCGTAATTCTGCCGTGTGGCGTCATGAATGAAAAATAAAGGGGGTGGTGGTGGGGGGGGGTAAATGTGCTTTTAATTAACTCATCCCCCCCCCCATCCTCCAAGTCTAAGAAGTTGTACCGCGCGTCAATCTAAATTGCAAATGTAAAAATACTGAAATGAATAATGAAGAAGCGATTTCCTGGCTTAGTTTTAACAGGTCAACAAATCCCACCCGATTTTTCTGAAAATGTCATTGCTCTATATGGCCGGTTATAAATTGACAACTGGACGAAGGCCTGCCCATGCCGTGTCAGTGATTGTTTTTAGCCGTACTTCCCCACGCTGGTCAGTGCGGATTCGTGAAGTCGGAGGCCCCGGGACGGTCCAGGTATCACTCACGACTTAGCCATGATGGCCAGCAATCAAACCCACGTCGCCAGTTTCACGGTGCAGTGTGCGCAAAAACCATCGTGCCACCTTTCCACCCCTTAGCAAAGTAACATAACCAAAAAACGAAAGCACATTTTTGTTGGTTTTGATATTCATTTGTCATATAAGTACGTGACATGCTCAAGCAAGCAAAACCTTGCCTAAAGAGGGGGCATACATGACCTCAGTGGTGGGCACGATATGGCTCGCCATTAAACACACTTGAAACGTTAATAATTAAATTTCGATTTAAAGCTTTCTTGACTGCAGGGATTAATCTTCTTGGTTCTTTCGGTAAAGTCACGTGGAAGGGAAGTAATAAAATAATAAAATAAAACATAATAACATAATATAATAATAATAAAAATGAAACATAATAACATAATATTTTATTATGATTTATTTTTATTATTTTATTACTTCCCTTCTACGTTACTTTACCGTTAATAATTTATTTAGAAGGAGAGTGGGAGTAGGCCTTGGCAAGGTAAGGTAATTGTACCCTTTTTACCGGGTAACAGGGTAAAGGTAAAGGGTAAAGGTGTCGACATGCCAAGGGGTAAGGTAAAGGGTAGGGTAAAAGGTAGGCTCGTTGCTTTTTACCTTTGACCTTACCTGCTAAAGGGTAAAAGGTAGGGTAGAGTGATTGTATTGTGGTAAGGTACAAGGTAGGGTAAAGGTAGGCTCGTTGTTTTTACACTTTTACCTTACCTTGCCAAGGCCTACGTGGGAGGAGGGTCTCAGCCCCCCTGCACTTTCGTGCTGCTGTCGAGATGCCACCCAGTCACGGAGAGCGTGGCGTGCGTTGTGCTCAGGGTATGCAGCACTACCCATGGCACTGCAAGGTCCCCCCCCCCCCCCCCACGTGTCCGTCCGGTGCTCGCCAAGCTGCATTGGCTTCCGGTGGCCGAGCGAAACGTTTTTCAAGTTTCATTTATTCGGTGTATCCCTGTGAACGATGCGGCTCTTGAGTCGGGTGCAACCGCAACAAACAAAAATATGCGACGACGCGCAACAGAAACATCCTGGAAAAACCAGCAAATCTTCCAGAACAAAAACCGACTATATTACAACGCTGTGTGCAAAAATCACAATATGATGCAAGTCAAACAATAACAACCATAAGACGTGAACCTCACAAGGGCGCGCTTATCACGCACAGAGTGCTTGCCACAAGACGAACCCGCAGCACCTTGCCGATCGTCAAGGTGCATAAACCATCGCTGCAACTCCGCTCATCCTCGCAGCAGTGGCGGCTTTTGGCCGGCCCTCGAACAAAGACGGTCGCCACATCGCGCGTTTTCAGTAATGAACAGCCTCCGTATGAATCCACTGTTAGATTAAGATCTCCCCCCGCGCACTGTTTTAGCCGCGGCGGTTGTTTAACCAAATCGCGGGTGGCTGAAGCGAGGCCCCAACAATCAGTTCAGATGTCACCCTCTGCTTTATGTTATCCGTGGCCGAGAATCACATTTTTTAAAGACGAATTTGTTCGCAACTGCCTCTTGTTGTGTCTAGTTTGTTGTCCTTCCCCCCGCGACTCCGATTGTCACTGTCGGCTACGTACGGTGCGAAAGAAGTCCAACGTACAAACGTACGTATACCCGCGAGCCCCTGCTCTGCGACAAATGCTCCGTGCCGTTTTGAGTGGGAGAGCGAGGGAGCGAAAGAGCGAGCTAGCGAGGGAGGGAGCGAGGGAGCGAAAGAGCGAGCTAGCGAGGGAGGGAGCGAGGGAGCGAGAGAGAGAGAGCGAGCGAACGCTCGACGCCAACGTGGCCTGTCGAAGATCAACGCCGTCGCGTGCGCACAGCCCACGCGCAAACCCAACCCCGTCGAGACGAGTGACACCGCTGAGACACATCTGGCCCCTGCTCGGCGGGAGATGAGACGCCGTCTGCGACGACCGCTGTACCCGCGTATAGCCAACCTGTGTACACGCGTGAAAAATGGAAATTGTTATTGGAGCGCCGGTGATGAAGAATTTCTGCACTCCGCCACCACGGATTTTCATCGGGAAATGCGTGTAATTGCTTGCGATTAAATGCAAAAGAGGGAGAAGAAAATGTGAAACCGGCATTTTTTTTTACCCCTCCAAACCTCCCGTTCTGCCAGTAACTCTCAGTTGTGCCGCGTTAACACTTTTTGATGCATTCAAATCTGTAAGCGTATTCATCGGCTGGTAGGGCAGTGCGTACTGGTGGCTCGTGCATTGTGCTTAGAACCCGGCGTAGTGGGTTCAATTCCCAGCCATGGCTATTTTAACCGGCCCTGCACGCTAAGTCACCAAACCCGCAACGATCAGCGTGGTCAAATATGGTTATACTACCCCCGTGATCGACACGACATAGGGAGGCTTTGATGCATCAGTGGCTTGACCGAGGGCTGTACTGATTAATCAGGACCTGCAGATGCCCTTCACACTGCCAGACTGTTACTAAGCGTTATGTTCTGAATGACCTAAAAAAAAAGACAGCTTCATTTTTTTTCTAGTTCGCATGCATAATTGATAGTAAAACATTTACACACATTCCTCTATTTATTATTTTTAGCACAAGAATGCAATTATCCCGAGTAATGCTGATGACGCACACAAGGACGATATTTCTGTTTCTCCTGTCCACTAAATGACGAGTATGGCATGAAGCTCGCAAAACTTCATCCTATCTTGAACACTAATTTAAATTTCTCCAGCATATTTCAGTGGTAATTCACACTAAGCTCTGTACTAACATCTCAATATTTTATCGTTCCAGATTTTCACTCTCTACGTGGCCATTAGGATCCATCATAATAACATGGCCACTGTAAACTAACCACGGATAAACTGTATTTTAAATAAACATCACTTTGGTGATGACGATGATGATGATATGTATAATAATGACTATCATGATATATACAGTAAGTAAAAATTTCGTATTATCACACGCACATCATATATATAATCAGTGTTATTCTCAAAATTTCAGAGGTTGGGCCACTTTCGCCGATAGGACATCATCAGTGTGACGGTTGCCACACCGCTTGCAGCTGTCACGTGTTGTGTATTGTTGGGGGCCGCACATCAAGGCAGTGCCGGATTATCGTAGTAGCAAAAGTAGCTACAAATTTCGCTTTAAAGCTTTCGTGACTGCAGGGATTCATCTTCTTGGTTCTTTCGGTAAAGTCACGTAGAAGGGAAATAATAAAATAATAAAATAATAAAACATAATAAGATACAATTCTCACGACGTTTCAGTCACAACTTTACCGAAAGAACCAAGAAGATAGCTACAAATTCTACGGGGGGCCCGCACTTTCAAAGGCCCTGCGCTAAATGCCTTCAAGCTATCAATTCCGGTTCAGTAATTCTGCACTTGCTGTATTACTATAGTACTATACCGCCTTTATGAACGACGGGGTGTTCAAGGTTGGCAATTTTTCGTATTATCTGGCTATAAAACAAATGAAAAAATACAATTACTTTACTATGCAAGTTTTTATATTTAGGTGTGGTGTTTTTATTTTAATTTAGGGCACCTTTATTACATATGCTACAGGCACCGCACTGGTTTAATCCGACACTGTGTCAGGGGCCGCACTAAAGGCCACGGGAGACCGCCAAGTGGCCTTCCATTGAAGAACACTGCTACATGTTTAGTATTCATACAGTCATGACCTATGTACTATATATATAGTGTATACAGTCATGACTGATTCGCAGAAAAAAATATCTGAAAACCAAAACGTGAAACTTTCTGCCCTCAAAAAAGCTCAGAATCGTTGTAAATCCATGCTAAACGTTTAATCTGGCTGTCGCCTGATGAAGCTGGTTGTAATTACTGGCGAAACGTCGTACTCAGATTGTAAATGTTGTGGCTTGGCTCTCCAACACACAACCGGTGTGCTGTACCAGTGACGAATTGGCACGTTCTGTTTACGTGACAACCCTTACTAGTTGGCTGTGTCGGGTGGTGGCGGGTTTTAACGACATATTTATATATTTACACAATCTAACCCAAAACACCTCTATTATGCATGTTAAACGTGTAAACAGAATGCAGTTCTCATCATCAGTGACCCAAATTACTCGCCTCATGTGGAGTGTGACACAAACGCCGATGTAAAGCTGGTGATGCCCAATACTGCTTACTGGTAGAAATGTAATACATCTATTTTAAATGCATTAATGAGCATCAATACATCCAACAATGCTGTAGAGTAGAGTAGCAGTCTTCATTTCCCATCCTGGCAGCTGACGAGTGACGTTGGGGGCATATGACCTCCCTCTATCTTGGTCCATTACCTGCTTTGTTGTTTCCATCACACTCGCAACCTTTTATTCAATGTCATTTTTGTTTTATTGTGCAACAAACATCCCATTATTTCAACGCTATCATGTTGTTATTTTATGATAAACGATCATAACAAATAAAACCCATTTCCAAAAGCTAACTGAAGCAGTAAGCATGCACATCCTAGCACATCACAGCACCACACGATTTGTTTTTGTCAGACCTTTGATTAGCAAGTCAGAGGTAAATCATAGGTGGCTTAAAGTCAACAGAAGGCAAGCATGTGCTTAAATCAGTAGACCTGTCTTTAAATTACAACAAAACAGAAACACATTGGACGTAAACGCAGCTGGCACTAAATCAAATACGTACAGTTTGCAGTGTTATATTAAAGGAGAAAAAAGGGCACTTTAATAGATGTTTTCATGCGCAGGCGTGCATCTCACTTGCAGTGCGGTCAAATCTAAGTGAGGCTCGCGCCCGTCTGCCAGGGACTACGGTGGAAAATTCCATTTATCACCAGGCCCTAACCGACCAAAGCTTGGCTCCGAGATCACGAGCATCAGATGTGAAGCGGCTCATTACATACACGCTCAATCACATCCTCGCCCAAAATGAATATCTGGAGGTCCGCGGCGAGCCTTTATACCCCATCAAAGAAAATCTGTCACCGCAGCTGTCGCTATTTCCCTGCTCTTAGAAGGGGTGGGGGGGGCACACGAGACTGGAACCCGCACGCGAGTTTCAAGTCCCTGCAAGCCCTCCAAAATGCCAGGCCAAGGCAGCCGATGCGGGAATATTTTACAGCGGCATATGCGATCAACAGTCTGTCCGGCGAAGGTTACTCGGAATTTTGAGGCCATTAATGTGGTGCCAGAACGCGATCATCACCAAAAATCGTGCTACAAATAAATGCACGGATTTAGGTCGTGCAAAAAAAATGTACGTGATTATTTCATCTCTCCGTACGGTGGGAGGTCAAGGAAGGGGGCACCGTCGATGGCAGAGCGGGGCAGGGAGGTTCGTGGCACCACGGAACGGATTTCGTTCGTTGGCATTACGCTAAGCGCAAATTCGCAAATGCAATCAGGGCACGTTGTTCAGTTTGTCGAATTTTCAAAATGTATTTCCATCCAAAATGAAACAATGCGTATGCCCTTTTTTTCGATTTAAAGCTTTCGTGACTGCAGGGATTCATCTTCTTGGTTCTTTCGGTAAAGTCACGTAGAAAAAAGTTAATATAATAAAATTATTATTTTATTATATTATTATATTAACTTTTTTATTTATTTCCTTTCTACGTCTCTTTACCGAAAGAACCAAGAAAATGCGTATGCCATCACTAACCGAGTGAAATGTTGGAAGAGGTTTTGGGGCTCAATAATGCTGTCACTTATCTGCAGCCCTTTCGTCGATCCACTGTTTGATGAAGACCTCCACAGACTGTGCCAGTCATGGGGATTGTTATTCTTAGGTTTTTTCGGTAAAGTCACGTAGGTAAAAACATTAAAAAGTAAAATAAAATAAAAGAAAAAAATAAAAGAAAAAAGAAAATAAATATTTTTATTTTATTTTACTTTTTAATGTTTTTACATACGTGACTTTACCGAAAAAACCTAAGAATATGAATCATTGCAGTCACGAAAGTTTCAAATCTAGAATCATGGGCATTGTTTGACCGGAGTTTGCCATGCAGGATTGTATGATTGGGGTCCCAGCTATCACTCACTGCTCGTGTTAGCCATGGACAGGAGGTATCTTCTGGGTTCGCGGTGGAGTGTGCTAACCACTGGACCACCACTCGGCGGGGATTCTGCCATTGGGAAGTAAAACGTATTGCAGTGAACATTTTAGAAAGTGCAGCGTGATACGCTTTAATGTAGTCCTCTTTTCTGAATTAAACATTCAACGCAAGTATATTTATTGCATCTTTATGAAGTTGAGCGAATGTAATTTCCTGAAAGTTGTCTTTGCTTTAATAGGCTACCATTTGTTATACACTTCTAAAATTCCCCATTGTTAAGAATGGTTTGCTCCGATTATAATTAAGTTATTCCCCAAACTCAGGTGGTATAATTGAATACTCACATTAACCAGGGCAAATTTGCCTGCATTTTTAAAAGGGGAGCTAAAGTCTGTTTTCCCCAATGCATGACCATCACCCCGCACATACATACATACAAGCATTCACAGGATGCAATGCAAAAGTGTAACAATTCAAGAAGACACAAAAAAATGATGAAAATACATATTTTTTTGGATTCGTATTTTTGCTTTAACGAGATGAGCATATAACCGCACGTTTAATTAGAAATGAACCGGCCTATTTTGAGTAAGCCGTGAATATTTAACATTTCGTATTTATAATAGTTACAGCAATTCCAGGAAAAAAACAATAACAGAGGACCGAACAAACAAAGCCAGATAACCCCGTTTGATATTTTTTGTCTATTTTAAGGACGTTAAATATTGATTTGAAGCTTTCGTGATTGCAGGAATCCATTCTATTTGATTCTTTCGGTAAAGTCACGTAGATAGAAATAAAATAAAAACAAATCACGACGTTTCGATCGCAACACAAGCAATCTTCATCAGACGACCGCTTGTGTTGCGATCACAACGTCGTGATTTCTTTTATTGTATTTCTAACTACGTGACTTTACCAAAAGAACCAACGAGTATGTTTAAATGACGTTATTTACGTGTTTTTTTTTACATTAAAATCGGGACACTGATGAATGGGTTAAAGTTTCAACATGCCTTTTTTCTCTCTCTCTCTCTCTCTCGTAGTAATAGTGGTGGTGGTGGGTGGTAGTGGGTGGTAGTGGCGGCGTGGCACGCGCGCGGATTTTAACGGCACCGTTTTCACGGACGCCGCACGAAGGGAGAGGGGGCCCCGTTCGCGCGCCAGGGCCGCCCCTTCCCATCGACAGCTGCGCTCGTTTCTCATCCTCCGTCTCGGGCTCATCCCACCCGGCCCATCCATATGGCCGGGCTCAGAGCGGTGCGCCCGCCTCCACTTGGCAGCGCCAACTCCGCCGGGCTCCGCTCTCTAATCCCACCCATATGTGCCCGCATATGCGCCGGACACAGCAGCATGAGAGGGAGGGAGAGCGGCATGCGAGCGGGCGGGCGGGCGAGCGGGCGGGCAGGCGGGCAGGCGGGCAGCAGCAGAGATGGCAACGAGGAGATGAGGATGAAGTGAGCGTACCGGTACACTGAGAGACGGACCGTGCCAACGACGTGCGATGCACAGCGCTTGCTGGTTACCGCACGCGGCGTTCGCGAGACTGGGTCGGGCACCGCTTCGCCATGCTCGTTTGCGTCTCAATTCTACTGCACCCGGCCACTCGCGCGCGCCGTTGACGAATGCCCGATTGTCGCTGATTTGGTGGTTGTTGTTGTTGTTGTTTAAATGGCACGCGCGTTACTTTTTCGGTTGTTGGTGGATGGTGGGGGGGTGGGGGGCTCCCCCCGTAATGATTTCATTTGAGCTCACTGCTGACATCACGGACACAATTTTGAATTTGCATTTCGAGAAAAAAAAGATATCGTGATCGCTTGGTTGCGGCGATGATTCTGCTTTCAGTTAATGCAAAATTTCAGCGTAACATCAGTTAATGCAATATTTCAACGTAACATCAGTTAATGCAATATTTAAACGTAACATCAGTTAATGCAATATTTAAACGTAACATCAGCGCCGTGATTTCATCTGCATTCGTGCCATTGGATTCTGTTCATTTCATCCGTATTATATGGATTAGTGCATTGTTTTGGTTCAATTGTTTATTCCAAACGTTAAATTTGACGTTGACGTCGGCGTTATTGACGCTTCAATTGAAACGAAATAATCTACAATAAAATTAAGCGTGGATTCATTCCCACGCAGACGAATAAACGCTCGCGGGTTTATTTTTCCACCGAATAAGGGCCTCGTATTTACACGCATTACTGCCATGGATATTGGAGCGACCAGATGTCTCGATTACAGCCCCGATGTTAAACGGAGACATCCTGCGATGTTTTTACGAAAAGAATACGGTCGCTTTAACGATCACGTCAATGGACGTTAGGGGGCTGTGACTCACCCAAGATTGAACGCGTAGGCAAGTGGAAATACGGAACCAACCTGGCTTCCTTTTAACCCACGCTGTGAAGCAAACTCAGCCACGCACCCCCGCGGCCCTGTCTGTGGCCTGTATCTGCATAACGACACGAGCCCGCGATGAAAGCCCTGCCAATCCCAGTGTGAATAAGTATCCACGTGTTCCCGAATTTCAGATTCGTGCGAAAAAATCTGAAAATTGGCCTAAAATGTTTTTTTTGGGATGATCCAAAAAAATGTTGTTACGTGTCTTAGATTGATCCGTCAATGAAAATTACGTCACGTGTTATGTCGCTTTTGTGCTTTTCACCCGAGTCAAGAGCCGCATGGCTCACAGGGTTATACCTAATAAATTATACTGAAACTGAAAATAAATGAAATAAATGTGGCATCGGGTCATTCACTTTTGTCAGCACGAAGACACGCGAAATTGTTTCGTCATGCCAATGATCCGAATCTCAAAATGTCAAAAAAGATCGCAATAACAATCCTGAAAATATGAAATCCTAAATGTTTCAACTTGAAACTCATCCTGAGTGTGCGGTATTACTATTACAGCAAAGTAATTTACGTAACATAATCGATTATCCTACAAATTATTTCTCAATTACTCGAATGATTGAATAACATGAAAACAATTGGTAAAAAAAAAGTCTCACCTTTGTTCCCACGTGTGCCGCTGGACGGGAGGTTCTGGGCAGGACTTTGTGACATCATCGACCTTATCAGCCACGTGTCATATTGGGCGTGGCTTGTAGGGGGTTTCCTGCCTTCCAGAGGCATGTGTGAAGGCGGTGGCCATTTTTTTTATCGGCCCAAGTAATCCCCCCCAAAAAAAGTTATAAATGATAACTTTTATTTGATGCTCTAATTAATATGTAATTGGTTTTGCAGTGGTTAGGTTGGACCTACAGTCCCTGGAAGCAAGATCTGCTTCGAAGCCAGACAGAACTCCCAGTGGCAAATCACATCTCAACAAGGCTTGGGCTTCGCCTAGGTCAACACAGCCTCAAACGATCACCTGATGCTGCTTTGCCCACCGAGGCGGCCTGTGCTATGCTAGTCGTGCTGGCCTCAACATGAGCTCTCCAATAGCACTTGTCTCAGTATCTTCTTTTGAGGCTAAAAGCAGTACTCGTCTTTGTACAGGGCGTGTCTTTTAAAAGTATACGCAAGTCCATTGAAAGCACGTTACTTGGGTACACTTAAAAAAATTAACCCGTAAAAACAAAGTTTTTCACTCTAAATCCTTTATATGCGTGGCGGCTAGAGTCCTCTCGTCCTCTGGCTTGAGATGGCTGCCACTTATGGGTCAGATAATTGTCTGCCAGCATTAAGCAATTGGTAATTAAATATTTAAATAAATTTCCCTAAACAGTGTAAAATTTAGGAATTTTTTTCCACGTAAATTAATTGTCACACACAACGAGTCTGTGTGGAAAATGTCAGCTCGATTGGATCACGGGAAGTGGGTTAAAAACGACCGAAAGATTTGCACGGTCGTAAGCAAGCAAGCACGCAAGCACACAAGCAAGCAAGCGAACTTAATATAAAGGATTTAAAAAAGACACACCCCGTATAAGGAACAGGAGCATGCGTAGCGGCCGGGTTACATTGTTGCATCCCGAGATAGAGTGACATGTCAACAGCTTGGGTAGGTCTTCTTCATTCAGCAGGAATTGTATCATGGGTAAAGATTATGAAGGATACAACATTACATATTTTGAAAGAGCTATATAAATTTCGATTTAAAGCTTTCGTGACTGCAGGGATTCATATTCTTGGTTCTTTCGGTAAAGTCACCTAGAAGGAAAATAAGGAAATAATAAAAATAAAAAATAAAATTCTCACGACGTTTTGCTTGCAACACAAGCAATCATCATCAGGTGTGAAAACCACAGCAAGAAAATTTGAAAAAAGTGGCGTTTTTTTCAGATTTTCTTGCTGTGCCACTTTTTAAAACAAATATTGCTGTGGTTTTTACACCTGATGATGATTGCTTGTGTTGCAATCAAAACATCGTGAGAATTGTATTGTTTTATTATTTCCCTTTAACGTGATTTTACCGAAAGTACCACGAATAGCTATATAAATGTTTCAATACCCCAATTTGCTTACATTAAAGCCTTTCAGTATTGTTTATATGAAAGAACACATCCTGTGGCGTTTTGGTTTCCTTTGAGATAAAACATTAACGTATACCTGCACGTCTTTATACACTACACTACTGCTCTGCTCTCAGATCGTTGTAATTAAATCTTGTGTTCGTGGATACACTAAATACTAAATAGCTTGCTCAACATTTTTTAGAAGTGAAGTAAACACGTTTGCAATGGTGATGATGATTTCCATAACACGATTGGAAATGTGGCTTCTTATTTTATTCCATTGAGAAATTCGTCTCTTGAAAGTACAGTTAAGTTTTTATTCTTGGTTCTTTCGGTAAAGTTACCGAAATAACCAAGAATATGAATCCCTGCAGTCACGAAAGCTTTAAATCGAAATTTAAATACAGTTAAGTTGATTTAATATACAGC
This sequence comes from Lampetra fluviatilis, assembly GCF_964198595.1. Taxonomy (NCBI): domain Eukaryota; kingdom Metazoa; phylum Chordata; class Hyperoartia; order Petromyzontiformes; family Petromyzontidae; genus Lampetra; species Lampetra fluviatilis. The sequence goes on from NC_136283.1 coordinate 4,132,783, forward strand.
TTCAATTGAAGATGGCTATCAAAAGACACGTGCAACAAATGCGGAAACGACACAACGTTCGCACAAATCTCCCCCGAGTTATCGCGTCACGCCGAGTGTTCTCTTGCACGCTGTCCAACGTTTCGTTCTATGGCCAGTGGCCAAAGAAGCTCCCAGCGCGTGGAGCTATGATGCATCGGAGAGTCCACAGGGCGCAATCTCGAAAATCGGCGCAGGAGGTGATTGTTTGAGCACAATTAGCAGCCGATGTCCACGGAGACATCGCTTTAGCTTGGTGAAATTCCACGGAGAACAACTTCTGCGGGTGACATGAGATTTGCGAGAGAGAGAGAGACAAAAAAGAAGCCCACGGGGAAACTTTCAGAAGACGGGCAAACACGGCAAATGATTGTAGTGCACACAACGCGTCGTGCGGTCAATCAAGAAAGCGGATGTCGTCGAAGGAAGGAAAGATCACCTCTTTGGAATGAAAGCGGAAGGAGGTGCGTTTCATTTAGAAAAGAGAGAGGGAGAGAGAAAAAGTCCCATTTATCACAATGTTTTGCTGTGTATTATTTAAAATAAAGAATTACCCCCCCCCCCCCCCAAACATGAACAGCCTGCAGACCGAGCTTGGCGCTCTTCGGCCGATGTGCTTATTCAAAGAAACCAGGGCGATTTGTAAGCCGAAGCAACAACCGAGTGCAGTTCCCTCAGTGTCATGCAGTGTGGGATTCTTCTTCAAGACAAATGCGGTTGGGCCGTGTCTCAGAAGGCATCACTTACCGCGGCAAATCAGGCGGAGCATCCAATTTTTTTTTCAGGGGTGGCAATTTCTCCAAAATTCCAAATATGAAAATCCCTGTGGTGACATTAGATTTATTTTTTTAAGCCGAAAGAAAACACAAACCAGTCCAGATCAAGCACAAAGGGACGATCTCGTCAAGAACGCCTTCCTTCTCATGTGCATCCTCAAATTAAGTGGAAACACTCGAAGCTCCATGATGGATTGCCCTAAGGCAGCCCCATGGGCTGTAATGAAGTAATCATAGTGATCATTTGATCGATCTTGATTTGAAGCTTTCGTGACTGCAGGAATGAATACTCTTGCCTCAGCAGTCCGCCTGCTGTATTGTTTCACCTGAAGACGATGGCTTGTGTTGCTATCGAAACGTCGTGATCTATTATCTATTTTTCTATCTACGTGACTTTACCGAAAGAACCAAAAAGTATTAATTTGATCGATATTTGATAAACAACGGAATTCATTGTAAGTCATAAAATGACAATGAAACTATCTTGTGGCAGGCTATCGCAAACAAAAAAATACATATATACTTGCGCTGCGCCTAACTTCGTTTTCTTACAAGTTAGTTGTTTAGAAAAATGAAAAATAAATAAACCTCATCTCACTCTTGGAATTGCAATGCAGGCAGATGGTTACGGCTCCTCCCGTCGCCCTCATCCATTCTAAAACAGCCGCTGGACGCATTTGGCTGGTATCGCCGCTGAATCGAACTAATAGGGCGTGTAAATAATTCTGGCGTGAGCAGTGGGCAGCGAGGGAAAAACGGAAACCGTTTTTCATCGCCCGTTAATCACCGCGCTCCTAACCCGCACGTCCTTCCCTTGCGCACGTGCCGAGCTGCGGTATGCGCATACCTACACGTGCGCCCAAATACCACGCGCGTGCCGAGCCGCGTACCCGTGTACCAACGCACACTCCACGGTGTGTGGCAAATAGCACGCACGCTCCACCGTTTTTTTTGGGGGGGGGGGGGGATGCCACTTTTTTACACTCCACTGATTTGTCAAATCACGACATTTTTCTTTTGTGAGTGGCTTGCAATATTTGCACGTGTGTGTGGCATTTAAATTTGGAGATCAACAATAACAATAACCGCTGCTTCATCCGGCGAAAAGCTCAACTGGATTTGAATACTCAGAAGTTCCCGGGCCAGATCGTACTTGCTGAATGTTATTTTTGAATGCTCATGGGTACACCACAATCCAGCTGATCAGAAGGGTCGTGTGTGGTGGGGTAAAGTTTGGGTTCTCCCACCTCGTCCAAGACGCCTGACCAGGTGCGGAGCTCTCTTGTGCTCTGTCTCGTGGCGGCCCTTCTGCCAGCAGCAGCTCAAGCGAGAAAGTGCCGGGCTGAGCCTTTATCTCCAGCGTTGCCACGAGCGTCAATGTCATGGCCAATGGAAGGCCATCTTTTTGCGATGCCGCATTGACACGTACTTAAGCACAAGTAACAACAACTCAATATGTCTGTCAATAACACAGCATGCTAAAAGGAAATGTATTTAGAATAGATGACCTTAAGGGCAATGACCCTTCTTATTAGCACAGACATTCTATATATGAATTTTTAAAAAAAATCGATATCATTGTCAACATTTCTGGAATAATTGTCAACATTTCTGGCATAATTGTCAACCTTTCTACATGAAGTAGGACCATTGCCTGAAACGTCAGCAATTATATATTTATGCTCATCCCTTTCATGAGATTGTTACCGACGAACGCGTTGATCTTCCGTTAATCAAAGTATCGGAGGCTGCTGCGACCGGGGGGGTGGGGTAGCCCACCCCCTGCCCCACCCTCACCCGTCGCCCAGGCAAGCCGAGCGGCCTTCCCTCTCAGCGAGCGCGACGCCTTCACGGGGACCTCACAGCGCAGCCCCTGAGAACAGACTGCCTGGCGGGCCCGGGGGGGGGGGGGAGACAGAGTGGAGGGGGGGGGCAATGAGCAAGGCGAGGTTAGGCGCACAGCTGCTGCGTTCTTTAGAGTGCACCGCTCCCAACACCCCCCCCCCTCTAACCTCCACCATCACACTCTCTCTGCTACTCCCTCCTCTTCCAGCTCCCTCCCGACTGATAACCCCCCCACCACCCCCCTGCCCGCCCGCCTCGCAACCCCTTTCGCCCAAGCCCCCAAGAGTGCGAGTCTGATCACGCACGCTCTGCTCCTGACAGCTGTGTCCAATCACTCCACATCCCCACGCAGTCATCTGCACGAGAAGGGGATGAAGAGGGAAAGGGGCGTCCGGAGTGAGGATTGGGGGGGGGGGTAGAGGTGGGAGGGGTGTAGGAGGTTGCGGAGAAGACGAAAGGTATTGCAGCGTGCAATCAACAACACGGTAAGGCAGGGGGAGGGGGTGTAGGGGGCATTGCTGTACACCGGCGCTCTTCAAGATCATCAGCGTGCTGAAGAAAAAGGAGGCCGCGTTGATTCGCCGTGCAGTACGAGCCCGGACAGACGTCGATATTGGCTCACGACGAACAGGGCCGAGCAGAGGAACGTGACCTAGAAATACGAGTTGTGCTGTTCAGGCCCTGCGTGGAAACGGTCCGCCTACGAATTGGTGTTCACGGTGCGTCGAGAGCGAGGCCGGGGTTTTTGGACGGAGCGAAACAGCTGCGCTGTTTGACGACGCAGTCACCAGCGGGGTCGGTCGAATGCGGGCGAACAGCAGGAAGCCAACGGATGATAGCGAGAAGGAATCGGGGAAGGGAATTTAAAAAAAAAACACACGCAAATATATATTTTTTTCTGACATGGGTCCGACATGGTAGAGATGATATGTTTGCTTTGGGGTTTTTTGGGGTGAAGCATGAGGATTGCAATGTCAAATATGACTTCTAGATTTGAAGCTTTCGTGACTGCAAGGATTCATACTCTTAGGTTTTTTCGGTAAAGTGACGTAGGTAAAAACTAATAATAAAATAATAGAAGTAATAATATAAATAAAATAATAAATCACGACGTTTCGGAGGCAACACAAGTCTCCGTCATCAGGTGGGACCGTCACAGCTAAATTTACTGCATCAAGTGAAATATGACGATGATGATGATGATGATGGAACAGTCAAAATATTTTGAGAATCGGATATTAAATGGATGCATACACCGCACATGTATGAGCGTAATTTGCAATGACGCATTGATGTAAATAATGTAAACCTAGTCGCGTATGAAAAAAAAAATGTATGGCTCCACAATTACACAGATGCAATTTCTCTAAACTGTTTGACCGCAATTCGTACGTTCTGAAAAAACACGTGAAAATTCGAAGCGCAGGACACAAATATTCTGCCATTCACGAAATCGTGCAAAATTAAAGGGCGCGTTTGTGTGAACGCAGCGGTCGAGCGGTCAAACTTCTTTGCAAACAGAGACGTCAAAATGAAGCTGACAAGGACGCAGCGAGCGTGACAACAACAACAACAACAACAAAAAACCCTGACGAGAGTCGATGCACTGCAAAGGGTAAAAACGCCAGAGAAAGAGCAAAAGGACTCGGGGCTGCGATTGCAAAGGGGAGCCAGACTGGTGTGGTGGGAGCACGAACCCCAGCCAGCAAAGTCATTACTGCAATCATTAGGAAATTAGGGAGACAGACGGTATTTACGTGAAGCCCATCACCCCCTGACGGGAAATAAATAGGGGCTGATAAATAACCATCCTTGCCGGACCGCCACGAGGCTGCTTCGCATTAACCCCCTCCAGTCCCGGGGCAAAGCGGCGGAGAGACACATGGAGAGCCCAGGATCGCCCTGGCTGCCTTTCCGTGCCGTGAACTTGCGATTGCCCTCTAGCTGGCTTATTTCATTATATAGCGACTCGCCACGGACGCACAGCACAACACACACACACACAAAGATCCCTCCACCCTCATCCCCCCGTATCGTCTTCAACAGACTGTTGGGGGCAAGTGAAGGCCGGCACGGCACACGTGGTGGGGTGGGGGGGAAACACCACACCCGGCCGGCTTTGTCTCCCCAGTGGCGATGTATGCACATTTGCTACTCTTGGGTTTTTTTTCGGTAAAGTCACGTAGGTAAATAAATAAATTTATAGCAATAAAAATCACAAATAAATCGCGTGATTAATTCTTTTATTTCTATTATTATTTATATTATTTTATTTAAAAAAAATACTATTTACTTCTTTTTACCTACGTGACTTTACCGAAAAAACCTAAGAGTATGAATCCTTGCAGTCACGAAAGCTTCACATCTAGAATTATACACATTGCACCAGGTAATCATTTGAGGCTGCGTCGACCTAGGGGAGGCCCAGAACCGGTTCAGATAATCGTCAATGGTGCAGGCCATGAGCGGGAATCAAACTCGTGTCGCCGGATTCGTAGCGCAGCGCGCTAACCACTACGCTACCGCTCCCCATATACAACACAAATACAAAGATCCCCCGTATAGCCTGAACAGACTGTAGGGGCAAGTGCTGTTCGCGAGCACAGATTCAAGGCCGGCACGGCACACAAGGAGGTGGGTGGTGGCCAACACCACGCCCGGCCGCCTTTGTCTCCCCAGTGGCGATGTATACACATCACACCAGGTACTGATTTGAGGCTGAATCGATATACAAGAGGCCCAGGACTCCGTTCAGATAATCGTCACTGGTGTTGGCCGTGAGCGGGAATTGAATTCGTTTCGGCGGATTCGTAGCGCACTGCGCTAACCGCTACGCCACCGCTCCCGACATACATCGCAAGCACACACAACACACACACAACACACGCACAACACGCAACGCACACACAACACACGCACAGCACACACACAACACACACGCACAACACACACCTAATGCCCCCGTGTTTATTTATCCAGCAAGAGCCTCGCCGAGTCACACTAATCTCCTTCAAAAGGGTACCTGCATTAGGGATATTTGGACAAATTCCATTTGAGGGTTTTGCTTGGTGTGGTAGGAGGAAAGCTGAATTACAAGGTAAAGGTCGCAGGCCTGCGATTATTGTTTTCACGCCGATGCTGGAATAGATGGACAACAGCATGAACACCATTGGAACCTCATTTGCCAGTAAAAATATGATAATTGTTTTTTTACCCTTCTATCTATATCATATTTTTTACTGGCAAATGAGGTTCCAATGGTGTAAATGCTTATCCCCGAGCTCTCATACTCTGATGGTGCATTGTCTTTGAGTTGTGCGCCTTTTGGCGTCATCTGGTCCAACCCATGTGAGACTAGGCTCTTAAGGAAAGCTGTCTCGGGTGTGGACCAATCAACTTCAAGGACAGTGCACATTATCAGAGTTATGTTTTTTGTTTGCATTATGACTGCAGGTATTGTGGTCTATGTTAAGATGACTCCTTGTAAAAAAGGTGTCAGTTTTGTTGCCAGATAGAAGGGTAAAAAAACAATTATCAACAGCAGGAACATTAAAAGTGTTGTTGTTGTTTTTGTTCAGAAAAAATTTAAGGAATCGGAAATAGAGGAAGACCTCACAGAGAATGGGCTTGACTACGACATAAGAGATTGGTGCCAGGAAGATGTGGCCACCATTTGGGCACCAGACAGAGGCAAGTGGAAGCAAATGACGAAATATAGTGATGTGTTTTTACCCTTTCAACAAAAACTGACACCTTTATAAAAGGCATCATGTTTTGCAATAACCACAACACAAGCAGTCAAAATGCTGCTTGTGTTGTGGTTATTGCAAACATGATGCCTTGTATAAAGGTGTCAGTTTTTGTACCAGTTGAAAGGGTAAAACCCTATCACTATATTTTGCCACTGGTAAAGGAGGTCTCATAGTGGAAACGACGACATGTCAAGTGGACACCTACTGGGGGGGGGGGGGGGGGGGGGGCTATCTGCCCATGGATCGTGACGATACTAATGATGCTGATGACTTGCTGAGAAACAAAGCCCCCGCCGGGGTAGGAGCTATTTAGAGGCCCTCTCGAGGGGACGAGGCCAAATCTCTTCAACGCTGGCCCGACGTCTCGCAAGAATTGGGGGTACCCACACTTCGCCCTAAAGTACCGGGAGAAAACTTACCCACGTATGGGGGAGAGGGAGGGGGGGGGGGGTAATGAGGGGGTAAAAGTCAGGACAAAGGTTCCGAGAACCAACTGGCTACCGGAGATCTGAGCGATCCATCGGCATGACAGCTCAAGGCTAAATGTCCATTCCAAACTGTCCAGGTTGGAGACCCAAAATTTTTTTTTATTTCCGCAAACGTGCACGCCACATGCAGGAGACTGTTACCTCTCGCTATGCGTGTGACGACTACGGGGACATCTATAAATTACGTCACGCGATTTTGGACGATTTTTGACCCCCCCCCCCTCGTCACATGGCGTCACAAAAAGTTAGACCCCCCCCCTCAAATATGACGTCAGAAACTCTGCCCTCCCTCCCAAAAATAAAACATGCTTCAAACTTCAAATCGCTTTAAACTATTGTCATTGTAGTGCGTATTTAATGTGGCGCTGCACTCTGATGTTGTAGGAGAAAACATTTATTAAAAAGTCTATTTCATTAAGTAGAACGTGTTGTCTATATTTATTCAAAGTTGCGCATTTTGATGTGACGTCACATTTCTCACCCCCCCCCCCCTCGTCACAAATGTCTGACCCTCCCCCCCTAGGTGCGTGACGTCATTTATGGACGGCCTCTAAGTCACCGTACGCGAACGACCCAGAAGAGATTCGGTGAAGTAACGAAGCCCTGCTTTGTGACGGGACGACACTTCAAATGTCCACTGCGAAAGGATGCAACGACCTATTTTCTGTACCGCCATCTCCAGGCGACTTCCCAGCCCAGCAGGGCTTGGGAGTTTCATGGTGTTGGTGATCGAGCAACCCTTGCCTCCAACGGGCTGTGTCGCAGACGTGCGCTATGGTAATGCCTAGCATCTATTACTTATTGGCTGCCAGCAAACTCATTTGCGAACTTGTGAATTCATATACGAATTTAATCAAAATATTTTTTTTTGTCAGGAACTGCAAAACTAGTATAAATTCAATTTGCATACATGCCCAAGTATATATTTTACAAATCACCATGTTGGCTGTTACATACTGCCTAAATATATAAAACATACAAAAAATGAAATATATACGGGAGTATAATTTCCACGTGTGCATATTCTACGCACATTCCATATTTCGTGTGTATAATAACAACTGAAAGGGACATTATTTTTTTCTTCAAAATACTACACTGAGTCTCAAGATTCCTTTTCAGGAGGGTCCTGCCCTTGGACACATGGCCAGCCGAGTAATTTTGTGTGTGGGAGGAAACAGAGGTCCAAACGGGGGGGGTAAAAAAAGTTAATTATCAGTCTTCTCGCATGCTACATCACTTGTGCTTTCTTCCTATTAAAGACACATTCTTCTAACAGCGGTGGTAGTCACTGGTAGTATAAACTGAGATCGTGTTACTACGGCAGTAGTGATTTCAGTCGCGCGGCAATTTACATCTTTCTGCATTTTTATTCAGTGAGAGCTCTGCGTGGAGAATTTGATCGATTCCATACGACTTTCAATTCAAATTTCACAATTGATTTACTTACGCTTGCACCGACCTCTAAAAGTCCACGCACAGACACGTTAAATATAATGTATTACGATAATGCCCTATTCTAAGAAGTTTGCATTAGCATTCCAGACCCAATAAAGCTTACTCTGAGCCGCGGACAAGCTCAGCCCTGTGATCCCAACATTAATGCGACAGTTTTTTTTTTCCCCCTCCGATTAATTTTAATGCAGATTTCTTTTTTTTTTTGCCTTCCCATGGTTAGTTTGCGCATGCAAAGCAGCTGTTGCATGGAAGCGGTGTGGATAAAGAGATGGGCCATGAGAATCAGACTCTTACCGTACATCTCAGCCCACTTGGAGCTGATCTGCAACCATTTGCGTATTGCACCAAAGAACGGCTCTCGTTCCGACTGATTATGATTGATTTTTTTGGAGGGGAAATAAAAGACAAGAGCAATAGACGTTTTGCGTTCGATCGTTTTCATCGGTTGGCTCCAAGAGTGTTTTCAACAGTAGCCTTGTTCTATATTAAAAGTGTCCCAGACAGCATGAAATGAGAATCATAGATAACGTTTCTAAGTTAAAAAGAGAAAAGGATGACCTCTATTACGTGTTAAAACCCAACATATTGTACGTATGTTGAACTTATTTCGCACCGTACATAGACAACCATGCTAATCGGAGGTGCGGGGAAAGAGCATCATCCAGAATATTAAGACCATCATCTTGAACAGCACAGCAAATTGAAAACAAGCTTACACTAAAAATCATAATACAACTTCACTATACATGACAGTGGTTTAGTCAGGGGAGAGGGCTAGGACGGGTTCAAATGTCATCAGCCACTGATGTGTTAGCTGTGACCCCGGAATGAAACTCAGGTTTCCAAGTTCAGCATCAGAAGATGTATTTATACTGGAGGAATCCGATGAGCTAGAAAGCTCTTTATCACAGATGTCCAGTAGTGGCGGGGTAAGAACGTTGCAACAACACACAGTACAAAAACATAATAGCGGTGCAAAGTACAGGAATAACTCGTACAAACCATCCCCATCATACCAGGCAAAACAGTGCATGATCGACTGTGCCCCCACCTCCCAACTGCTAATTAATGCTCTAAACACAATTCTCACAGAACGATGACACCGGCATCTGACTGATATGTCTGTGTGTGTGGTCGAGGGTAGGGAAACGTTTAATAAATAATGGCATAATCACCAGGTTATGTTTTTCGCGAAATGCTCTGTTGTTGCCAATTATTTACGCGAACACTCAATTGTTTTATATACATAGTGTTTGATAAAAGTCTGATGGGTCCGTGATTACTGAACTCAGTTTAGTCATCGTTTTGAAGAAAAGAATGAGGCATCATTCTTTTGCAATCTCTATGTATACACAACTCGTGAATAGGTCTGACACTTTTGTTCCAACAAAAATAATATCAAATACCATTTGCGTAGATTTTAAAAATAATTTGAATGTGTGGAAGTGGATATTCATCAAAGATCTGACAAATCGAGGCCTAAATAATACATTTCTTTATGTTCGAAATTATTCATTATAAGCACACAGAAAGGAGCCAGCCACACTGAGACTGCGTGCAGAAAGTAACAAATCACAGATCTCGAGTGTAGCAGCCAACATTCTCCGAATACCTGAATAACACTCAGAGTAAGAACCAACCCGCAGCGCCAGTGACGAAAGCTGCTATCTTTCACTGTCTGGCATGAACCTTGACAGTACTAACCCATACAGCGTTAATACATAGCTAAATTTCGATTTAAAGCTTTCGTGACTGCAGCGATTCATCTTCTTGGTTCTTTCGGTAAAATCACGTAGAAGGGTTGTGGCCGAAACGTCGTGAGAATTATTTTATTATGTTTTATTTTTATTATTTTATTACTTCCCTTCTACGTGACTTTACCGAAAGAACCAAGAAGATGAATACATTGCTACTTTACTCTGTGTATCCGGGAGCGCATCACTAAGTGTCAATGACTGTTTTTTTTGGTGTTTAGTTTCCAAAGGATCCTACTGCAGGTTGTGTTCTTGTGTTTTAGAACTGCTTCGTGTGTTGTTTAGTTTTGTTTGTTATCCTTCCTCCTCCGCCGCTGCCGCACCATCCGGATTTGCGCGGTTGACTACGCACGGCGGGCGGAGAAAGACGGACTTACACTTCCTTTTTCTGAGAATCTTTGCGTGCAAGATGAAACCGGACTTGCCAGAAGTCCGGTTTCATCAGCCGACACACAGAATCCCCATGTCGCGGTTGCACGACCCCCTACTAACACGCCATCGCTAAGCGGCGAGATGTCTCGTACGCTGGATCGCAAAGCGATGTTTTGTTTAAATCCACTTCCCAAGTGCGTATGTTCAGATGGATCTCTTCGCCAAATACCGTGACCCCTGGATTCGTTCTTTCGGTGACTTGCTGTTATTTTGCACGCGCTCTCCCACGTACAAACACTCTCACGTGTGATCTCTGTCCAGCTTTTGTGAACCTTCAAAGGCGGCAGCCGTGTCCCCGAAAAACGCCACTCCAACCTCATCGCGCCTTCTAGAGATCGTGATATAGCGATTAGTGCCTGCCTGACTACAGACCAATTCAGACCGTGTTGGTTACCCCGTGTTATTATAAATCTCAACCTTCATCCTACAAAGTCCCATCACAAGGGTAGAAACACAAACAAATAGACAAACAAAATGTTGCCCGTATTGAAACGGCTGTGTGCCGTATGGACCTGAAAACTCATATTTGCCTGTACAAGAATGCGGGGAACACCCGAATGGGTTGACACGGTTTGTCGCGACCTCACAACGTGCGTAATGGAAATCTACAGTCACCCGAAAACACCAAATGTAAAATATATATTTTTTTCATTACGAATGAAACACAGCTCGAGTTAAATGTGACTTTACCGAAAGAACCAAAGAGTATGTGACTGGAAGGTTTTGTTTTCAACGAATTCGTCTTCAGGCGTGATTTCAAAAAGTCGACGCTGCGTTGGCAAATGTCACTGAGGGCGGCCAGGAATGGCAAAGACCAGGGTCCCTCGTGAGAAAGGTTATAGACTGTACTGTCCTCTCTACACCCTGTGGTGCGTGTGTGTTGTGACATGAGGGGGTGCAGACGTACACCGACACGTCATCATCATCATCGTCGTCATTATGACCAGCCATGTTAAATACACTGGGTGCCACGGCTATGAAAGATGTTAACTCTCTCGCCTGGTATACAGGAGATCGTGGGTTCGATCACGATCCCGACCCTGACGCCCGCTGTATATTTGGAGTTTGCATGTTCTCGCCGCGGATTTCTCACGGGGTCCTCCGGTTTCCCCCCTCCACATTTAGAAACACGATTTTTAGAGTATTTGTTCTTCACCTGAGGACGGCTGCTTGCGTTGTGGCCGAAACGTCGTGAGAATTATTTTATTATGTTTTATTTTTATTATTTTATTATTTCCATTCTACGTGACTTTACCGAAAGAACCAAGAAGATGAATCCCTGCAGTCACGAACGCTTTAAATCGAAATTTATTTGGCTCCGATCAATTTCCACGCGATAAGCCACTTCGTTGAGCTATCATTTGTGGCCAGGTCGCTTCTGAAAAAGAGCTATACAGCTCAGTGGGCCTTACCTGGTCAAATTTTTTAAATATACATATTTTTTTAGGATGAAGGTCTCGCTCCCCAAGTTGTTATCGCCACCTCTCTCGACCCCACGATGTGAACAATCCACCCAGCAGCTGCACGCGAAGATTCATCGCTCCGCGTCCACTAAATCTCTCCAAGAGAAATGCGCCGCGCTTACGTTTTGCGACGTCTGTATCTTTGGAAGAAAACAATGACACAAAATATGAGCACGATAAACAACAACAACAATAACATAAAGCGCATGGCTGCATTTTAAAATGACGCGCGCTTTCTTTATAACTTAGTTTTGGCCAAAAGCTCACCTACTCCATCTAGAGGTACGAGCCAGAAATGAGAATCTCGAGAAGGAAATACATCTTTAACGCTCGGTTAAGTTACTGTGAACTTGGCTGCCACGTTCCTGCAGCCGAAAAACAAGAGTGACGTGCGGAATCGTCCAGAGCAGATTGTGCGCTCATGTATTGATGTGTTTGGGGTCACTCCGTGGCCGCCGGATAGTTTGACGACAGGGCGCAATATTCCTGCCCACCCTAAGAAGTTCATCCTTCGGTTTAGTACTATTTTTTTTGAAGACGTGTGCCAAAACTGTTACGCCAAGCACCCTCGAAAGCGAGAGATTACTCTGCCGCTATAACCCAGCAGGGTATAACGTCGCCCGTTCGACTCCCTGGACACCGACGTGTAGGTGCATATGTTAAAACGTTGGAGTGAGAAGGATCTGGATGAAGTGGCGATCAGGTGGTTGAGCGACTTGCGTGCAGAGCGGCGTTCTTCATTGCAAGGCCTGACAACACACACCAACACGTGACAACACCCTCTCATCGTGGTGCTGCTGTCAACCCCCAATTGTTTAAAATGTGTGGCGGCACTCCCTCCCACTGATGATGTCCTATCGGTGAAAGTCCCCCCACCCCGGCCCACTGAAAATGCAAGAATATGGTGTGACGAGGTTAGATTTGTGAACATCTATCGAGAGTGGCCAGTTGCGTCATATGCACAAATGCTGCACCGTTTGTGAGTGGTTAATTGGTCAGGGCGCAACATGTGTGAAAGTCGCATTTGCGACGTGGAGGCAAGCTATGGCATTCGGTGAACGCTTTATCCATCAGCACGCTCAAGCACGCACAGAGGCCACGGATATAGCAGAACTTTGATGCTAATATTTTCCCCGAGATTAAATCAAAAGCCAATGTCAAAAGCAGATGGGTGTAATGAAAGTGTGGCATTTTATTGCATCAAAAAAAACTGTCTGCGACGATTAAATTCGTAAGTCCTAGGAAGGCACCCGAGCATAAACCAAGCATTTTTTTTTGTCCCCGAAATCCCACAAAACACTCACGTTTAATTTGCTCCCACCCGGTAGAGCTAAAACATGATCCACAGGTTAGTATTTACATATTTCCGTGCGGATTAAGTTTTTTTGAGGCGGGGGGGGGCAGTTTGCCAGTGGCAGAGGCGGCTTAAAGGCTGAGCGGAAAATGGCATATGGCTCGCATTTTATGTGCACCGCATGCCACAGCGTACACTAGTCGTTCGGCGACATTTGAGGGCTTACGAGCGACAACATTCGAGCGGCCCGCGTGATTTCATAAGACGCCGACAGATGTAATGGTTAGTGCACCACGCTATGCACCCGGTAACCCGAGTTCAGTTCCCAGCCACTACTAACATCAGTGGCGAGTGATGTTATATTTAAATGGTTCATGTCCCACCCCCATCTCCCTCCCCTCTCACCTTCATCACCCCCCCATGACCGACGTGGTGAAGTATGGCCAAACAGCTGTGGATTGACGAGAGAGCTGTAAATGTTGTGACAACCCTCTCAACATTCAGACGCTGTCTCCCCGACAGACCTGGTCTTCATCTGAGGACGGCTGCTTGCGTTGTGGCCGAAACGTCGTGAGAATTATTTTATTATGTTTTATTTTTGTTATTTTATTACTTCCCTTCTACGTGACTTTACCGAAAGAACCAAGAAGATGAACCCTCTCAACATTCCACGGTAGTTTTCTTCACTCGTTTTCAGAGGGGGGGTGGGGGGGTCACTGTGGGAGGGCCGCCACGCATTTGGAACCACTGGGGGGTTGACAGCGGCACGATGTGGGGGGTCATCTTCTTGGTTCTTTCGGTTAAAGTCACGTAGAAGGAAAAGAATAGAAGAATAAAAATAAAACATAATAAAATAATTCTCACGACTCTGTCTTCTCGACAGACCTGTTCTCCACCTGAAGACGGCTGCTTGCGTTGTGGCCGAAACCTCGTGAGAATTATTTTATTACGTTTTATTTTTATTATTTTATTATTTTCCTTCTACGTGACTTTACCGAAAGAACCAAGAAGATGAATCCCCTGCAGTCACGAAAGCTTTAAATCGAAATGTGGGGGGTGTTGTCTGGGGGGGGGAGGGAAGGCCGCAGTAGAGGCCATCAGGGACCGCCGGTGGCCTTGCGATGAAGAAACGCCGTTGCACAGCCTTAGGTGCCGTCCACCCTGAAGGTATAAATCCGCGGAGGTTCATAGAGAGGATGCAATTCGACGGCTTGGGGGCCGTCCATAAATGACGTCACGCACCTGGGGGGGGGGGTCAGACATTTGTGACGATGTGTGACGAGGGGGGGGGGGGAGTTTGAGAAATGTGACGTCACATCAAAATGCGCAACTTTAAATAAATATAGACAACACGTTCTCCTTAATTAAATAGACTTTTTAATAAATGTTTTCTCCTACAACATCAGAGTGCAGCGGCACATTAAATACGCACTACAATAACAATAGTTTAAAGCGATTTGAAGCATGTTTTTTTTTGGGGGGGGGGGCAGAGCTTTGTGACGTCATATTTGAGGGGGGTGGGGGTCTGACTTTTGTGATGCCGTTTGACGAAGAGGGGGGAGGGGGTCAAAAATCGTCCCAAACTCGCGTGACGTCATTTATGGACGGCCCCTTTGTGTGAGTTGGGTGGGTAGGGTCGCGCTCGCGCGTAGCCAGCTCTGGGACCTCCACGCCGTCGTCAGCGCCGAGAGGATTTGAGATCGCGACACGCTGAACTTCTTTCGCACCGCACGTAGCGTGAAGATCGCTCGGGATCTTTGGGGTTTTTGGTTTTAAAATGAGCGGCCGGTTGGCGCAGTGGTTACAACTCGTCTTCTCACAGCGAACACAAAACAATCCCAGGTTAGATTTCCGACTAGGGCGCCTTCGTTTGTGCAGGGAGTTAGCATTATCTCCCCCTGTTCTGCATGAGTTCTCCCCCCATAGCTAAACAAAAACATTACCCAAACAATTCAACCCAAACATCCGAATGCTGATACATTCCCTGCAAATGACTCGTTTGGCATAACGGCAGCATCGCCCCCTACTGCGAACAAAAAACAAACAAACTACTTGGCGGGACCCTCTTGAAAAAGAGTCTTGAGACTCAGTAAAGCATTCCTGAGAAAGCTCCAAATTAAGTTTCATTCCTGAGTAATCAGGCGACAAACGGACAAACCTAACAGTACCATATGTT
Organism: Lampetra fluviatilis; assembly: GCF_964198595.1. Taxonomy (NCBI): domain Eukaryota; kingdom Metazoa; phylum Chordata; class Hyperoartia; order Petromyzontiformes; family Petromyzontidae; genus Lampetra; species Lampetra fluviatilis. The sequence goes on from NC_136283.1 coordinate 4,148,239, forward strand.
GACATTTCAACCATCCAGTTTGAGCTGCTGCTGCTGCAGATAAGTCTTGAATCGTGGATGATAACTTCATGGGGCAAGCCGCATTAAGCAAAACAAAATTCACACATTTAGTTTTATACGTTGCAAGAGCTCATTCACGGATGAAGCCAAAGTGAGTACCACATTACCCTGTGCGGGTAACGCTGCATATTTATCGTAGTCACCGGTGTAACGTACGAACGCATCGAGTCATTTATGAAAATCGATCGCGCTTGTGAGACTCAATTATTCACAATGTATACAAAGTACACGCGCATGACATGGTATTGATACGTGTTGGGGAGGGAGGTGAGGGGGGTAGAATATTTTCTGGAGCTCAGCCCCAGTCGGCTCCAGTTGACAGTAAGCCCTGGCCAGCCTTCTTTCTTTCGTGCGGCCGATGATGTGGACGCACAGCAAACGACTCCAATTTCACATTCGGGCGGTCAATCCCAAACAAACCGCGGGCACGAGCCAGCGAGCAGAGTGGCGTCGTTGTGATGTCTCCTTCTTCGTCTTCGTAGATCGGGGGGGGGGGGGGGCATTGCGTCCGCGAAACGTTGCAACGCTGTCCGCATAAACCCCCGCGACCACAGCGCAAGGTGCGGAAGGCCACGCGGTACCAGATGCGCGCGGGTCACGCGGCGCTTAAGCGAGCCGAGTAGATCAGTTGAGGGTGAAGAGGTTAGTTAGTTAGTTAGTTCCTCGTGGCCAGAGTCAATTTGTCAAGATGGGCTGGCTCAGAGGCGCGCGCGTCAATGGGTTCGCCAGCCGTGTTCGCACACAAAGAGCCCCTTAAAAGTGGTGCCTTTGAGGACACTTGCGGGCTAGACTTGGGGGAGGAGAGGGGGGGCAACCTCACAGGTTATTTTGAGGTCCCGTTGCGGTGCATTTTTTGACTCCCATCCGATGGCGAATCACGTTCCCGCAAAGCTCGCAGTAACGACGCGAACGTCGTTGTAAGTGGTGCTGACCGCTACAAATTAACCTCGGGTCGCCGGGATGGTTAGGGTAAGTGGTGCTGACCGCGAAGCTCCCTCCCACCGCTCCACGCGTGGATCACGCGTGTGCATCTAAACATTGAAGGCGACGGATTACAACGGAGGCGACACCGGCAAGCGTAAGTCACAACAGACAGGGGCGAGAGTGGCTGCTGCTGCTGCTCCTGCTGCTGCTGCTGCTGGGGCTGCTGCTGCTGCTGCTCCTGCTGCTGCTGTTGCTGGGGCTGCTGCTGCTGCTGCTGTTGCTGGGGCTGCTGCTGCTGCTGCTCCTGCTGCTGCTGTTGCTGGGGCTGCTGCTGCTGCTGCTGGGGCTGCTGCTGCTGCTGCTCCTGCTGCTGCTGTTGCTGGGGCTGCTGCTGCTGCTGGGGCTGCTGCTGCTGCTGCTGCTGCTGGGGCTGCTGCTGCTCCTGCTGCGTAACACACGAGTCGACGAATTAACAGAGTTGAGTGACGTTTTGGATCAATGCGTGTCCGTCTCCAACGCTGTTGTATTAATGTGACATTTCACGACTGACCTTGCCACGTTTACCACGTCGCACGCCGGGTAAACTTTGTGCTCGTAAAACAACAGCAAAAACACCAAGATAACAATGCCAACTACTACTACTAATAAATAAATAAATAAAAGAATACACGTGCATTAAAAAAATCACGCTTAGGCGTTACTGCGCCTTCTATATTAACATGAATAAAGGCTGCTCAAGCAGTTTGAAATGAAATGTCATAAAGGCACCTGGGATGGTTTATGCATAGTACGTTTCATTAACAACGGAGGGTGGGGGAATAAAAAAAAAGGTGAAACGAATGAATACGGGAGATAACCCGTGATGGACTGTGTTTCCACCCGCAATCAGGACTAAAAAGGCGGCTAAAAACCAACGCGATAAATTCCGCTCGCTCGCTCCGAGCGGCGTGCGGTTTGCGAACTTCCAGCGCACATTAATATCCGCCTGTGATAATGACAGCTAAAGATTGCCTCCCGTCGAGTGACAGTAGAATGGAAATGTCAATTTGGGCGGTAATTGGCCCTGACAGCTCATTTGAATCGCGGCTCGAGGGGAGGGAAGGGGGCTCGGAATGGTCCAGTGACCTCCAAGGATGGGATGAGGGCGTTGACGCCAACTCGATGCGATTCTCAGTCGCCGGTGCTGCCCGTAGCGGCGTAACCTCCTGCGACAACCCCCGAGCCTTGGAGGGCACCGATGGGCTTTTGGGTGGATGACGCGGAGAGAGAATGTGCCGTGCGTGCGTGTGTTGCCTGCCCGTGGGTTTGAGAGCATCGTGGACAGCATCGGCGTATCGGTTAGTCCACCCTGCTACGAACCCGGTGATCCGGATTCAATTCGCGGCTGCAGTGAACTCCATTCCTGAGCCTCCACCGAGGTCGACCCAAACTTTGAAATGATGCTCGCCAAACCACCCCCTTGACGCGTAAGCGATTCTCACGAACTGCAGTTGCAGCCTACACAGCCTGTGTCGGCTACGTGGAGGCTCTGTGTGTGTCTGCAGCAGGCGGCACTGATGTTAACTACCTCGCCGGGCATACGGGAGGTCGTGTGTTCGATCCCGACCCTGACGCCTGTATGCTGAGAAGTTTGCATGTTCTTCCCGTGGTGGCGTGGATTCTTCTCTGGGTTCTACGGGTTTTCCCTCCACGTTTAGAAGCAAATCACGCGTTTAGAGTATTTGGCTGCTATAAATGTCCACGTGATAAGCCACTTCGTTGAGCTTTCATTTGTGGCCAGGTCGCTTCTGAAATAGAGCTCTGAAGTTCAGTGGGCCTTAGCTGATTATTGTATTTGAATGCTGAGAATTATCCGCAATAAACACTACATACGGGGATCAAAGGCTCAGCCACATTGTCACAGGATGTGGCTTTGTGCATTTCGAACTGTTCAATTACTGGCAATGCTTACGTTATTCTTTCAACAACATCCTCAAGTCTAAAGCATGGCTTACAAGTAATCAAGGGGCAGGAGCATGCTTGGCTTCATTACGCACGTTACATCAGCTCAATTACAATCGGTATCATTTCATGTTCTGCTCCTGGGACATGGCTCATAGTGCCAGAGAATGGTCCTGCGTTCAGTTGCAATGTTTATAACATCGAAAAAAAATGTGCGCAAAGTCAAACGTCTGATCCGGCCTTTGGATGCTGATGGCATCGAGTGGAGCAAAACAAAAATAAACCTTCGCCCACCAACAATGTAATTGAAGGCAAACAAACATAATTTCTTTACAATTGCGGTTCCGTTCAAATAACGCGGTCGTTTAGCCGCGCGGTGCACGGCAGTCACGTCGAAATGAAGCTTTGCCGGCATGGGAGCCAGGAGGGTGCCGAGCGAGGCGTCTCGAGACACTACGGACCGTGACCAAATGACGCTGGGTACATGCAATGCGAGCAGGATGAAAAGGGCACTGCACCAGGTAACAGTAGTCACACTTAAACATCCCGGTCACTATACTCTTTGGTTTTTTCGGTCAAGTCACGTAGGTAAAACATAAAATTAAAAATAAATTAAATCACGACGTTTCGGAGGCAACACAAGCTTCCGTCTTCAGGTGGAACCGTCACAGCAAAATCACTGTATCAAGTAAAGAGAGCTCTAAGAGACACGAGGCTATATAGACTTGATACAATAATTTGTTGTGACGATTCCACCTGAAGACGGAAGCTTGTGTTGCCTCCGAAACGTCGTGATTTATTTTATTTTTTATTTTATTTCTACGTGACTTTACCGAAAAAAACAAAGAGTATGGACCCTTGCAGTCACGAAAACTTCAAATCTAGAATCCCGGTCACTGGTTGTGTTCGCTTTGTTCAATTCCATCATCACCCCCACCCCCTTTCCATAATTTTTGTCCGTAAAAGATTGTAGTCACGCTTTGTATATTTTTTATGTCCTTTACGATTTCAAGCAGTTCCCTATTCCTCTAACGTGTGCAGCGCACACCGATACTACTCTGCTGTTTGTACCGCGACCTATGTGAACCGTGCTTGTAACTAAGATCCGTTTCGTGCAGTAAGTAGCATCTGCACCATCGGAGGATGCCCATGAAATAGAGCCTTGCAGCTCATGTGTGCCCTTTCTGCTGCAATAACTTAAATCTCAAATGGGACGACACAAAGTGCTCAAACTCCTGCACGGAATGCAGTAAGGCGTATTAATGTAGTCGCAGAAATAACTACGTCTCGCTGCTTCCACATTCGGCGAGGCAGACGCGTTTTGTGGGGGCTGCCTTCTGCACAGAACCAAGGACAAGAATTGGCGTTTCGTGCTGACGAGCTAACGCTACGCGAAAGCCTGCGAGCATCCCATCGTGCCCGATTGCCCGCGGTGGTCAGACTCAATGTACTGCTGCTCTATTTACATAGCATACGCAGGCACTGGACCGGAAAACGCCGCACAGGGTTTTTTTTTGGCTATCCTGAATTTCTAGAGTCATCCTTAAATTTACACGATTAATGAACCAAATGTAATCTGCGTAAGAATTGAGCATTTCATCATCAGGCAGCTTAAACTGTGTTCAACCGTCACTATTAAGTAAAACAAAATACAGTATATATCTTGCCGTTTGATTTGTACTGTCCCTCGATAGATAGCTACATTTACAAACCAACACTGGTACAAACCTCCCCCAAGTTCACCGAGCCGTATAATTCTTCAGTTTCCACGCCAACCATGATGCATCGGTAACAACTCCAGCAAGAAAATAAAACTGAACCATCATCATCTTCATCAGTCGTCATCACTCCACTGCTGGATGAAGGCCATCCTGAGCCGTGGACATCTCTCACATTTCCGGCAATGCATCAATCCATCGAGTACCTGTCACGGTGGCGAGATGTTAACTCTCTCGCCTGGTATGCAGAAGGTCGTCGGTTCGATCTCGACCCTGATGATGCCTGTATATTTGTAGTTTGCATGTCTCTCTCTCTCTCTCTGTGGTCGCGTGGAGTTTTCTCCACGTTTAGAATCAACGTGCGCTTAGAGTTTCTGACTGCTATACATTTCCACGTGATAAGCCACTTCGTTCAGCTATCAATTGTGGCCAGGTCGCTTCTGAAAAAGAGCTATCATAGCTCGGTGGGTTTTACCTGGTCAAATAAGAATTTCTTTTTTTTTCCAGTAAAATAACTTAATAATTTACGGCACAAAACTCTCACAGGGTGACACAGTTACTGCACGCGCGTTCACGACATGCAGTGACGCAGAGCTGTGCTTTTATTCGAGCAAGTGGCGACTCGGCTTTACAGATGGTGTGATATAACTTGACTTTTAAATAACAGAAAAAAAAACTGTCACTGAGAAGAGAGGACGATCTCAAAATAAAAAAAATGAGAATAGGCTTTTACCCTTTCTGCCAATAAAACAGGAGATGTTAAGACGTGTAAACACCAAATAGAAACCTTTTGCAAGGCATCAAGTTTGCATCAACCAGAAAGGCTTAAACCTATTCTTATTTTTCGTCATTTTTGATATTGGCAAAAAAAGTCCCATAGATAATATCTCAAAATGTTGGTCCATTGACCTTCCTTGCGAAACATTTAGAGTCTTAAAACATCTTCGGCGGGTGAGGTTGGTGTAACGGAGAGATTTTCAAAAGCATTGGTGGTTGAATTTCGATTTAAAGCTTTCGTGACTGCAGGGATTCATATTCTTGGTTTATTCGGTAAAGTCACGTTGAAGGGAAATAATAAAATAATAAAATTTCAGACGCTGTATTTCTGACAGCCCTGTTATTCACCTGAGGACGGCTGCTTGCGTTGTGGCCGAAACGTTGTGAGAATTGTATTTTATTGTTTAATTTATTTTATTTTATTATTTCCCTTCTACGAGACTTTACCGAAAGAACCAAGAAGATAATACATTATTGTTTATATTTACTGTTTAATTTTTGTATTTCCCTTCTACGTGACTTTACCGAAAGAACCAAGAATATTGGTGGTTGAGTTTGGGTGTTTTTTCACGTCTGATAATGGTGCAATGAGTCATCAGTGTTTCAACACAATAGCGATGGTTTATTTTTTTTGGGAGGGATGGGGGATCGGTGTAACATTTGGCCCAAATGTGACTGCTTAAAATTAAAGAGTACAGTACTTGCATTCACCGATGTGTGTTTTGAAGAAAAAGAAGAAAAAGTCAAGACTTTGCAAAAGGTTGGAAACAGAAGTACAATTCTGCTCACACCAAGTGCACACCTACCGGAGATTTATTTTGCACAATCGATGCCTGGCAGAATTACCGCGGCATAAACGCCACACAAAGTGACTGTTTCAGTCGAAACCCCTTAGCGCCCGTTTTTGTGAGCACACCGGGCAAGTGCTGAAATCGTGAATAACACGTTTGGAATATTTACAGTCGCACTCCAAGATTTCATCCTTCCAATGTCAAAACACAGTTAAAATTAAATAGGGCTGTTTTTTTTTTGATAACGTGCACACAGTCGCGCATGCTCTTCTTATTTCATTTTTTTTGGGGGGGGGGGGGGGGGCGGTGGGGCTGGGCGAGTGGGATTTACCGGAGGGTATCTGCGGCGTTGTCAGAATTACGAGAGTCGAACTAAACACTCGTCGTCTAATTTAAAGTCCGGCGACTCCTCCACTTGCGTTCGGTCCGGGCCGCCGAATAAAACTGATTGGAAATTCTAATCGCGCCCCATCACAGCGAAGTGCGGCACAATAAATCTGGTCGGAAATGCTAAAACTTCATTAAAGCTTTGTGATTTAATGCGCTGTTTGTGCAAGGGGAGAGAGAGAGAGAGCGAGAGCCCGCATGGCCTCCCCGTGCCTGATTAGCGCCGGACGCTGCAGATATGCCGATACATGCATGCCGCTGGCCAAGTGCAGATGAAATGCTACCCCCCCCACCCCCCTTTTTTTTCTCCACTGCTCATTCCGAGTGTGACTCCCTGATATCAAAAGCCATTTCGCTATCCCGGAGAACAAAATTTTCCCCGGCACCGCGCTGTAAATTCAAGAAACCCATTTATGGCTCCTTGATACATTTACTAATCCATTTTCCCACCGGTATATATTAACACAATAGCGCATATATAGTATATCGCGGCGTGCATGACAATGCTTTTGATGGCCGGAGGAACACAATGTGAATAATTGCAATGCACAGCCCAAGCAATGCCAACACAGTGCAATTGCGCTCGGCACGTAGCAGGTTAGACGGGTGATTTATTCTTGTGTATGCATGTTAATTTTGTTAAAACACTTAATTAGTACCCTACTTACTAGGCTAATGATAATAAAAAATACGTACTGCTAGTTACATTGGAGTAATTGATGGAATATTCATTTTTTTTACGGTACAATAATTAACACTTTCAGTGACCCAACACAGAGGATGGCATATTAACAACATTAGGCAAATTAAACTAATTTTGCCACAGCGAATATTCCACTTGCTGCTGCTGCTGAAATCCATGAGAGGTGGCGGTGGGCGGTGGAAGAAATACAGAGATGAAAAGAACACATCACCTGGCCTGGCAGGCAGGCTGCTGACCAGCCGTTTGGGGGGGGGGGGGGGGGAAATCTCAGTTGGATTGCCGTCGTCAGAAATGGAGTTTGCATAATTTACCAAAGCGTGACCTTTGTTTCTCCTCGGCCCGTAAAATATAGACTGCGGTGGCCGCGGGTCGGTTTTACGGCGTATATTTAGCCGGAAAAATGAAGTGATCCTCGCAGATAAAGCCGGTGGATGACGGGCCCGCCGATTTATTTGCCGTTTAATTTATACGGCACGCATGCCCGGCTCTTGATTAAACCACTCACGAGAAACGAGGATGCAGAGATTCAAATTAGAGAGTTATGGAGTCGGCAGGAATACGCAGGCGGCCGCGCGCTCTATCTCGCTCGTACTCTCTCCTTAGCGAGCTAAATGTGATGAGGTCGTCAGGGTCAACCAATATGAAAGACCGTCTTATGAAAACTTTGTCGAACGTAATACGGTTTAGCGGCGAAGAGCAAACGCAATATTAAGCGCCGCTGTGCATACGGCAGAGGTCATTGGCACGCTCATCGTCCAGGGTAACATGTTTGTTTTTACGCTTAAGTTGCTTTTCCATTATCGCCCTGTTTAAGAAATGACGGTACAAAATGATTGCGCCATATACACACGCGCGTGCACATTCTTTACAAGCGTGTCAAGTTGAATTGCGGCTGCTTCTGCAGAGTCTGGTTAAGTGAAATAATATAGCATGTTTCTGTTCCCGAGTAAATCGCTAGACTCGATTGCCGATTGACTCCGACAATCAAGTTTTTTTTTTTAAGTCGTATAATATATTTTCATATCTCATTTTGACCATGTATTTTTTTACATATCCAAATTATTCAACTGGAATTTTCTCGGTCCCGTTGTATTTCAATTTTTGAAAACGCAATCCGCCCCCTAAAGCCTTCCGTTTATAGGATGGCAGTGAAGCGGTGGCGAAGCTGCCGAGTGTGCAGGCGGTACAACTGCATCGAGGGCCCCAAGGGCTTGGAGGTGGTCCAGCCACCTGGCCACGTAGACGGGGGAGGAAATCTGACAGAGGGGAACCCCATTTCATTCTTAGCGCCGGGACTCACGCCAACCACGCCGCGCCATTGTATGTACAACTTCTTTCGCACCGTACGTTGACAATCGGAGGTGCGAGGGGGGGTGGGGCAGCAAAAGCCACTGGGCCATCGCCATTGTAGCGATGTGCTCAGCAATCCCTATCTCTGGTGCTAACTTTGTAGGTAAGACTTTAATTTACAGTGGACGAGGGGGGGGGGGGCAATGCTGCGATTCTGCCTTTTGCTTTATTGCAGTCACTCCTGCTCGACTTCGTGGGCCACTCGAGTTGCCCAGCTGCGGGGAATAGGGAGCCGGTTGGGGGTGGGGGGGGGTGGGGGGCATGCGGCAGCTGTCTGTTAAATTGTCCTGCCAAGCGAAATTCATTTGTGGAACGGCCACATGCGAGGGGCCAGGCTTTAGTGTCTGCCCGCGTTCGAAGGACCTCGCTCCAGGAGGGTAATCACTACACCTCCACGTTTCCAGTGTACGAGGTCTAAGGGGGAAACACAACATGGATGTAGCAAAAGATCCCCTCCCGTATAGCCTCACCAGACTTGCTGGGGCAAGTGCTGTGAGCGTGGCACCTAACTTTCGATTTAAAGCTGTCGTGACTGCAGGGATTCATCTTCTTCGTTCTTTCGGTAAAGTCACGTAGAATGGAAATAATAAAATAATAAAAATAAAACATAATAAAATAATTCTCACGACGTTTCGGCCACAACGCAAGCAGCCGTCCTCAGGTGGAGAACAGGTCTGTCGAGAAGACAGAGTCTATTACGTGGATCAACGAGCGTAGTCCCACACCCACCTCTGGTTTGTCCAAACGCTCTCTTTCAACTCAACACAGGGCTACAGAGATCTTCTCTGTCAGCCTGTAACCGGGGCTCTGAAAAAACGTCGCCCTTACCATGGCTGTCGTTTATAGCCATGGTCAAGCGTTGGCTAATCACCGACGAGGGCGTTGCATTTTTACAAATATACCGTCACCAAAGCAAACAAAAAACATGTATACGTTGCCGTGTCATATGTAACAGTGCGTTGTCCATCACTCACTCACTCAGGCCATCTGTTAAGTTGTGTGTGAATTGCTGAAATGAGATCACATGGGTTTGAATCGTTAAAAGAGATGCCAGGTGCGCTATTATCACAATGCTTGGCTCAAACGCAATACTCGCAACTGCTAGTGTGCACGCATATTTGTGAGTATTCATCCAAAGCGTTTCGCAAACGGTCAGAAATGTGGGTAGTGTATGCATTTGCGGTATAGTTTCAAGCGACGTTCCCATCGATGTATGAAAACACCAATAAACATGGGCCATCGTTGGGAGTCAAGGACCACATAGCACAATTCGTGAAAGGATGGTCGAGTGTGTTTAATATTATGCAAGAGGGTTTTCGGTTAGATCGCATAAATATACGTGCCATTAAACCCGCCACCACCCTAAACAGCCAATTAGTAAGGTTAACCCAACCGATAATGGATATCCGTAATAATTTGTATGCATATTACCCCCCCCCCCCCACCTCAGGCCTTCACACGTGATTGGCTCGCAAGAGACGACATCACATGTATCCCTCTATTTAAGACCGAAACAGGAGGATTTCTCCACAACTCTGGCTGCCGTCTGATGATGCTGGTTGTAATTACTGGCAAAACGTCGTACTCGGAGTGTAAATGTTGTGGGTTTACTCTCCAACACGCCGGTTAGTGCTGTACTAGTGACGAATTGGCGAGTTTTATTTACGTTGACACAACCTGGGTTTAACGACACATTTATATGTTTACGCGATCTAACTCAAAAACCTATATTATGGATAGTCGAGTGTACTGCACCTATCTTCTGTACCATAAACAGTAAAGCCCTGCTGCACGACTGGCAAAATGAATGTTCCGCATCTGCGAGCGGGCCAAGTGTACACTAAATTTCGATTTAAAGCTTTCGTGACTGCAGGGATTCATCTTCTTGGTTTTTTCGGTAAAGTCACGTAGAATGGAAATCATAAAATAATAAAAATAAAACATAATAAAATAATTCTCACGAATTATTAGTAGACAGTCAGACTCTGTCTACTCGACAGACCTGCTCTCCACCTGAGGACGGCTGCTTGCGTTGTGGCCGAAACGTCGTGAGAATTATTTTATGTTTTATTTTTATTATTTTATTATTTCCATTCTACGTGACTTTACCGAAAGAACAAAGAAGACAAGTGTACACTAATCGATACAAATTAATGTCAACAAAAATACATGGATAACACGTAAAAGCACAAGCCCACTAAAAGATCATGTACGCTCTCAAGATCTCCTAGAGTCCATCGCCCTCGTGTGGAAAGAAAATCAATAATGCAGACTCAACACAACGCTCGGATTGCAATAATTAATATCACACGTTTTAATATCGCACAATTGGACTAATGTGCCAATGTACTTCAGTTAAATGAGCGCAGCTGATGAGAAGCGCGCGCGATTAAAAGCAGGGCACGAAGAGTGACACTTCTTAAGTTTTATTCCACGTGAACATATTTACAACAACAAAGAAAGCGTTCGGCGATATAGCTCTGAGTTGCTATCGTCGAACATGTGATAACACGTTTGTAATAAAACAATATGTACAAATCAATATGTATAACTTTTCATTATTAAAATAACAGGGACACGTACTTGCGCTTGAATAGTGAAATTGAACGTCTCAGAGTAGAAGCGGGCTCATGATGAAGCCCACCCGAATAAACATGATTGCAAGTTATTAAAAAAATATGTCGGTTTAACACGTAGTAGGCGTTCGTGACCAATATTATCCATAATAATTTTTTGGAGTACATCGCGTGAATTTCAGTGCCATTAAGCCCGCCGACACAGCAAATTAGTGAGGTTAATTCTAGATTTGAAGCTTTCGTGACTGCAAGGATTCATATTCTTAGGTTGTTTTCGGTAAAGTCACGTAGGTAAAAAATGTAAATTAATAAAAGTAAAATAAAACAAAATAAAAAAATTCACGACGTTTCGGAAGCAACACAAGCCTCCGTCTTCAGATGGAACCGTCACAGCCACGACAGCTGTATCAAGTAAATGAGAGATCACAAGAAATACCACCCCGTATATATAATGGTTGAGGGGGGAAGGGCCAGGAACGGCACACTTTTTATTAATATGGTAAGGTGAGGCTTAAGACTAAGAATAGACTGCATTACAAAGGACAGGCTTTGTTATGGAGAGGTGCGGTTTGTAACTAACACCTAGCATACATAACAAAAGTGTGAAAAAAGAAAGCAAGTAAAAACTAAAACTGGTAAAACAACAAAGTGGCTGTCTATCAATAACCTGTAATAGTTGTCTGTAGTAAGGTTAACCCAACCGGTAATGGCTATACATTGTAATTTATATACATACATGATCCCCCCACCCCCCTCTGGCCATCGCACATGATTGGCAAACAAGTGACATCACATTTTTCCTGCTATTTAAGACTGAAACAGGAGGATTTCTCCACAACTCTGGCTGTCGCCTGATCATGCTGGTGTAATTACTGGCGAAACGTCGTACTCAGATTGTAAATTTTATGGATTTGCTCTCCAACACACCGGTGTGCTGAACTAGTAACGATTTGGCATATTCTGTTTAAGTGAAAACCCTTACTAATTGGCTGAGTCGGGTGGTGGCGGGTTTAATGACACGTATATTTACGCGATCCAACCAAAAAACCTCTATTATGGATATGTGTAGGCGTTCGGATATTAATGCAGGTAGCTCACTCAACCCAAAGTCTTGATAACAATCATCATCGTAAAGTTGCACACTTTGCTTATTGTACGAATATTCATTCCAATAGATACAGCCCGATAATTATCAAAACACCATAATGTGAAGAATGTGAAAAATTGGAGCTTAAAAAAAATTGCATTCAATTGGAGCAACCTCTCTTCGTCTTTTGTTCTCAAACCATATTAACCTCCACCCCTTACATTTAGTTAAGCGCTGCTATAATGAATACTATTTAATATAGCGACAATTAAATTGAGTAAAAATACATCTATAAATATACCGGGCAAAATATGAAACACCACACAAGTCACAATGCATGTATTTCTCACTATGTAGACCTTTACATTTTAAGTTACAAAGGAACACATAGCAAACGTGAACATGATTGAAATGTTACATTCACCTGAATTCAAATATACATTTAAAAAATCACGTCAGAGGAATTTAGAATCATGAAATGTGTGAACCGTCATTTGGAGTAAACACCACTATAGCAGGCACATGTTTTAATTAGCATACAAAACATTGAATTTTGAGTTGAATATGCAGACCTTTTTTATTTACACGTTACTAAAAAATTGAATGGATAACATAAGCACGCTGTGCACTGGAAACAACAGCACGGAAAAAGCAACGCAGCCGTCAATACATATCTGTTCCCTTATAACGCCGCGTGCTATTTTCATGCCAATTGGATTTAACGCGATTAATGTATGGGGAACACATTTTTTTTAAAACGTGGATGCGAATTGGATGTAACGCGATTGAGTGAACGGTACTACGTTGCGCGAGTAGGAATGAGGGGCCGTACGGCAGCCTCGGCGTAGAATCACACGAGGCGGGATACTGCTGGATACTTCCAGATTCTACCCACGCGCCTCAGTCTTTGTTCAGCCTGCATATGCAACTCACGTGTTCTCGCGGACTGTGCTTTACCCTAATAATATATATTAGTATAACACGTAGGCGTTCGCGACCAATATTATTCATAATTAAGGTTTTTGGGTTAGATCACCGTAAATAAAAATGCGTCGTAACCCTCCACCACCCGACACAGCCAATTAATAAGGGATTTGTAGTAACTAATTGGCGTTTTGTTTAGGTGACAAATCCCTTACTAATTGGGTTTGTCGGGTGGTGGAGGGTTACAACACATTCATACTTACGCGATCTAACCCAAAAACCTTTATTATGGATATATTACAACGCGATTTTTCCATAACGCGGTGTTCTTCAGGAACGCAACGACTCCCGCGCTTATAAAACACGATTGTACAACAAGAGTAACGGCTCAGCACGATCGCTCTACCACAAATACAGTCAACACAGCCCAATTCACCGCAAGACCTGCTGACCAACACAAAGGTCCCATGAACCATTACCGATGAATAAAAGGCTGATAAATATTGAGAATGTAGCTTTACCATAACGAAGAGTGCAAAGATCTCCCCCCCACCCCCGCCCCGCTTGCTCCAGTATTGCCGACAAAGGCTGTTGGGGCAAGTGCCATTAGCACATATGAAGGCCAGTGATGTGCAGCACACAAGGAGGGGACGGTAGTGTGGCCAGCACCACGCAAGGCTTCCATTGCATTACCTGACGTTTACACACCGCACCGGGTCATCGGTTAAGGCTGAGGCGATCAGAGAAAAAATTAACCCGTAAAAACAAAGTTTTTCACTATAAATCCTTTATATGCGTGGCATCGGTTTTATGTTATTCGTCATTTCTGTTTTTTCTTGAGTAAGAGTTTCATTTGTATCACATTGGTATTTTAAATTAAATGACTTTTTTTTTTCCTAAAAAGTGGAACATTTTTGAAAAAAAATTTCACGAAAATAAATTGTCACGCACAACGAGTCTGTGTGCAAAATGTCAGCTCGATTGGATCACGGGAAGTGGGTTAAAAAACGACCGAAAGATTTGCACGGTCGTAAGCACGCAAGCAAGCAAGCGAACTTAATATAAAGGATTTAAAAAGGCCCAGGACTGGTTCGGATAATAAACCACCGGTGTTAGCCGTGGCGGGGATTCAAACGCAGGGCTTCGTCTGCGCAGGGCGCTTTCTAAACCAAACTACCGCTGCCCTCCACAACGTAGACACACACACACGCAGTGAATGAGGCATTCACTTCCAAGGCATTGTATTTAGTTGCCAAGCAATACTTTGTCGATTACAAAAATAAATGCTTTATAGAAGACTACATGATAGCGCCCCTTTGCTTCCTGAGTGGTATAATTAAGATAATGGAACGAAACCTTTTTTTTTACAATAAAGATGCAGGGTTGCTTGCATTTTGGTTACGATTAAGATTAAGTGGTCCCATAGGCTGCAATGCAAACATTCTGTTCACAACAATGTGGACTACAAAACAGTCCCTGGCTTTAAATGAACACTCTGCGATCCATGTATAGATACCCCACTCAAGTAACACACTGTACACGAAACATTTTATTTTAAAGCACCACCTACACATCTTCCAACACACTTATTACAAACGTTGAACATTCTCGTCTGTGAGATTGCAGAACCACTGCTTGGGCAAAATTGAAATAAGGTGTTGAGGAGTTTCACCAGAAAATGTACGTACGTTTAACTACTTTCACGCCATATGTAACCAACCGTGATGAAAAATAATAACGGGGTATCTATAAATGAATCGCCATGTGAAACATACTGGGGGTTCGCACGGAATGCCTCGTGTGTATTATAAAAAAAAACTAAGTCACCAAAACAAATAAATCGTGTTTAATAGTATCAACTATCAAGTCAGACGGGAAAAGAAAAAAAGAAAAAATATATTTTCCAGGTAGAAGCCATTTTGTACATTGTCAGACATCGTTTGAAATTGTATTTTGTTACAAAAGGATGATTCAAAGGTGAGTTTGGTAAATTTCTTTATAAGAGCAGAGTAAATTACATTTGTGTATGATTTTACGTCTCATAAGACTAACGGTAACGTTGTTCAATCGTTATTATAAAACTACAGTATGGATTCTTTTGATATGTTCTATATACATGTGTGCAGGAGCGTTGTACGCGATCAGTAGCTTTAACCTCACCACAAAAATATAAGATTAATACTTTGAATGTTTTTATAGTCAGGTAGACTGCCAGACGCAGACAGACAGACGAAGGCAGACAAATGATTAACTTTCCAGTTAGCGGAAGGTAAGATGCATTCATGAATTCTTCGTTGGGAGGCGAGGGACCCAAGTCAAATGCAGTGCTCTCACACGACGCTGCTTCTGATACAATGTCGGCCCGCTTGCTATAATGCCACTAGCTCAAATCTTCCTCCCTCCGTTTCAAATACTGTAGCGTCTCCAGCGCTGCTTTGTAGCAGAAGATGTACTGCTCCTGCAACAACAAGAGGGACACGCGCACACGCGCACACACGCGCACACGCATGCATTTGTGACGGTTCGCCGAGGTTCAAGTTTGGCTCGTAAACGCGCGGCGGTGTCAGTGGGGTTGTGTGCGTAACGCAGTTCCGAGTGATGAAGCGACGAAACTTGGCCGTACCAGCGTCTGCACCATGCCATAGCGCTGGGTCCTCATCTCTCTCACGATGTCGGCAATGTTAAACTGACGGGAAAAAACGGAACAGACAGAACACACGCGCTCACATAAACTAACAACAGGACCTTTAAATTGCTTCGCGAGGAGCCGCCAATAACAGTGGCATTTTTAAACGATGCTCAATTTCGCACAGGTTTTATAATGAGTTTGTAAAAAAAAAAGACTTTGTATGTTCAACAAACATACGCCGGACGAAAATAAAATCACATTTAATTGGAATGCATTGCACGTATAATTAGATGTGAAATATGAAACAAAAATGTACAAAGAAATATGCGAAGGATTGTTTTCTAGCTGCGTACGGATATAAACGTGTAAACAAATGTGTCATTTAAATTCAGGACAATGTGTTACGTAAATAAAACCGCAATTCATAAGCAGAAGTAAAAAAGTTTCTGCCATTGCAAAACAAAACTACCACACGCACACACACAACAGAAGACACTCCACTAAAAGTTGCACACCGATGACCTTCACTCACCACGCATCTCACACACACAGCTGACATTACAAACTGGAGTCGCATGGCCGGCGACCTTCATCGCGAGACCTCACGCGATCATTCGCGGCGCCGACCGTGCCCACCGCCCCGCACCCACTCCCCCCCCGCCTCACCTCAAGGCCGTGGTCTATGTGTGCCAGCACCGCGTCGAGGCAGATGAGCGCGCCGGACCGTCCCACGCCGGCGCTGCAGTGCGTCACCAGGGGCCCCGGCTCCTCCTCCTCGTCCTCCTGCTCCTGCTGCTGCTGCTGCCCCTGCCCGGCTGACGTTGGCCCGGTGACGGCGGCGCCGGCGGTGGCAGATGGAGCGTCGTCACAGCCTCGCGAATCGGGCTGGGAGGCGAGCGCGAGCTGCAGGCGTCGCGCGAAGCGCAAGAAGCGCACGAGCGGTCCGGCCGAGGCCGGCGCACCGTGGTCGGGCCACTGCGTGAACTGGAGCTGGGTCACTCGCTGACGAATGCCGGTCTGGACAGGGGAGAGGGGTCGCGGGCGGGGGGTCGTGAGCGGGGGCAGCGGGAAATTATTAACGTGTGTTACATATTTATTTCTTTACAGACCCTCCCCCCACTCCCGTCACCTTGTTGCTATGCCACTGCTGGATAAAAGCCTCCTCCCATGCCGTGTCGATCGTAATTCGATGACACGAAGGTTCCTGGGGTGACCGGGCTTTTGCCAGCGCCGTGCCCAATTATTCATTTATTGCTGCATAAGATGAGCTGGATGTAAGTGGATGTCAGCGCACCCCCTTGTGAGCGAGTATATGTGTGCTTATATCCAAAATGTGCTTGTACCAAAAATTGCTCTGTACCTTCCCCCACCTGTGTAATGTAGCATACGTTGCTTGTATCAGAATTGCTTTTACAAAGCCGTGCTCACACATGCAGCGTCGATGCGTTGAAATATCACGCACAGAGCTTACACATTGTAACGGTCGAGGCTACAGTGGCGTGCTGGGAAAAAAAACAAAAATTTGGTTTGGAAAATAAAAACGTTGCTTTGTGGCTAAACACGACGTAACAAAAGACTGCGCAAGTGGGGCGCACAGCGCCGCACGCTCGCAGAAAACACAGGGGGTAGCAGAGGGGGGGGGCCCAACATCCAAAAACAAAGGAGATGGAAAGAAGGGGGGGGGGGGAGCACCACACGCCTTGCGAACCTCCACTTCGGTGATCATGATCACGCGGATGCAGAAGCTCTTGAGCGTCTGCTGCTGCTCCAGAACCAGACGGTAGGGCCCCACCTCCGTGGCGCGCGATCGCGACTCGGGCCAGTAGCGGTGGCACTTTGCCCGGCCCAGCTCCGTCTCGAGAGTGAGCATGGCGAGGACGCGCGCCCGCTGCTCCCACACCATCTGCCAGAAGTGGGCGGCCGTGTGCGGCAGCGGCCCCTGGCACGCGATGTACGCCAGCGCTGCGTCGCCCGCGCGCAGCGCCACGTGGCTCGCGTTCATGTAGTCGTCCTCGCGGCCCGACAGGGCGACGCGCGTCGCGTCGACTGCGGCGGCGGTGAGGAGGAGCGGAGGTTGGCGGTTAAAAAAATTATATTTTTTTTACTCGAGATTAAAATGACGTCCTGTGTATTTGCTTGAAATAAGGGTGATTTCGCAGCGCGGAAAGGAACGGACAACTGTAATGCCAGTGGACAACGAGGGCGCATTCTGAAGTGGCGGCAGAGGATGACCTTGCTTGCTTTGGCTGAGGTCACCATACTATACTGCGCTTGGACCACTGCGCTAACACTCCATATAAATATCCTGTAAACATACAGCCCTTTGTCACTCGAGAGCCGGACAATGGCCTGCTCGCAGTGGGCATAGCCGGGGTTGCTTAAATCACACATCGCCACTCTGCCGAGAGCGCGTTCCGTGAAGAAGGGGAGCAGTGAAGTACAGTACAACAATGGATTGTGCTGCACCGCCCGCCACTGCCCACAGCAGCCTATAACACCAGTTAAGCCTGGTGGGTCGCCTCTTCCAAGCACTAATTCACATTGCACGTGATCTGGTGAAAGACTTACGATTATAATCACCATGTCATAACAATAATGCATAAGCTCACCGAGTCTCAAGACTAATTTTATGGATTGGCCACAAATAACCAATTTGTGGCCAATTCCATTTCAGAGATTTTGGCGAATGAGAGTACCCAGTGAAAGCCGACGTGTCTGAGGAGGTGACATTCAAACCTCTGGACAGTTGGGTTCAAGAATCGACTGCTGTGCTGCGACCTCCTGGCCTTCTCACAGCCCGAGCCTTACAAAGTATGGAATTTGCAGGTAGCCTCCCATAACTGTGCCAAGCAGGCTCAACCCCGTGCGGCTCCTAAGATCCGCTAAGTTCAGGTGCGTTCAGGGTGATTTTGGTCACAGGAATTTACGATTCTAAACAAAGAAAAAAATATTTCTATCGACTGTACAAGGAGACAATTTTATTTTAAAAAATAACGATGCTCTCGTGTTTTTTTTCCTCCCGTAATAATTGCTTGCTTCCGCTCATTTCTCCTGCCAAGCATAGCACGCGGGAGTGCAACGGTGTCATTGTCATGCAAATTCTTACAGGGGAGGACATTCCGATAGCGGTTCCGATCTCGATTCTCCACAGCAGACGCCACTAAGCAGCCGTCCCGCGGGGTCAGATTACACAGCCTCTGCAGAAACAACAATGGAAGAATCCCCGCATCGTCACAGCGCCATCCGCGCAACATCCACCACATCGCGGCGACCGAGAGAAAACTGACGTATATTTTTTTCGCGGGTTTCCACATATCATGAATGGAAGACGGCAAAATGACCACTTGCCTGGAACTCCTTCTCTGGTCCTTGCAGTGCGATGTGCACTTGCAACTTATTGATGAAAGCCTCCAGCTCGGCCCCCGTGTAAATGCTGTCCGGTGGTGGCACAGCCAGAGGGAGGGCATTTATCGCCTCTTCCGACACGATGTCTGGTCCCAAAGAAACAATTACGGCCTCTTCAAACAATGTGCGATGTGGAAAAAGGAATCACAACGTGTCCATACGCATCACAACGTAGCCTTCAAATCATTGTCATTTACTTCCGGGCTTCATTTTCATCCAATTAAATGTTTTACAAAAAAAAAATACATTTAACACGTAGGCTTTCGCGACCAACATAAAAAAAATAGCAATGAATAACAATTGAATGATTACCAATCTATATAATTACAATACCCTCCCCCTCCTTGCCTCGAATCACTGCACCAGATTTAATTGAATTAAATGATGACGTCACCCTTATGCTGCTCTATTTAAGACCGGAAGCAACAGGAGAGCTTCACCATTCTTGCCCGATGAAGCTGATTGTAATTATCAGCGAAACGTCGTACTACTCAAATTTTAAAATGCTGTTGATTCTCTCTTCAGCACACCGGTGGGCTAAAGATGTCAATTAATTTGTCCTTTGAAAACGTGACACATGTTTTACTGTTTGGTCGTGTCGGGCGGTGGAGGGTTACAACACATTTATAAATAACGCGATCTGACTCAAAAACCTATATTATGAAAAAAATACATGACTTAATGTTTTACACGCCTTCACAGCCCACAGCACAAATATTTACATCCCTTCGTCAATCCACTGCTGGATGAATGTTGTCCCACACCGTGCCAGTAGCGGGTGTTACACAGTGGGTTAGTGAATGAGGCGTGGCCCAGGAAAGGCTTAGGTATCACTCGCCACCGCTGGTAGCCGTGGCTGGGCATCAAACACAAGTTGCCGGGTTCACGCTGCAGTGTGCTAACAACTGCACCACCGTTCCAGCCCGGGCCTAATATCCTGAATGATATAAATACATATATATAAATAGTACAGTAGTTACGACAACATACGTTAGTTGGAAATATTTGCAAATTTGAAATATGAGCGCAGCCATTTCGTCTTAGTACCAGCGGTTAATGCTTTCGATCCAGGGGCTTTAGAGGTGACGTTGGTGCATCATGGGAATTATGACACTCCAAAATCCACTGAGCTGAGGTACCCAGGAAATGGCGGGTACAGCAAGTGGGTTTGTGAACCCAACTGGGCAGACTTTTGAAACGTTATCCCCTCAAAGCATGGGGGGGGGGGGGGTGACGACTAGCTTACCAAAAACACACCCTCAAAATGAATTGGTCAAACATTGTAATTAAGTGTCCTGAAATAGTCTTGAGACTTGATGAGCATTTTTTTTTTTTACATATTTTCTTACAATGACCTCTGCGAGTAAAACCGCGAGGAGGGACGATGGCCGGTGGTCGACACTCACGCCCAACGGAGGGCACTCTACTGCTGCGGAGATGGAATGGCGAAATCCAACTCGCGTGCAGATGCCGGATGCAACGGCTGCATCGCGGGAGTGTGCGAGGAGTGACTGCCGCCTGAGGAAGCTTTCATCCAGCAGTTGATAGATGATGGCTAATTATAAAAACTGTGATCGTTCGTCACGTAAAGATACAGCCACGTTTGCAGATGTGACTTGTAATTCTGATCCTTACCACCCGTGTATCGATTGTTCAAAGTTAATGTGCAATGTGATTGAGGAACTGTGGTTTTTTTGTTGTTTTTGCTGCATTACCCCAAGATTGCATTCAGTGTTGAAAAATCGGCAGGAATTGATGTACTTATACAATTTGAACTGTTCTACTTTATCACTTTTATTTATTTTGACTTTCTTACCCTTCTTATACTTTGCACTTAAATCTTTTTTTTTATTGTTTGTTGTTACTTTATGACCCATAATTATAATAAGAGTTTTTTTGGGTTAGATTGCATAAACATATAAATGTGTCGTTAAAACCCGCCACCACCCGACACAGCCAACCAGTAAGGGTTGTCACGTTAACAGAACGTGGCCAATTCGTCACTAGTACAGCAACACCGGTGTGTTGGAGAGCCAAGCCACAACATTTACAATCTGAGTGCGACGTTTCGCCGGTAATTACAACTAGCTTCTGGACTCATCTTCTTGGTTCTTTCGGTAAAGTCACGTAGAATGAAAATAATAAAATAAAAACATAATAAAATAATTCTCACGACATTTCGGCCACAACGCAAGCAGCCGTCCTCAGGTGAAGAATAGGTCTGTCGAGAAGACACAGTCTGAATGGATTGTTTAATTTTTTTAATTTTATTATTTCCATTCTACGTGACTTTACCGAAAGAACCAAGAAGATGAATCCCTGCAGTCACGAAAGCTTTAAATCGAAATTTAACTTCTGGACATGCAGCTTTGTTTTCTATACTGGGGGTTTGAGAGGTCCGTTGAGCGCTGCTCACTCGGCCATGAAATCGCCGGAAGTCTCTACCTGACAGGGTTGAGTCTGTATCAGTCTCCTCCTTGCCGGCAAACTCTTCCTCTTCGTCTTCCCCATCTTCGTCCTCGTCTTCGGTCACCCAGCCATTCCCGTAGTCGTCGTCACTCTCTTCCTCTCCATTATGATGTAGATGTTCCTTGCTACGTGACGGGAAAAAAATAGATACTTTAATTAAACCAATAAATTGCACGAGATATTCAAGGAGCATACGTTATGTTTCGTGAAACTACGCTTGTGGAGCACTCTGTTAAAATAGAGCTTCGAAGAACTGTCGTAACTTTGTTTTTGATCCGAGTTTTGTTGTTGTTAATACATTGCGAAATAAAATGAACATATGTAGGCAGTTATAGGTATGCATAAGAGAGTGTGTGTCTTCTTGGTTCTTTCGGTAAAGTCACGTAGAATGGAAAAAATAAAATAATAAAAATAAAACATAATAAAATAATTCTCACGACGTTTCGGCCACAACGCAAGTAGCCGTCTCCTCGACAGACTTGTTCTCCACCTGAGGACGGCTACTTGCGTTGTGGCCGAAACGTCGTGATAATTATTTTATTATGTTTTATTTTTATTATGTTATTATTTCCATTCTACGTGACTTTACCGAAAGAACCAAGAAGATGAATCCCTGCAGTCACGAAAGCTTTAAATCGAAAAGAGTGTGTGTGATCAATGCTCAAGCTTTGGCAAAATGCCCTGCGATCTCTGTGATCCAGGTTGAATTTCTCGCCACGAACTATCTATGCCAGTGACAGTTGCCATCTGAACCTTACTCTGGTACCTGCGAGGTCAACCCATCCCAAAGATGTGTCAATCAACACTGATGCCACGTTTCCATGAGCACTGGGACCAGGCTGCGCCAGCTCTGTTTGGTTTCAGTTCTGGCCCAAGATCAGCAGCTCACAAGGTGTGGATTCCCTCCCTCCCTCCCATCAGCCATGCCACTGCGTGCACTTAGCCCCTTCCACTTCGTATCCCCTGCCCCCGAACCCAAACCTTTGTGACAGCGTGGGGGGGGGGTGGAAATGTTTTTTAAAAGTCGTAATGTGCTCTTGTGGACAATTATGGGTATGGCCCATGAAACCAAAGAAAGCTGTCTTCTTGATTCTTTCGGTAAAGTCACGTAGAATGGAAATAATAAAAGAATACAAATAAAACATAATAAAATAATTCTCACGACGTTTCGGCCACAACGCAAGCAGCCATCCTCAGGTGAAGAACAGGTCTGTCCAGAAGACAAAGTCTGAATTGTATTATTTCCATTCTACGTGACTTTACCGAAAGAACCAAGAAGATGAATCCCTGCAGTCACGAAAGCTTTAAATCGAAATCAAAGAAAGCTGGTCACGCGGACCATAACACTGCGTTGCGTGTTAAGTCGGCGTTAACGAGTCGACGTTGGAGGGGAGCCTTCGCTCGCCTTTGTGAACGCAAAATCGTTGCTTCAGAGAAGGTCACCAACCTATCGTGCAGTGAAATAGAATCTTCCTCAGGGTCCAGCTCGTCACACGTTGAATTCCCAGCAGGCTCTGGGACAATACTGCTCGACTGGGAGTGGCCATTCTGCATGGAGACCTACGGAAAAAAAAACTCTCACATTAAGCTGCTCACCATATTGCCGGGATAATAAATAAGATGCGCTGCCCCCTCCTCCCCGTATTTTAAAGAAGTTGGGGTGTGCGTCGTATCATTCGGAGAATACTGTACGTATATACACATGGGCCAACAAAAGTGGACACTCTACAATGATAAATATTACACTTTAAGTAGTAACCATTCATTAAACAAAAATATAACAGCAACAGTCAATTGACAATACAAATGTAAAAATTAGACACACGCACTGGTAGATTATGATTCGGTAACATTTGATCACCATGCAATTATTTCATCACGAATCGTACATACACACAGGGCTTTAAAATTAAGTCTGTAACTCTGTCACTCGTTCTCACAACTATACGAAGCCCCATTGTACTCAAAGCAAAGAGCACAATATGCTTGAGTGTGGTGGTTTTAGGTCTAAATGATTACATAATAAATTGCAAAAATTCTTAAGCATTAATTTCCATACCCTTTCATAGTAAAAACTCTACTATTTGGGTAGCAACTACAAAACAAGTTAACTTGTTTGCCAAGTCTGACTGCTGATGAAAACCAAAAGGTCAAAACCAGGTCAGAGTTTGTTTACTCCAATTAGCACGATTGGCTGTGTACGCTGCGAAAGAAGTTCAACATACTTACATACAAATGCGACTGGATAATCTCTTACTCTTCTTTTAAACTAAACTATTTTTTAGTTTACCAGGCAAGGCCCAGAAGCGACCTGGCTAAAAATGCTGGCGCATCGAAGTGGCTTACATGTGGAAATGTATAGCAGCCAAATACTCTGAACACATGTTGAAAATCCACACAACCATGGGGAGAACATGCAAATTCCAAATATACAACAGGTGTCAGGATCGGGATTGAACCCACGACCTTCTGTATATCAAGTAAGGTAGTTAACATCTTACCACCATGGCACCCATACTACTGGCCCTACCAATAGGCCGACAGAACAAAACACATTTCATTTCCATGCGGAATCACAGAACTGAGGACTGATTAGAACGCCAATCGGAACATTTTTTTCCCCCGTTTCTCTCACCTCTGCCAAGTCGGTCGGCAGCAGCTCTGAGTCCGGCTCGTCGAGGTCCAGCGAGTCCTGCCCGGAGCGCTCGTCAACGAGCGGCGCTGGCGCTCGGCTTTCAGCGAGTGCCTCCGATGGACTCCTGCTGGGTGGCTGTGGCGGTGGCCGGGCCACCAGCAGCCTCACCCAGCCCTGGGCCTTGCGCAACATCTCCACCACTCGCCCGTGCGACATGCTGCCAACCCGCTCCCCGTTTATCTGCAACGGCAACGGCGCGAGAGCAAACGGCAACGGCAGCGGCGTCAATCGCCGTCACTGCTCAGGGTTACGTCCGGCGCGCGGCTGTCAAAATAACCGCCCGCGATATTATCTACATCATACCAGCAGTGTGATGCGTCATTCAATCTGCCCGTGTTTATCTGCACTCAAGAGCAGCGGATCCGTTTATCATCGGCCCTTATGATTCTCGTCCTGTACGTTGAAAAGCTTTTTTTTTCCTTTCCCTTCAATCGTTGCCGCCTGTGAAATATTGCCCGCCGCATACGTGGCGATGTTAGTCGTGGGCGTGTAATTTGTTCGGGAGTTCAATCTTGAATCATTTTCATAAAATAGTGTAAATGACATTCAAATAACCCAAGTGCACAGTCTGTCTCAGAAAGATAACGAAATTGGCTCTCGACTGTCAGTACTTTCGTATCAACGCGTATGTTAGTCTTTGACAGATACCACAATTACTTCATATTTTTATCTATCATATAGTCCTCACTATCAGAGCAAGTATTAATTACTCAATTTATCTTCAAAGCAACTCATAACTCCCCCTATGTATCGCTCGGTGTATCATATGCACTTTACATAACCTTTGCAAATGAAATCTCATTCTCACATTACGAAGAGACGAACGTTACGCTGCAACGTTTCGACCTTTTCACTCGCCGCTTTCAGCAACAAAAAAATATCATGTTATGCGAATCAACAGCCGGAGATCAATGTGCAAGGAGCCGTCGTGCCACGCGCGCGGGGGCGCTCACCTCTAGCAGCGTGTCGCCAATTCTCAGCCGGTCGTCGAGTGCCGCCACTCCACCCGCGCAGACGGTTTTCACCAGAACCGGCAGACCTTCATCGCCGCCCACCACCGAAAATCCGAGACCTCCGCCCACGGGCTTCTCCAACGCGATGCTGATTGCGCCGCCCTGCGTGAACACCGCGCGCGCGCGCACTTTCTTAGGCGTCTTCAAATTCACCGACGATCCAACGACGCGTTTGTCCCAGACGTGAAAATGGACCTCTTGTTTTTTACGGGTGTGTATATTTTTAATTGCCCAATTCTGGAACTCGGTTGGTCGAAACCATTTCAGGGGGGGCCACCCAGCCTGAGGCTCTCGTAAAAAAAAAAAAACAATCAGTTGATGCCCGGCCATGTCTGCGCTCGTCAGGACTTCCATGAATGTTTCATTGGCCACCTGACAGGACAGCTCTGCACGTGGGAGGGCAGCGCTGCCCGCTTTGGCCCAAGGCATCATTCATCCGGAGATCAATGCGGAGAGCACTCTCTGTTCAGCGAGCGTGGATCCGTGTGCAGGAATGCTTAGTCATTTCCATTCGGGGGGAAATGCGTGGACAGCCGTGCACGCCGATGGCTTTTGTTAATAGTCACTGGCAAATTACAGTAATAATTAATCCAAATTGACAGCCCTATCAATCCACTGCTGGATGAAGGCCTCCCCATGCCGTGTCAGATCGTGGGGGTTGTTTGACCATACTTCACTAGGCTGGTCAGTGCGGGCTGGTTAAGGGGCAGGGGGGACCAGGCCTGGTTCAAGCTATCACTTGTCACCATTGTGATTTGTGGCCTGGATTCGAACTCAGGTTTGCCAGGTTCATCGCACAAACCACTAACCACTGTGCCATCGCACCACCTCAATTAATCAATATAAAACGTACGAAGCATTCCCCAACATATTAACGGTATCATCTCGCATTCATAAAAAAAAAGAGACTGACCTCGGAACTGTCCGTATCATTATGCCGCTCCTCTTCATCGGTGACACCATTTTCTGATGTCACGTCTGGAAGCACAAGAAATCCGACCACCCCCCCCCCGTGGGTATTTGACGACACGAGCATCGAAATGACATCATAACTCGGCAGGACGAGGAGACACGTTTAGGCCCATGCTTTACGATCCACTAAAACCGCGCACGTTACAATGCGTGCCTATAAATGATCCCTGTGGAAATACGGTAAAAAAATGATTTAAGAATGCTTAACAGGGCACCCTCGACATTTGCTGGAGCATTTACAAAACGTCACGGTGACGAGTCAAACATAACGCATTGAATAAGTGCTCAAATGCACTGAGTATTAAAATGAACCTCTCTGTATGCATATTCCAGTAGCACATCTTGAATGAGAGCCACGTGCAGGATATGTTTGAACAGAACACACAAAGCGACGCGGCACCAACGGGGAACGAGCATCCGAACTTCTCGTCTCTGGCGACCGCAACGACCGCCGGCGTTCGGAGGCGCCCGAAGCCTCTTCGAGTGAGCTTCACGTGAATTTGGCCAACTCAACGGTCCAAAGCATCTCTCCCCTAACCCCTCGTGCGCCGCCGCTAATCGGGACCGACCGCTGTCCTGGCCCGACACGTGGCGCTATCACGCAGCCGCCGGCGCCGGCGGCGGCGTTGGCGGCGCCGGCGACGCCCGGCTAGACTTGCCCGCGCGCCGCCACCGATTAGTCGGCCCGCTCGCTCGTTCGCTCGCGGCCGCGTCTCTCGCGCGGCAAGCGGGACGTGTTCAGCCGAGCAGAGGAAGCGCGTAAAGGAACGATCCTTCATATAGCCACGAGCGGGGTTATTTATTTATTTCCCGACTTTATTTATTTACTCGCTTATTTGGCGCATTTTTTATTTATTGTCGTGACGTTCTCGTGCGGTAATAAGCAGCGGTGCGGCGAGGCACGGTGATTTCGAGAGGTTTCTTTTTTTCTTCTTTTTTTTTTCATCATCTCACGTGGGGGATGTATTATTACTCACTGCAAATGGAGCAAATCTGTCCTCGAAGCCTGGCGGGCATGCAACAGCTTCTCCAGGCCGAAGGTCGGCAATACCAATCGTCGCAGCGCCCCACCGCGTCATAACGAGGGGGGGGGCACGAGAGGGTGTCGACCCAGCATCTCCTGACCGTCAGTAGTGGCGGCATAAAACAAATGAAAAAAATCCAACTTTGTTTATTCCAGCCATTTTCCCTCATCTACCGATGCATGAGGGCTTCCCCGCGCCATGTCAGTCATGGATGTTGAACTTCTTTCGCACCGTACGTGGCGAAGCATGCTCATACGTCACAGCGTTGCGTCAAGTGTGGGTTGATTGATAGAGGGGGTGGGAAGTTGAACCACCGGTCCTTATATCACTCGCCAATGATGTTAGCCGAGGCGTAGCAGCCAGTGGAGGTGAACGTGTCTGAGAAAGACTCCCGCCGCGGAGAGATGGAGCGATGAAATCAGCTCGTGCGCAGGTACGAGGTGGAACGCTACATCGCAGGACCATGAGAGATTGCGAGCGCTTGGGCAGGCCCTGCATCCAACAGCGGGGCTGACCACGGTTAGTGACGACGTTACGTGTTGGCACGGGCAATGGTAACGTCATGCCGTGGGCCTCCTATGTGAGGCAATGGTAACGTCATGCGGTGGGGCCTCCAATGTGAGGCAATGGTAACGTAGATAATGCCGTAGGACCTCCAATGTGAGGCAATGGTAACGTCATGCCGTAGGGCCTCCAATGTGAGGCAATGGTAACGTCATGCGGTGGGGCCTCCAATGTGAGGCAATGGTAACGTAGATAATGCCGTAGGACCTCCAATGTGAGGCAATGGTAACGTAATGCCATGGGGCCTCCAATGTGAGGCAATGGTAACGTAGATAATGCCATGGGGCCTCCAATGTGAGGCAATGGTAACGTCATGCCGTAGGGCCTCCAATGTGAGGCAATGGTAACATCATGCCGTGGGGCCTCCAATGTGAGGCAATGGTAACGTAGATAATGCCGTAGGACCTCCAATGTGAGGCAATGGTAACGTAATGCCATGGGGCCTCCAATGTGAGGCAATGGTAACGTAGATAATGCCGTGGGCCTCCTATGTGAGGCAATGGTAATGTAGATAATGCCGTGAGGCCTCCAATGTGAGGCAATGGTAACGTAGATCATGCCGTGGGGCCTCCTATGTGAGGCAATGGTAACGTAGATAATGCCGTGAGGCCTCCTATGTGAGGCAATGGTAACGTAGATAATGCCGTGAGGCCTCCAATGTGAGGCAATGGTAACGTAGATAATGCCGTGGGGCCTCCAATATGAGGCAATGCCACAGCGGCACTGCGGGCAACAAAATAATAAATTCGTCTGCCAAGCCGTCGTTCAGCTCCCCCGCAGAAGTGTGGGACCAGAGGAGTGGGGGGGGGGCTATGGCCTTATCCCAGCCAATCGAAAACGAATTGCATTAAAATTTTTACCATCCCCACAGACCGCAGCCGTTTAAAGCGTCCGTTTTTGTGGTGGTTTTTTTCCTCAAATGCATCTAATCTACACGCACATTTTGACTTGAAAGAAAATTTAAGAAAATACTAAGCATCTCTACCCACCAAACCCAGTGAAACCACGAACCACTCTCGAGCAGGCATGAATTGCTAATCTGAAAGGAAAGGGCAAAGCAATTGCGTAATTGAAATCCGTTGGCCTAGCCGTTGCCATGTACCCGAATATTCCAAACTTAATGACAAAAGTGACGTGCTCGTCTCTCGACGTGGCTGGGCGAACGAGCGTTACGTTTCTCTTTTGTTGTTGTTGTTGTAAAGTGGCAAAGCAGGGCTGCACCTATGCCTTTCTGCTTCATCTCAGGAAACGGAGGCCAACAGGCACAATAGTAATAAAAATTGAGAAGACAATAAAAAAAGAAGTGGCTCGCAAAAACTGGTCTCCTGGTTCCCTAGAATGGAGTTTCGATTCAATGAGCCAGAATAAATGAACTTTGGTTCTCACTGATTGAGACTTTGAGGAGGGCGCGTCGCCAAGGCCCCGGCCCACGCACTTAAAGCGTTACCCTTGCCAAGATTGAGTCGGCTACTCATTAACTGGCGTTTTGATATGGGGCTTCCCATTGAATGCGTTAAATGTCAGCTTTCGAAGTTAACTAACAAATTCTAGATTTGTAGCTTTCGTGACTGCAAGGATTCATACTCTTAGTTTTTTCGGTAAAGTCACGTAGGTAAAAAAAAAAATGAAATTAAAATTAATAAAAATAAAATAATAAAAATCACGACGTTTCGGAGGCAACACAAGTCTCCGTCATCAGGTGGGACCGTCACAGCCAGATTTGCTGTATCAAGTGAGGCAGGGATTCCAAGATGCAAGTTCTTAAATACTAAGTTAAGGGGGAGGGGGGGGGAGCTTATCAGAATGTGGTAGCCAATGAAACGTCGTGATTTTTATTATTTTATTTTTATAAATTTTAATTCAAATTTTTTTTACCTACGTGACTTTACCGAAAAAACGAAGAGTATTAACTAACAAACCCGATAAAAAAACTAAAAAGACAAACACGGTACCCCAAAGCGTTGCACAAGGCGGCCGCTTAGAAATAAATCAGATTATACTTACGCATGATAACATAAACATACGTGAAGTATGGCATGTAGATTGAAAATTTTAATATCAAATAGGAGCAAAGAAAATATAATTTCAATTTACTCCATATCTGCACAACATACTTTTTGTAGCAGAACTTTTGTTTGAAGCCCAACCCATGTATTTTTTTGTTCACTTCACAAGTGCTTAACATATAAATTAACAAACACAAGGAATTAAATGAGGATGATATTCTTAAATGTGACCAAGTAGGTGAACGCATCACGGAAAAGCTAATTGAAAGATGAGGAGTATTCTACCCTGCCGATATCTAGAGGACACAATCTGTCTTGGCGCCTCAAGACGTACTGCATGGGAGGCACGGTATATTAGTTGAACGATGATGATGATGGACAACAAAGAGTGATGACAGCTTGGGCAGGCTAGCAGTGGATAGATCAAGTCTGATGGTCATTATGAGTGTAGTGCACTGGCAACGGTGGCGTCAGCTGTGACTAAGAGAAGACTGCAACAGTAAGATGACAACATCCTTAGCACCGTCAAACATAATTTATCTTCATCATCATCATCATCACCCATGATCTGCATTATTCCACAGATGTTAAATCAGCAATGAAAATGAGCCACGCATTATTGCTGAATTAGGTTCCAACCCCAATCCTACCCTTGCAGCTCATCCTCAATTAACAATATCATGCATCGCTCAACACCAAACTCATAAATGCCCAACCACCAAGATCGGATTTCAGAGCAGAGGACTCAATTATGGAGTCATTTGTCAGACATGTAACAGTTGGATTAATTTGTGTTTTGTCAAAGAGAATTTCGGCAGATGCCTCGCGTTTCTATTCGTAGAGCACAAGCTGCGTGCTTTATAAAGACTGTGGCAAGGACGCGACACGGTATCGTATGGCAGCAGAAACTGCAATGACACATCTCGAACAGATTACAATGAGTTTGTGACATAACATACACTGTAACGGGGCTTGCACGTACACACGACAAAACACCAAACAGCAAAGCAGTCAAGCCACATCTGGTTCATCAGACTGAGGTCACAGCCAAATCAAACCTGTTACACTGGGGTCAGCGTACATACACACACAATAGCCAATTTAATTGGGCACTTCTACACCATTAACAAACACTGCAACCGCTACGTAAAAATCCACCTAATTGTGCGGATTGTATAAAATAATTAAATATAGCGGCTTGTCCGGATTTGCTATAAAACAGGGAGGGAATACAAACACAAAATGTGATAAGTTAAGTTCCAGACCTTGATCTGATCGGCTGTTTTCAGGGTCTTCCGCCATTAGATCCGTGTTCCCGTTTGGTATCTGCTCCCTGCGGGGCGTGGCTTTGATGGGGACCACGGGTTGACCATCTCTGCTCGTCCAATGCAAAGCACACGAAAACAAACACACCAACCACACTCTCTTGTTAACACCGGCCAAGAAAAAGGAAGCAACGGTTCAATTATTGTAAAATGCTTTGATGCGTTTCATTACATCTGCAAATTGGACTCTCAATAATGATGAAAAAACACATTGCGTTTACTAATAATGGAAAATGTAAACATTGAAAAATGTTTTAACAGTTGTGCTGTATAGCTCTTCGATGTGGTTTGTGATTTAACCATGTAATGCTTGGCATGATGTCCGACATTTCACTCGCTCTGACAACGAATTATGATCATCGGTGTTTGAGACTGCCCGTGCAGTGTGCATTTCCTTTGACGTTTTGCTTAGTTTGTTCACCAGGAGTGGAAACGGGCATATATGTTGAGCTTCTTCATACAGTGCGTGGCCAACTGCGCGAATCGGAGGTGCAGAGGAAGGACAAACTAATCACTAAAATGCTTCTAAAGAAATTCGTTTTCAATATAGCTTCAGCTCGAGTGGCTTCCTAATATCGAAAGAGTGTTCCAGATGATCCAGAGAAGCGCACCTGAAAGCGCGCAACGCAGTCACCGTCCCTGTTCGACGGCTCATCAAAAGCCGCCGCTGCGAGGACAACCGGAGTTCGCGTGATGGTATATGCTCCTTGACGAGATCAGCGAGGTCACAGTCAGTGGTTCATAAGGTCACAGTCAGTGGTCAGCAAGGTCACAGTCAGTGGTTCATTTGTGGCAAGCGCGCTTCGTGTGTCACGAGCGCAACCTCGCAACGTATTCGCACGCCGACCGGAAGCCAATGCAGCTCGGCGAGAAACGCGCGCGCTTGCCCGTCACCTGGTGGCTTTGACGAGAATCTCTCCGTCGGCGCTGGAGATGGTGTGCTGCGCCTCGGCCAGCGTCATGCCCAGCACGCTGACCCCGTTGACGTAATGCACGCGGTCGCCGGGCGCCAGGCTGCCCTCGGAGGCGGCGGCCGAGCCGGCGTCGACGCCGCCCACGAGCACCGCCTGGTGCGGGCTGCCGATGCCCCCGCACAGGGTCAGACCTACGCACAAAGATAAAGAAACCCCCCCCCCCCCACCACCGTGTAGCCTCAACAGACCCGTGGGGCAAGTGCTGTTGGCGAGTAGCACCTACGAAGACCTGGACGGCACACGAGGGGGGCGGTGTGGTCACCGCCACGCCTTTGTCTCCCCAGTTGCCGATGTTTACACACCGCGTCAGGTGCTCATTGAAGG
Organism: Lampetra fluviatilis; assembly: GCF_964198595.1. Taxonomy (NCBI): domain Eukaryota; kingdom Metazoa; phylum Chordata; class Hyperoartia; order Petromyzontiformes; family Petromyzontidae; genus Lampetra; species Lampetra fluviatilis. Next base: position 4,180,878 of record NC_136283.1, read on the forward strand.
CTGAGTCGGCCAAGGAGAGGCCCAGGACTGCTTAAAATAATCGCCACTGATGTTGGTCGTGAGTGGAAATCGAACTCGGGGTTACCGGGTTCGTGGCACAGCGCACTATACACGACACTAGTGATCCACAGTAGTGTATAGCACAGGCGACGCAAGCCCAACACGTGTCTTCATTTTAAACGGGGGGCGATGACATAGGCCCAGCGGTGCAAAGGTTCACGGCTTGAGCCCGGCGGCCGCCCTGGTTGATACCGTGGGTGCATTAACCAGGAATGTACGCCGCTGCCTGCTTCACAGCGGATGTGAAAGATCCTGTGACGTCATTTCGAAAAAGCGTGGGGCCGTGTGTGCCGGCGTCACAGTGCAAAGTTTAGAAAATGACCGGCGCGTATTACTTCGTTGGGAAACATCACGGAGCAACGTCGCCCCAGCCGGGCGACTGCCTGTCAGTGACAGCACCTTTCGCGATTTCCTCCACACCTCTAAATTTAAGCAAATGATCATTTATCACGATCGTCAGATGCCGAGCAGAGTCGCACGCGGGGTGGTTGGGGGGGTGTGTCTTGCGCACCAGCCAGGCCCTTCTCCTTGGGCTGCAGCACGATGGTGGGCAGCGTGTGCGCCGGCGGGGGCACCCCCAGGTTCTTCAGGGCCCTGCCGACCACGAGCGTCACCGACTGGGGCGTGGAGCGCAGCATGGCCACCGCGCGGGGGTAGGTCATTTCGGCCACCTCCACTCCGTTCACCTGGCGGAAGTCAACGCAGATGAGTGGCGCGTCACAACCGTCTCTCTCCCGTGCTCGACGTTGCCCGGGGTCAAGCCGATAACTTCGTTAATACCGGGCCCACTAGCGTGCGATCCCACTGCCCGCAAGGTCGGCACCAATTGCCGATCTTACCGGTAAAGACTCATGGCAATGGAGAGCGGTGGCAGCGACTAGCACACTGTACCGTGAACCTGCTGAGCCGACATCGATTTTCGGTTCAGCGGTAAATGATATCTGAACCGGTGATGGCCTCCCACCAACCACGCCCCTTTCACTAATCCACACTGACCATTGTCGCACCTCCGATTAGCAGGGTTGGCTACGCACAGTGCGAAAGAAGTTCAACATACATAAACATGGTCAAACAACCTCCTTGACCAGCCGTGGGGTTGACAAAAGCCTTTTTAGTTCTCTAATGTACATTAACGTAGAAGACCTGATGATGCAGGCAGTGATGAGAAGGAAACTGGTACGATTTGGACACATATGTAGGATAGACAACAACAGGAACATTTAAAAGTGTGTTGTTGTTGGTTGGAAAAATGTAAGGAACCGGAAAGAGAGCAAGACCTAACAGAGAACGGCTTAACGACGACGACGACGAAGACGAAGAGATTGGTGCCAGAAAGATGTGGCCACAACTTGAGCATATTGTCACAAGACAAGACGAAAGTGGAAACAAATGACGAAATGTGCAGTGGACACCTACGGGCTACCTGCCCATGGATCGTGACAATGACGACGATGATGATGATGCATGAACGACAACACTGCGGCAGGACGAGCCACGGGTGTGCCGTGTGCGTGCGGCGAGTCGCGTAGCTCACGGCGATGAGGCGGTCGCCGGCCCGCAGCCTCCCGTCGCGCAGCGCCGGCCCCTCCACCACCTCGCGGATGTAGGCGGCGCCGTCCTCAGTGCCCCTCGTCACGGTGAAGCCGAGCCCCTCGCCGGGTCCCTTCTCGAGCGTCAGCTCCACCTCCACCTCCTGCCGACGGGGACCGCGAGGACGCGCGATGAGGGCGGCGGCGGCGGCGGCAAAACCGTCGGCGTGAGCGTCGCGGGAGGACATCGGGGTAGAGTTAAAAAACAACATCGGCGTGACCATCAAACTCACGGCTGCACGAGCAGCAGCTGCACGGCTACGCAGTCGTGTCCGTCACTGCATCCAGACGTCAGGTAGTGCAACGTTTAATGAAGCCTTTCCCATCACGATGACGCACGTGTACGTCGTCGGTGTTTCTTCAGATTCTATCGCAGAACCGGAATAAAATTTTTAATTAAATAACTTATCGGTACCGAGGCTCCCACAAGGCCATGCGGGGAGGGCGTGTGGCACAGTTTGACGCCAGCTATAATAGAGTGCAGCGGTCGTGTTGCTACAGTTCTCTGCGGTGAGTACGATGTCCTTAAAAACAACTGCGCTACGCCTCTCTAAATAAAATGAACGCTAACCGTTTGTGCGTTCTGAGATTCGACGGTGAACGGGACACCCACCCTGCAACTTGCAGACGTCTCGGAAACGAGAAAGGGCTCCAATTGTCTCCATCACAAACCTGCACCGCACGCGCGCGCGTTTGCGCGAAACCGCGAAAATCAACTAACATGCACGGCGTAGAAACCTACCGGGGCGTACTCCTCAAACTCTTCATCGCACTCATCCTCGTCGTCGACATCGACCCACGGCCCGGCCTCCCCGCCCGCGTCTCGCTCTGCGACGCCCGCTCCTCCGCTCGGCGGCGGGACGCCGTCCTCCCCCTCCCAGGGAGTGGTGCGCTCCTCCGCAGCCTCGGCAATGGACTGGTAGAGCGAGGGCGGCTCGGAGCGATCCACGTTGGTGTCGCGCGGTGGCGGAGGAGGGGTGAGCGAGGCCTCGCTGGAGCTGAGGTAGGCCTGGTCGAGGGGCGTCGGCGAGGGCACCTCGGGGAGATACCGGAAGCCGGGGGATGGCGCGGGCAGTGTGAACGAAGACCTTGGAGGGGTTGAGAGAGGGGCAGTGGAGGAAAAAAACATTGTTTGTACATTAGACGTATAGCATATGGGGAGAGATCGCACAGTGGTTGAGCGTTTTTGGGTGACGAAGCTCGGTAAGGGACAGGCGAGTTAAATTCCCGGCCACGGCCAAGATCAGTAGAGAGTGAAGCCTGAACCAGTCCTGGGAACCGCCCTGCCTCCTTCACACACTAACCAGTGCTGGGAGGCCTTTATCCAACAGTGGATTGATAAATTAGAATAAATGGGTACAAATATGTACAGTGTATGTGCATGGGCTTTAACGAGGAGAGAGAAGAAGAGCGTAAAAAAAACGCACGTCTCAGACATCGTGTGGACAAGTGGGTCTGGGCAGAGGCCACAATCGTTAGGAGGGATGATGGCCGATGGCGGAGATCGGTGAAGCAGTGGCAGCTCAAGCAGAGAACGTGCCCTAGAGGATGACTACCGGAGAGATGGAGCGACGAGATGAGTTGATATGGAGCGTGGTATTGCAGAGAAAAATGGGCCATGGTGAAGCCGTGCGAAGACTTTTACTCAGCAGTGGACAAGCATTGCCTGATGACGCGGTGTACTGAATGTACGCGTTTTAAATGTTTATAAGATATAGCTTAAGAGTGACTAAATGTAACGAATGCGTACAAGTCACACGAAAAAATATTCCACGTTTGAGAATACAGCAATTAACAAAACACATACGCAAGGGAGATCAGTGTCAAAGGAAGGTGCGGCGATGGTCAAATGATTCGAGCACAACTACAGCCACAACACCGATTGACATTCTGACAAAAACGACGGAAATCATTTCACCAAAGGACAACTTCAATGGCACACACCTTAGCATAAAAACGTAACTTTGGTATCTGCAGGTGTCATTGCGCTTTTTATATTTTCCAAGTCTGCTCCACCACTGCCCTCTACTGGCAACACATTTAGATGTCAGCCACCAACCGGTCCGACGCTCCCTGCGCCCCCGACTCTTCAGCCACTCGTTACCCAGTATGCAATAAAGGCCATTAACCAACATGCCACGCAGGATTCGGTGATTTTTAGTCAGTCCTTACCCAGTGTGCACTGAGGATCACTATCCGCAAAGTAAGTTGCCTTGGACCGGATAACATCGTGGCAAAAAGGGAAGATGGGCGATGGTCAAGAATCATGACGGAGTGACCAACCATGGGAGGAACGCGCCCTAGAGTGGCGTCAACCACGGAGCTGGAGCGATGAAACCAGCTCACGTGCAGATCCATCATTGGCTTTAGGAGACAGGTGACGAGGCAGGTGACAAGGAAGATGACGAGGAATGTGACGACGACGACGATGGCCGTTCTGGATCAGTGAATCAGCCGCTCCTTACCCAGCGTGCACTGTGGCATTCTTACCCAGAGTGCCCAGCTGGATGCCGCTTGGCGCCTTTCTCCCTGGCGGCGGCGGCAGCGCCACCGCCGTCTGAATCGTACTCGGTGCTGTCGCTGTAGCTGTCCCTGCGCGTGGGCGTGCGGGCGGCGCTCCCGCTCCCGTCCAGGCCCTCGCCGTCCCAGTGGCCGTGCGCCACCGCCGACTCTTCGATCTCGTAGGGGCCGCACGTGGCGAGGCTGGGGTGGGGTGTGGGCGTGCTGCCCGCCTGGCGGGGCGCCGGAGTGTTCATTCGGCTCAGATCCTTCACCGGGGAGCCGATGGGGCTCTGGGAAAAGGAAAAAAATTTTTTTACGAAAAAACGCGGCACGCGTCCAAAAGGCAAAAAATTACGCATACAAGGTGTGCCTAAATTTGCTATTCCTCCTCCGTTGAAGGAGCACTAACGACAGTGGTTTACTGAAGTGGTTCACAGTGGAGTTTACATGGCCACAATTGCACTACTGTGGGTTGCCTTTAATATATCTCTGTGTTTTTCTAAGGGTCTCTACGTCTCTCTACGGGTCTCTATGCATCTCTATGGGTCTCTATGCATCTCTATGGGTCTCTATGCATCTCTATGGGTCTCTATGCATCTCTATGGGTCTCTATGTATCTCTATGGGTCTCTATGCATCTCTATGGGTCTCTATGTATCTCTTTGGGTCTCAATGTAAAGCCATAGGTCTCTATGCATCTCTATGGGTCTCTAAGTATCTCTATGGGTCTCTATGCATCTCTATGGGTCTCTATGCATCTCTATGGGTCTCTATGCATCTCTATGGGTCTCTATGCATCTCTATGGGTCTCTATGCATCTCTATGGGTCTCTATGTATCTCTATGGGTCACTATGCATCTCTATGGGTCTCTATGTATCTCTTTGGGTCTCAATGTAAAGCCATAGGTCTCTATGCATCTCTATGGGTCTCTAAGTATCTCTATGGGTCTCTATGCATCTCTATGGGTCTCTATGCATCTCTATGGGTCTCTATGCATCTCTATGGGTCTCTATGCATCTCTATGGGTCTCTATGCATCTCTATGGGTCTCTATGCATCTCTATAGGTCACTATGCATCTCTATGGGTCTCTATGTATCTCTTTGGGTCTCAATGTAAAGCCATAGGTCTTTATGCATCTCTATGGGTCTCTAAGTATCTCTATGTGTTTACTATATGGCCGGCCCATCGTTTTGGGCCACGGCTGTGGCTGACCATGAGCGACGGGTCGACTTCAGGGAGGGTGCTCGGCTCCGGGCGGCACAGCAGCAGGGAGACGTCGTCGCTCGTTCCTCGCAGCACGGACAGCACCGCCTGCAGCGTCGTCGCATGTGCGAGGACCCCCCGTCACACACACACGCACATGGCATCGCGGTCCTGGATTCTCCACTGGGAGCTTTGCACATTCACATCTGTATTGATTAGAACTGCTTTTTGTGTTGAGTTTTTCCTTCCCCCCGCACCTCCGATTAGTGCGGACGGCTACGTACGGTGCGAAATAGGTTCAACGTACACACACACATGTGCGATTCACCCGTAGGGGCACACAAGAGCAGTTCCACAATTTGGGATTTACACCGTGTCTCCCTGTCCCCGTGTCTCAGCATCTCCCTGTCCCCGTGTCTCTGCATCTCCCTGTCCCCGTGTCTCAGCATCTCCCTGTCCCCGTGTCTCAGCTCTCTCTGCCCCGTGTCTCAGCATCTCCCTGTCCCCGTGTCTCAGCATCTCCCTGTCCCCGTGTCTCAGCTCCCCCTGTCCCCGTGTCTCAGCTCTCCCTGTCCCCGTGTCTCAGCATCTCCCTGTCCCCGTGTCTCAGCATCTCCCTGTCCCCGTGTCTCAGCTCTCCCTGTCCCCGTGTCTCAGCATCTCTCTGTCCCCGTGTCTCAGCTCTCCCTGTCCCCGTGTCTCGGCATCTCCCTGTCCCCGTGTCTCAGCTCTCCCTGTCCCCGTGTCTCAGCATCTCCCTGTCCCCGTGTCTCAGCTCCCCCTGTCCCCGTGTCTCAGCTCTCCCTGTCCCCGTGTCTCAGCATCTCCCTGTCCCCGTGTCTCAGCTCCCCCTGTCCCCGTGTCTCAGCTCTCTCTGTCCCCATGTCTCGGAATCTCCCTGTCCCCGTGTTTCAGCTCTCCCTGTCCCCGTGTCTCAGCTCTCTCTGTCCCCATGTCTCAGCATCTCCCTGTCCCCGTGTCTCAGCTCTCCCTGTCCCCGTGTCTCTGCATCTCCCTGTCCCCGTGTCTCAGCTCCCCCTGTCCCCGTGTCTCAGCTCTCCCTGTCCCCGTGTCTCAGCATCTCCCTGTCCCCGTGTCTCAGCTCCCCCTGTCCCCGTGTCTCAGCTCTCTCTGTCCCCATGTCTCGGCATCTCCCTGTCCCCGTGTTTCAGCTCTCCCTGTCCCCGTGTCTCAGCATCTCCCTGTCCCCGTGTCTCAGCTCTCTCTGTCCCCGTGTCTCAGCATCTCCCTGTCCCCGTGTCTCAGCTCTCCCTGTCCCCGTGTCTCAGCATCTCCCTGTCCCCGTGTCTCAGCTCCCCCTGTCCCCGTGTCTCAGCTCTCCCTGTCCCCGTGTCTCAGCATCTCCCTGTCCCCGTGTCTCGGCATCTCCCTGTCCCCGTGTCTCGGCATCTCCCTGTCCCCGTGTCTCGGCATCTCCCTGTCCCCGTGTCTCGGCATCTCCCTGTCCCCGTGTCTCAGCATCTCTCTGTCCCCGTGTCTCAGCTCTCCCTGTCCCCGTGTCTCGGCATCTCCCTGTCGCCATGTCTCGGCATCTCCCTGTCCCCGTGTCTCGGCATCTCCCTGTCCCCGTGTCTCGGCATCTCCCTTTCCCCGTGTCTCGGCTCTCCCTGTCCCCGTGTCTCAGCATCTCCCTGTCCCCGTGTCTCAGCATCTCCCTGTCCCCGTGTCTCCGCATCTCCCTGTCCCCGTGTCTCCGCCGTGTCGTCTCGACGCGCGCGTCCCAACCTGGTGCGAGAGGCCCTTGAGGGGGATGCCGTTGACGCGCAGGATCACGTCGCCGGGGAGGATGCGGGCGCTCGCGTCCGCCGGCTGTCCCGGGAAGAGCCGCTTGACGCGCACTACGGTGCGCACGGCCTCCGGCGAGCCGGGGTCCGTGTCGCCCATGAAGCTGAACCCCAGGCCGCCGGCGCCCTTCCTCAGCAGCACCTCGAACACGTTGTCTGCGCGCAACGGGGTCGGAGGGCAGGGGGCGGAGTGCGCAGCGACGGGGGTCCCTCGTTCAATCGAGGCGGTAAGTTCGAACGGCGACGTCGCTTCGCATTGACGCAGGCCCCACCACCCCCCCCCCCACCTTCTCCCTCGTAGCGTAGGAGATGATGGAGGGGGCTGATCCCCCTCCCCTCTTAATGGCCCCCCTTTTGAAATCATAGAAGTAAAAATACGTGCCATAGTTTTTACAATCGAGCGACGGATGTCGCAACATTTTCCTTTTCTGATACACACATGGGACGAGAGCTGGAGCAGAACGCGCGATGGAGAAACGCAGATTGCATCGTTACTTGTTCCGTTGAGCGTTTAGAATTGACCGTATTGTGCCCCCCCCCCCAGCCAGGGTGGGTGTAGTGTAGCAGTGTGCCCCCGAGGTTCGCTCCAGGTGAGCTCCTCACTTAACGTGATGCTGCACACACAAGTTGCGAGGCACATAACGCGATAATTCATCGGTTAAAAGAGATTCTTACGCTCGAGTTACGTGCGTCGAGTTGCGGACGCGAGAGTGTAATCGCTTGCTATGAATGGACATCGCGTGAGAAAAAAGTATTCTTAAGTTACATTGAATCTAATTGACAGAACTAAATTGTGCAAATGAGAAAAACAAATAGTTTAAACAATACAAATGGGACGGGAAAAATGAGCCAAGAAGAGATTGCATGGTGGCTCCCCGACTCGTGATATTCAATAAAATCACTAGCGGAGTTCATTCTTACTTGCCTGCAAATTAAAGCATTCCTTTAAGAATGGTTTAGCTCCATTGGAACCTCATTTGCCAGTAACACATGGTGTTGGACCAGATGACGCTAGTCTCACATGGTGTTGGACCAGATGACGCCAAAAGGCGCACACTGTGAGACTAGGCTCTAAAGAAAGCTGTCTCGTGTGTGGACCAATAAATTTCAAGGACAGTGTATACATTATCAGAGTTATGTTTTTTGTTTGCATTCCGACTGCAGGTATTGTGGTCAATGCAAACATGACTCCTTGTAAAAAAAAGTGTCAGTTTTGTTGCCAGATAAAAGGGTAAAAAACCAATTATCAATGATTCTAGATTTGAAGCTTTCGTGACTGCAAGGAATCATATTATTAGGTTTTTTCGGTAAAGTCACGTAGGTAAAACATAAAAATTAATGAAAATAAAATAAAATAAAAAGAAAAATCACGACGTTTCGGAGGCAACACAAGTCTCCGTCATCAGGTGTGACGGTCCCACCTGATGACGGAGACTTGTGTTGCCTCCGAAACGTCGTGATTTTTGTTTTTATTTTATTTTCATTAATTTTGATGTTTTACCTACGTGACTTTACCGAAAAAACCTAAGAATACAATAATCAATGGTTTAGCTCTTACTGCATTAAGCTGCAAAGTTGATCATAACGTGTACCAGTACAGGACACGGTATAGGCAATTGTTGTTGTCAGAATAAATAATTATACGAATATAATTTACTTGTTAGAAGCATGTCAAAGCCAAATAAAACATTAATTATCTAACCACAAATTAACCCGATAGGGAGAATACTAAGCAGTGGCTGTGATGCTTCTGTGCTGGGCTGCTCACTCTCTGTCACGAAGCTGTAGTACTTGAAGTCTCCCGCCTCTGTCCAGCGCTTCACTTGAGAATTGGGGGACAACTCCCTGCTCGTCGAGGTCTGCAATCCAGGATTGGCAACATCTTCAAAGTCTTCCAGTTGAGCGCCACATTTCTCCAGCACCAGGCACACCATTTGCTGAAAAACAGAATAAGACGGGCTTCATTAAGATGAACGATTACGTATGCATGTAGAACTTCTTTCGGACCGTACGTAGCCAACCGAGCAAATTGAAAGTTACGCGAAATGAATAGGTCTGTAAGAACGCGGCGTGTGCGTTTTATAGGCCCCTGCCGTAAATTGTTAGCGTAGATTATCTCTGCGACGCGTCTGCGGGTTGTGCCGTGTGTTGATCGGCAGGATGCCCGGCGTTTCGCTCCACCTGCTGATGAACTGAATTCAGTTCCTGTAGAAGCTCCCGGCGCATGCAGCGAAGCATCGGACATCGTGCCGAACGACGCGCAATGCTACCCCGAAAACACGTCGGAGAGCGAAACGGCACCACCGCAAAAAAAACCTACAAATTACCTTTATCGCAAGTTACCTTTCATGACATATTGACGTCATAAAACCTCAAAACAAATACGAAACCCATCAAATTCAAAGTTGTCTAGACATTTCACGCAAAGTAAAGTTGTGAGACCTTAATGGCAGTAATCGACGGCACAATAAAGCAACAATATTCCACCTGGATGTGATCACAATATGAGTAATGACTGCGGAATTCAAGTGGTAAATTGAAATATCCTTCCCAAGCACGTCCTTGAATGTGATCCTACATGATCAACACAGTCACCAGAAAGCCACGCTACTCTGTAAATATTGCAGTCCTTTATGGCATGCATAAAGAGCCAATGACTCGTTTTCAGTTTTTTGGTTTTTCATTTTTACGCGCCCTTTATGACGGGCAACGAATGGATTGTAAAACCGTATAAATGTTATAGGTACCAATTTAAACAAACTTCAAACTGCCGTGCAAATACTGAGCCATTCCAAGAATTGAAAAGCCATTCAAATGGTCGAGTAAAATTCTGTCTACTGATGGCCAAATGTTGTTGATCTGCCAAGTGCCTTCCGGTCTGGTGTTCATTAGGGATGTAATAATTCATCACCGCCTGCGATTCAATGAACTGTTTCTGTTCGGTATTGTGGTTTAAATCACGTACATATTTTGCAGACCATTATCAATCCGCTGCCGAATGAAGGTCTCCGCATGCCTTGGGGGTTGTTTGACCATACTTCACCCCACTGGTCAAGGGGAAACCAGAACTAGTTCGCACATCACTTGCCTCTGATGCTCACGCCATGGCCGGGGAATCACACACATGTCACCAGATTCAAATCAGACGGACCATCATTACATGCCAAGTAACTGCCACAGTCATTGTGCGAAGACGGGATTGTTTTGTGAGTGCTTTGTCGGACCTCCTCCGTCTTGCGAAGAGTCTCCACGGCTTGCTTGTGCGTGACCGAGTGCATGCTCACTCCGTCCACCTCCAGCAGCCGATCGCCTTCAAAGCGGCGACGGAAACACAATCGGGTCATTCGTTCGTTCGTTCGTTCGTCATCAATATCAGCCACGATCGATCCACTGCTGGAAGAAGGCCTACAGCAAGCCGACACAACATCTCTCACGGTGCTGCGATGTTAGGAGCTGATTTCCTCACTCCAACTCCGCAATGGACGTACTCTCAAGCACGATGCACGCATCGGATGCTGCTGTAGGAAGACATCCTTGGTACCTCACTGACTCCTAACCAATCGGATGAACAACTCGAAGATTCCCATTGTAGTTTATGAAGATCCTTCAAACTTTTCTACATTCCAAACTAAACTAAACGTTTTTTATTATTATTATTATACCAGGTAAGGCCCACTGAACTATGTAGCTATTATTCAGGAGTAATCTGGCCACAAATGATAGCCCAACGAAGTGGCTAATCATGTGCAAATGTATAGCAGCCAAATACTCTTAAGCATACGTTTCTAAAAGTGGAGGGAAAAGCCGGAGGACGTGAAGAAAAATCCACACAATCACAGGGAGAGAGAGAGACACGCAAACTCCATTCCCGACCTCAGTGTTACCTTTTGACCACCCCACACACTCTCCACTCCAGTAAACTGTATCGCACCTCCGATTAGCACGGTCGGTTACGTACGGTGCGAAATAAGTTCAAAATATTCTTGGTTCTTTCGGTAAAGTCACGTAGAAGGGAAATAATAAAATTATAAAACATAATAAAAATTGTCACGACATTTCGATTAAAACACAAGCTATCATCATCATGTGTGAAAACTACGGCAAGAAATTTGACGATTGCTTGTGTTGCAATCGAAACGTCGTGAGAATTTTATTGTTTTATTTTTATTATTTTATTATTTCCCTTCTACGTGACTTTACCGAAAGAACCAAGAATATGAATCCCTGCAGTCACGAAAGCTTTAAATCGAAATTTAAGTTCAAAATCGTACATACATCCAACTGGGATCCACTAACATCTCTGGTGTCAACCTCCGCTCAACAGGCGGTTGTTGCTCCGTCTTTCCAGGTGCTCAAACCTCCCGCCAGCAGCCCCACACTGAGCGCTCCCCTCCCTAAGTTTAAACCCAAACTCAGAAACCCACCTACGTAACCCGCAGAGGCAATCAAAAGGTTTAAACATTTTTTTACTTTTTACACGCTTTCTATTAACTCACTCTGTTGTTGTTGTCGTTGTATCCTCAAATCTTGTAACTCAATTTTAACCCACTTCCCAATGTGGTATCGACTGCAAACTTGGTATACTTATGTCATACTGATGACAATACTATATTCTATCATAACAACATTTTTTTTAACAATCTTTTTTATATGTTATGTTTCGGCTTGGGTCTAATTGTCCACGCTCAACTGACGTTGGCTGTAAATCACCGCGGTCTCTTATGTTGTGGCAAGCCTCGGGGCCACTTCCTGGAGTCATGGAGTTCTTCCATTACTAGTAGGATACATTTCATTAAAGCGTCTTTTTAAAAAAGTGTTTTAAAATGTTACTTATTTAATCTTGACAAGAGCCCGGTACGGGGTGCGAGCAAGAAAAAAAGTAAGGGGGGGCCACAGGAATCCCCCCCCCCCCCCACCAAAATGCGGTGCTCGTGGGTCGGGTGAAAGGGAGTGAATTGAGGTCGTCGCGACCCCACTAGCGCAGGGACTACAGGCGGGAGGACGGATATTTTCCAAGGGGAAGGTGAAAGGAACAAAAGTGAAGGGTAAACAAGTTGGGGAGTAGGGGGTTGGGGGGGAAGGGGCAGGGGGGGAGGGAAAGAGTGTACACAAACAAAGTCTGCCAGAGTAAAATAACCTACCGCGTGAAAATGTTATATTGTTTTTAAACCTGTACGTTCGTCGAAACGCAAACGCATAATTGCCTGCCGCCATAACAAATGGAACATTGAATGATACACACACATTGGGCAAGTCTCAAGAGAATGACGCGTGTTCTTGCGTGCAGCCACGTGCCTCTGCTCATAGTTTATACATTGCAGACATCTCGACAAAAGGCCCGGTAACATTTTCCCCTTGGCAATTACACAAAGCGTGTGACTGCAGCTGCCAGACTTCGCCGAGTAATTACAACCGTGTATGTACGTCGCTTGAAAATGACAAGCAGTAGAGAATAATCTTACGTTACATTTTATGTGTATGTTATAATGTTACATGTTATAAGTGTATGTTTTAATGAGCATATGTTATTTTAGGTGTTATAATAAGTGCATGTTTTGTTCTTGGTTCTTTCGGTAAAGTCACGCTTCTACGTGACTTTACCGAAAGAACCAAGAAGATGAATCCCTGCAGTCACGAAAGCTTTAAATCGAAATGTAAGTGCATGTTATGTTACATGCTATAATGGTATATGTGATGAGTGTATGTTATAATGGTATATGTGATAATGAGTGTATGTCAGAGGTCGCAACCGGGTACCCGATACCCGTACCCTACCCGATACCCGGCTACCCGTACCCGGCCGGGTACGGGTACCCGTTTGCGACCCTGGTGCGGCCGGGTACGGGTACGGGTAGGCCGTGAGTCACTGGTGAGTAACTGTTTGTCACTCATTTCCCAACGTCTTGTCTCTTCTCACAATTCAAGTTCCTAGAATCAACCCACCCGCGTCTGCAACATGGCTTCATCCCAGAGATCGCAATCAGGTACCCGATACCCGTACCCTACCCGTACCCAGCCGGGTACCCGGCCGGGTACGGGTAGGGTACGGGTACGGCCGGGTACGGGTACCCGTTTGCGACCCTGGTGCGGCCGGATACGGGTACGGGTAAGGAATCAAAACCCGTTTGCGACCTCTGGTGTATGTTATAATGGTATATGTGATAATGAGTGTATGTTATAATGATGTATTTTGTGACACACGCACCTTTCTGGATCTGCCCGTCACGATCCGCGGCTCCGCCTGGCACGACGGCCTTGACGTAAATTCCGCCGTGCCTCACCGTCGTATTGACCCCACCCTGTCAAAACGAACGTTGCAATAACACTCTAGATTTGAAGCTTTCGTGACTGCAAGGATTCATATTCTTGGGTTTTTTCGGTAAAGTCACGTAGGTAAAAAATTTAAATTTAAATAAAAATCACGACGTTTCGGAGGCACGCTCGCTGTATACTTGATACAGCGAGCGTGCTGTGACGGTTCCACCTGAAGACGGAGGCTTGTGTTGCCTCTGAAACGTCGTGATTTTTATTTTATTTTAATTTTTTACCTACGTGACTTTACCGAAAAAAAACCCAAGAATATTGCAATAACACCGGTAATTTGTTTCACTTTTACTTTTGGAGAAAGAAAAATATTCACAGGCATGTTGTATTCTCGGGTGTGTTTCGCTCGTTAAAAGTTTGCGCACAAGGAGAGGTTTTTTTTTTGATGGCCGTTATCTTTGTTTTTATTTACACGGCTGGAAAATGTCACGGGTTACATTGTATCCTCTACTAATCTACGTGCAGCTCACACAAAGGCAAAGATCCCCCGTACAGACTTAACAGACTGTTGAGGAAAGTGCTGCGTGTGAGCACCTATGAAGGCCGGCACGGCACACGAGGGGGTGGGTGGCCAGCACCACGCCCGGCCGCCTTTGTCTCCCCAATGGCCATGTTTACACACCGCACCAGGTATTCATTTGCAGCTGAGTCGAGCTACAGGAGGCCCAGGAGCAGATAACCGTCACCGGTGTTCGCCACAAGAATAAATCAAACTTGGGTCGCCGGGTTTTCTTAGTGAAGCGTGCGTACCACTGGGCCACCGCTCCCCAGCTCACACACGCAGACACACTCTGTCTCTATAGCAAACATTCTACATTGACGTTCATTCATATTTAACTAGATTCTTTTTTGTTCAATTTTTTACTAGTTTTTTCTTGTACACTAGAACGTAGGCCTGTAGCAAAGCGCTGGGTGACAGAAAATAACCATACGCGAGTGTCCGCCAGGCCTACGAACCTGACGCGTTCAGTTTGTTTAAGGGAGGGATATTTAACTATATTCTTATGCTAATTCTCAGGTCCTGTTTTTGGACGTGTGCGTGCTTGTGTGTTTTTAACCTCGTGAAGCGATTCAAACAGAATAAACGCGTGCGAGGATGAATTTGTTTGTATATTTATCGACAAGCTGACCGTGACGATGAACCCTAAGCTTCCGTCCTGCTTGTAGAGCTCCAGGGTGTAAACGTCCCCTGGCTTCAGGCCTCCATTTCCTTTCAAGGCCTGCACACGCCCACACACAGTGGCAGGTCCACAAACGGTAACCCAAGCATGCCGATGAACAAGACCATCGGCATTGACGTTTAGGCAGAAGTAGAACAACAGGAAGGAGATGCAGCGAAATACGTTGTTGTACCGTACTTCCGATGAGCACGGTTGGCTACGTACGGCGCGAAAGAAGTTCAACATACATACTTTTACTCCGCCATATCTATGCTCGCCACCTTCACCCAATGCGCACTGACCAGTATTGTGAATAATTATTTTTTTTTACCCTTGTATCTGGCAACAAAACTGACACTTTTTTTTTTACAAGGAGTCATGTTTGCATAGACCACAATACCTGCAGTCATAATCAAAACAAAAAACAAAACTCTGATAATGTATGCACTGTCCTTGAAGTTGATTGGTCCACACCCGAGACAGCTTTCCTTAGAGCCTAGTCTCACATGGTGTTGGACCAGATGACGCCAAAAGGCGCACAACTCAAAGACAATGCACCATCAGAGTATGAGAGCTCGGGGTAAGCATTTAAACCATAGGAACCTCATTTGCCAGTAAAAAATATGATAAAACATTTTTTTAAAGGTGTCAGTTTTGTTGCCAGATAGAAGGGTAAAAAAACCAATTATCATATTTTTTACTGGCAAATGAGGTTCCAATGGTGCAGTATTGTGAAGTCAAATAACCCCCACGACTCGCACAGCATGGGGAGGGCCTCATCCAGCAGTGGACTGACAAAAGAGCTGTTCATCAGAGAGCTGGCGAGGCGAGGCCTTGTGGCTGATGCAGAGGTCGCAAACGGGTTTTGATTCCTTACCCGTACCCGGCCGCACCAGGGTCGCAAACGGGTACCCGTACCCGGCCGTACCCGTACCCTACCCGTACCCGGCCGGGTACGGGTAGGGTGCAGGTATCGGGTAGGGTACGGGTATCGGGTAGGGTACGGGTATCGGGTAGGGTACAGGTATCTGGTACCCGGTTGCGACCTCTGGGGCTGATGGTTAATGCTGCGTCAGAGCTCTGAGCCAGTACGGAAGAGAATCCTGCGTTGGAATAGTGGCAGCCGCCCACCAACATTAATCGAGATTTATGCTATGAGACCTCCTTTACCAGTGGCAAAATATAGTAGTAGGTTTTTACCCTTTAAACTGGTACGCCTTTTGGCGTCATCTGGTCCAACACCAATGGAGACTAAGGAAAGCTGTCTCGGGTGTGGACCAATCAACTTCAAGGACAGTGCATATCATTACCATTATCAGAGTTGTTTCTTTTTGTTTGGATTTTGACTGCTTGTGTTGCGGTTATTGCAAACATGATGCCTTGTATAAAGGTGTCAGTTTTGTACCAGTTTAAAGGGTAAAAACCTATTACTATTAATCGAGATTTTCAAGCGTGGTGAGCTGATTGCCTCATCCTGTGAACCAACAACTGCACTAAAAAATAATTGCATAACATTTTGGCTCTGAGGGATACAGTGTATCAACATTTGGTGAATCACTAGCCTGCAAAAGTCTGTGCTGGATTCGAAAGACCTATGCAAGTGAAATATTTGTCCGGTGTCCACTTCTGAGACGTCATTCCCCGACATAAGGTGGCTGCCGGAATTCTGGAAACGACTTTTCTTTGCCTCGTGATGTGACTCCAATCGGTGACAAGTGCAAACAATGTTTCGTGAAAAAGCACAGTGTCTACAGATATTAAAAAGAACCTGCTGAGAAGAAACTTTACACTTCCTATTTATCTCATAACGGGTGTCTCGAGTAGCATAGACTCTTTACAAATCCAAATTGTAATGTAAAACATAATGCAACGTAGAGTCCCTCATCAATCCACTGCTGGATGAAGGCTTTCCCACACCTTTCAATCATGGGGATGTTTTAACCACTCTTCGACACACTGGTCACAGTGCTACGTGGGTCAAAGCAGTCCCCACAGGGCCAGTTCAAGAGTTGACCGGCCACAAATGTTAACCGCAGTCGGGAATAAAATTCGGGTCCTAAGGGTCATAGCACAAGGCGCTAACCACAGCACCACTGGTGCACCCCGCACGTCAAGGTTCAAATTGTAAAAAGCCCGCAGTGCAATTCGTCGACGGCAACCTGCGAAACGTCCGTTTACCTCGACTTTGCGAACCTCCTGCAGAAACGAGACTTTGCGGGATGAGGCACCCCCATCCGTGGTGTCGTCCCTAGCCGCCCTGCCTCCGCCGCCACCACCACCACCGCCACCCGTGGCCCTGTCGACGGCGGCGCTCGACTTGCTGCCGTCCGGCAGCATCCGCTCCAGGTCCTGCGGGCTCAGGCCTCTGTCGGCGACGGCGTGCGACGCCGGGTGCGCGTCGAACGGCGGCGGGCCCTGGTGCTGCTCGCTCTCCGTGCCGGAGACCTCCGAGCTCATGCTGTCCTTCTTCCTGTGCGTGGTGGCGGTGGCGGTGGAACGCCGCGCCGCGCTGCTGTGGCTCGGCCTCCTCTTGCCGTTGGGAACGATCGCCGCCGCTTTTAACGCTGAGCCGGTGTCCGAGTGCCAAGCACCTGGGGGAATTGAACGCAAGGTAAAGCGATCTTGTCAAGCGAGTAAGAGGCTTTTCAGCAATTATTTGGAATTTACCACAGCTTCTTTTCTTAAAAAAATATATATCTATAATTGGGAAGCCACTGAGGCAATGGACTTTTAAATCTCGACTAAAAACTAATTTCTTTAGAACTGATTTTTGTGTTTAGTTTTTTGTCCTTCCCCCGCACCTCCGATTAGCATGGTTGGCTGTGTACGGTGCAAAAGAAGTTCAACATACACACATAAAGGTGCAGCCCTGCAATTGCTTGCCCACACCACCGCTGGCGGAAGGGCTTTTACTTGAAGAAGCTCTAAGAAGGTATTGGGCCTACTCTACCCACACTTTACACCACAGCACGCTACCTGCCGATCAACTCATTGTAGCGTATCCACATTGAGATTGTTGGGTGGACAGAGAGTTGGGGGAGGGGTTCAAGAAACGCGCACCATTGTTTCAACTGCCGCACCGGGCGTTCGAATCGGCGACATTTGGAATGCAAGTCCATTGTGCCAATGGGAGCAAAACTCTACAGTAGATGCCAAATGGGGAAGGTGGCTTAAAGTGCCATTGGCGGGATCGGTGGAGGGGGGGGGGGATGGGTCTAACCCCGAGCACCTTGGTTGAGCTGTTGCGGGTGCCTGGGCTGAGAGACGATGAGCATCACGTCGTCGCCCGTGGACTCCAGGATGTGCAGCGCCGTCTCCAGCGACACCCCCTCCAGGCTCGTGTTGTTCACCGAGATGAGCCGGTCGCCTGGACGCCAGACAAGCCGTCGACCCATTCCGCACTCGTTAGACACACACACACACGAAGTGCCTGCCACAAGTGAACCTGCAATACCTTGCTGATCTCATCAAATAGCACAAACCGTCACGTGAACTCCGGTCATCCTCGCAGCGGTTGATTTTGGCTGGCGACCGAACAAAGACGGTCGCTGGCATTGCGCGCTTTCAGATGACGCGTGTAAACAAAACACAATCCATCGGGGTGGGGGGGGAGGGGGCTCCTTCACTTAAGTGCCAACTAACCGGGCTTCAGCTGCGTGTTCTTATCAGCAGGACCCCCGGGGGTGATGGAGCTGATGAAAATGCCCAGGTCAAGTTGGCCCATGTCGTCCGCTCCGACGATGTCAAACCCTGCGCAAGAATCACGATTTCAAACACCCAACCGCAAAACATTCACGGTACAACTGCATCGGCGATTCGCAGTCAACGCATCATTATCCGCGGGTGGACTTTGAGGGCTTGCGGATTAACTCGCAATTGATAAAAAATAAACAGTTTTTTTACAAGTGCGCCAATATGACTATCAGCTGCTTCTCACGTGCGGTATGGCAGGTGAGTGATTACGTGACTACAAACATGTCATCAAGCGAACAAAGCAGCAACGAAGCGATACACGCAGGAGGCAACATTCAACGTATGTTGGTAAACTAAATTCACTTTGGTTTAACACGTAGGCTTTCGTGACCAATATTATCTATATATATATAAAAAGGGAAATTTTTGAATATGTGTCTGTTCGAAATGTTTAGCATACTTCCCGACATGCAAGAAACTTGAAATTTGGCATGTGGGTAGCTTCCAGACTGTACACAATGCAAAAAGTATAAAAAATTACTTTTGTATTTTGGGGGGGGGGGCGCAATAATGGATATATTTTGCATGGCAAGTGAGCGGTGACGTCACATCTGTGATGGCAGCATTACGCAGTGTGCCTGCTGACGTCACGCACCCCCACCCTCCGCGTAGGCCGTGTATTAATCCAAGACAAGAATCCAAGTCTCGGACGAAGCCGGGTAGTAAAGCTAGTCCATAATATAGATTTTTGGGTTAGATCGCGTAATCATAAATGTGACGTTAAACCCGCCGCCACCCGACACAGCCAATTTAGTAAGGTTTGTCACTTATACAAAACATGCCAATTCATTACTAGTACAGCACACCGGTGTGTTGGAGAGTAGTACAGCACCACCGGTTGTGTGTTGGGAAAGTAAGGAATTGGCATGTTTTGTTTCCATGACAAACCTTACCAATTGGCTGTGTCGGGTGGCGGCGGGTTTAACGACACATTTATGATTACGCAATATAAAGTGATTGGAAAATTCACTTTACAGCATAATTCACATGAGTTTTGCATCATCTGTAGTTTTCTTTTATACGGGTAACCCTTCCCCAGCTTTACCCTAGATAACCGAGAGCTGCGGTGTACAGCGCCGGAATAAGACCGCATCTCCAGACACCGTAGAAAACAGGGGTAACCACAGCCATCATCACGGGGCACAAAGGAAAATTATATAAACTGTGTATTAAATATATTTTGTTTAAGATGAGAGAGAGGCACAGGCCCAAAAAGCTTCTTACAAAATAACTTGGCACGCACGACGCACGCAGCGCTGACCGGTGGCTTTCCACGAATTATTCAGACATTCAACAATGAACGAACAAAAACGTTCTCATGTAGCACGCCAGTTAGGCTGCCAGTTCGCGGAATTTGTGTTTTAAGTGAGTGTGCTAAGAAGCAGGCTTTCACTCGTTCTGGGCAAGCGCATTGATGAATAAGTGGATGGTACAACTCTCAGCGCAAGAAAGAGCATCAATTTCTTCATGCCGCACGTTCGGTAAACTTGCGCTCAAGCGAGAACGTGCGTCGAAGAGTAACGAGCCAATAATAATACTCGCCAATAACTGCTTCATCTTGCGCGAGGTGTATCCCCCGTACCATGTCAGAGCGTTAAACCAGACCCGGGCGACTCGCTTTGGAAAAAAGATGTTAACACTACGTTACGTCCGTACATCCACGTACGGCTCTTTGTCAATCCACTGCTGGATGAAACTGTCAACACCATGTGGCCTGTGGGGTTGTTTTGGCCGTACTTTATCACGCTGGTCAGAGCAAGCTGATGATGGCGGGCAGCGTTGTCGCGGGGGGCATATGAGTACAACAATTTATTCTACTGCGCTGCCCTCTGCTGCCCTCAATGCAGAGGTCGCAAACGGGTTTTGATTCCTTACCCGTACCCGGCCGCACCAGGGTCGCAAACGGGTACCCGTACCCGTACACGGCTGGGTATGGGTACCCGTACGCTACCCGTACCTGTACCCTACCCGAAATGAGTGACAAACGGTTACTCACCGGTGACTCACGGCCTACTCGTAACCATACCCGGCCGCACCAGGGTCGCAAACGGGTACCCGTACTCGGCCGGGTAAGGGTAGCCGGGTATCGGGTAGGGTACGGGTATTGGGTACCCGGTTGCGACCTCTGCCTCAATGTAGCCCCATCGCCCGATGACACCATGTTTTATGCATGGTGGTCACCCATCCAGCACTATGATCATCTTTATTTAGACAGGAGGAATCCAGTAAGGGACGGGCGTTCGAGCTCAATCCTGCCAGGCTTGTGAGGATCTGGCAAGATTTGGGTGCAAGTGCGGGACATTTGGCGGCACGCGGCGCGCAGCACGGCTTCGTCCGTGCAAATGAAGTGAAGCGGGCCTCACCGAGGCCGTGCGCCGGGTGCTTCTTCAGCTGGATGAAGGAGATAATCCGCTCGGGGGGGGGCGTCACGGGTCTGGACCGCATCGCTCCGTCTGCGCAGCAATGTTTTAGCAACAGAAACGCGCGCAGTTTTTACTGAGAAATAGAGTAATGGCACGCAGCGTGAGAGCGGCTCACGGATTCGAATACGCGGATCGACCGCCCGATGACAACCACGCAAAGACCACGGTTGAGGAGAGGACAGTTAGCGATCACCTACGAAGGCCCGCACCTCCGATTCGCACGGTTGGCTACGTACGGTGCGAAAGAAGTTAAACGTACATACACGCGGCACAAAGTCAAACACCTTATCCAACTGCATTGCCATGCCAGTAGCGTGATCGTTGGATGTACCAAGGGGGAAGTTAAAATCTAGGTTCAGGTACCAATTGCCAACTGTCCATTTGCCAGGTTCGGTTACCAAAAATGTTTTATCAAAGACCGATGCCAAATTGCAACCCAGTGAATCCATCATCTGACACCAACAAACACACACCTTCACATCTCAGCATTCTGATTATTATGATCATCATCATTAAACTATTCAACAATTCTTATTATTAAAGATTGCTCAAGGAAGTGGCTTATCATGTGGAAATTTATAGCAGCCAAATACTCAAAGTGCATGTTGATTCTAAATGTGGAGAGAAAAAACTGGACCCAGAAAAAAATCCACACGACCACGGGAAGAACATGCAAATGCAAAATAAGCAGTTGTCAGGGTCCGGATCGCACCCACGACCTCCTGTATACTAGGCGAGGTAGTTAACATCTGGCCCCCGTGGCCACCCATTATTAGCTTATAACAATCCACTGGTGGATCTCAGTTTTCCAAAACATTGAGATCTTCCTCAGCAATGATAAAAATAAATAATACACAACCTGTTTTTGCTTATAATTAACTTGTTATGTTTTCCAATTACCAAACGTGTTCATTGACTGGAATAAAACCCCAGTTTGCTCTGGCTATAAATAAAAAGAATACCAGCCATATTGGCAATATTTCAGAAGTGCATGTACAGAATTGACTGTACGCTAGATAAGCTTGCATAAGCACACATGCCTAAGGAGGGCTAACAAAGCATGTGCTATTGGCATCCGCATCCGTTATATAAAAATCACCGTGGCATCGTCATGCACTACTTGCGCCCAGGCGCTATAATAATCCACAACGTATTGTAATACTGCGTACGGAACTTTTTGGTTTTAATGCGCTCATATTTCACTGTGCTACGTAATTAACTTGTGCAACGAAGGGGAAAACAGCTCCCGCGCCTTCCTTTAATGAAAAATAAACGCAGTTACTGTATGCCCAAACTGTATACGTAAGTTCGGTTGTGTGTTGTGTTTTCATTACCATTGCCATCCACCATGCCAGGGATGAGCATTTCTGATGTCGTACTTAGCCTCCACTCTGAAATGGAATCGTAAATTATTCACCATCATTACGCAGAGCACAAACACGGCCATAACACGGCTGCGATAATAATCGACACAGCACCTTTTGTGTCGCGTTTTGCTGCAACTTTAAATTTTAATCCGACGGTGACGTCGGGCCCCCACCACGAGTTTTCCGCTCCAGCTCAACGACTCGCGCGCGCGCCGTCCAGGTGCGAAAGAATGCCGCGTGAACACGCACGCATAATGACAAAGATCCACCGTGCAGCCTTCACGTGCTTCTGGGGCAAGTGCTTTTAGCGATCACCTCCGAAGGCCAGCGCAGGAAACTAATTTCTTCCAAACTGCTTTTGTGTTTAGTTTGTTCTCCTTCCCCCGCACCTCCGATTCAGACTATTGGCTATGTACGGTGCGAAAGAAGTTCCACATACATGTGGCAAGCACCAACTATGTCCCCCGGGTGCCGATGTTTACACACTGTACCAGACACTCGCGCAAAGCCGAGTCTACCTCGTGGATTACGATTCCTTTTCAGGTGACCACCCCGATCGTCAGCCTTGGCAACGAAGCGAACTCGGCGAGCAAAGCACTCTAACCAATACGGCTACCGCTGCCCACCGCGCACGCTCGCTCGCACCTGAGTTACGCGGGCTCCGCACCACGGGCCCGAGGCGCGCGGGCAGCTGTCGGTACGAGTCGTCCATGCTGGCGTTGTCCTGCGAAGGGCGGCGGGCGCCGCACAGATCCACCTGCGAGCGCGAGAAGTTGTGCAGCAGCTGCGCATGCATGGAGTGCAGGCGAGGGCGAGGAGGCTGCGGAGTCGGGGCCGACAACTCCATCATGCTCGGGGCGCCCGTCAGCCCAAGCGTGCCAGAGCAATCGTCGTAGAAGTGCAGCCCCGAGACTGATCAGGAGAGAGAGAGATGCCAATATCATTCATCATCGGCATAAGCTACGATCCATACATTCAGAAGTGGAACGACCGTAGCTGCTGATGATGATGATGACGCAATATAATCCATACTGATTCCGCAATATTATTCATTAGTTACAATCCATCCACTGCTGGATGGATCGTAGCCAACGATGATCCATCATCATCAGCGATGATCAACGATATTGCATCATCATCAGCTCCGATCCATCCACTGCTGGTAGGAGGGCTCCCGAAGCGGTTGAGATTTCTCCTGGTTCCACAATGCCACAATCAACGTAAGGTTGTTTTGAATAGAAATCTGCGATGCAAGTCTCCGCTTAAATTAACGTCCCACGCGACAAAAAACAAATCACTCTTAAATGTCCTTGGACGAGTGCCGTACTGTATACACATTAGAATGAAATTCCGAAATGTCGTTGGCTGACTCGAATGAGCATAGCGCAGCGCTCTCATTTTACAGCATTGAACCGGCGGTGAAATTCCACGTTACTACAGCAATTCAACTAAGCAATCACTGCTAGCTGCTTATTATACAAAAATATCATTTCAAGTGTCCCTTTCCCCGATTTTATATGGACTCGGCGAAAAGTTTAAATTGTATTCCACTGAATGAACGCATCTCTCTCCATTAGGATAAAAAGATTTTTCACCTGCATTTCTTATTTTTTTTAAGGCGGAATTCACGGTGTATTCGTAAAATGTACTAACCTCGTCAAGAGCGAGGCTGCATATTTATTTGGAAGAAAAAAAACTGCCCAGGCTGCAAAGATGCTAAATCACGGCCATTGTCCACAGCAAGGGTTAAGCTTACACCGGGCCATTATATTATAGACCAAGCAATGACATTAGCAAGCTGCTCTCATGCTGAGTTGAGAGCAAATGGGGAAAATTTCATCATTGGATTTGTAAATCCATAAATATTAGCCACGGTGCACTGTGATGGTAAAAGTTGTCTTGTTAAGTTACGTGGATTGAAGGGCGAGCGCACAGCAGAGGTCCTGTGCGTTTCTGCACAAACACATTTTTTTTTTAATCATATTGCGTAATCCAATTGTGGAAACAACCATTTCACATGTGGACAGATAATGGAGGATATATATGTTGGAATTTAAGCTTATTTCCCCGAGTTGCTCACAAATCAAACTCATTGATGACGTGCAATACCTGCACAACAACGCCTGTTTGAGTGAACAGAGAATAATGTTCGAAGTAAACAAAAATATATCGTTTTGCAATTCCAGGTGCCGTGTGATGCATTTCTTTGACGGACAAAAGTGTTTACCACATCAAAATTTTCGAACGCACGTTCCGTTGGTGTCACCCTAACATTAAGCTACCCGAACAATTATGCACTGCAACAGAGAAAAACGTGTTCCCGAATTATAACGATTTACGGGGTATTTTTGGCTCTCAATCGTGCATACGAATGTAGACGTCTTATTTATTTATTACATTTTTTCACAAGTATTAAGTTACTGTTGCCCTGTTTTCCAGGCCTAGCCGAGCAAGATAATCCAGTAGAGCAGCAGTAGACAAGTTTGGACGAGAAAAGCGCTGCGGGGCTCTACACCAGATGTATGCACTTTGACAGCTTTGCACGGGAATTATTGAATTCCCAAACATTTGTAGGAGTGAAGCTGACAGATTTGAGCAATGGTTATTTGTTTGTTTGATTGATTAAACAACACCATCATTTTCAAATAAGTTCGTAAATAAACAAATCCCCGGAAGGAATCTTCCGTAATAGACACAAAGCGTATCTGGCATACTGTTTATTTTCATTTGACAAGTGCGTCTCATGAAGCGTAATTCAATATCTCAGCAAAGCGTTATCACGCCGTACATCCTGAAAATGATTCTTGTTCGTCGTAATGTTCCGTCACCATGTAGATTGAAAAACAGCCGAAAGGATTTACGTCAAGGCAAGGCCGGAAAAGTAATGCAAAGAGAAATAATAATACAACGGCAGCTCTTTGTCAATATGGATTGACCTTTCATTGCTATATTATCAACTTCATCATCATTAATTTACAGCCATGTGTCAATTCGCTGCTGAATGCCGTGTTGATCGTTGGGGTTGTTTGATCGTACATCACCAATTTGGTTGGTACAGTTTTGTGAAAGAATGGGGGGGGCGGAGGGGGATGGTTTATGAAGGGGCCAGGTATGGTTCAAATATCACTCGCCACTGATGTTAGACGTGGCCGGGAATTGAACTCACATTGCCGGTTTTGTACCACCACCACCGCTAGCATCCCCGCTAACAACACTCGTAAAAAAAAAACGACAACAACAAATTCAACGCCGGAATTTCAACAACGCAAAAACCACGCGCTATAAACCGCACCGCACCGCTGCGCGCACACGCACCCACGCACGCACTCGAGGCAGGAATACCGAACGCTCTCGCGGTCTTTCCCGGTGCCGGTTCACGCCGCGCTTGCGACCACACGGCCGGGGCGCGCCGTACGTACCGTGCTGGCGGCCCCGTCGCTGCATGGTGAAGGCGTGCTGCGCGGCGCAAAACTCCAGCAGGTAGCGGCACGTCTTGAGGTCGTCGGCAAGGTAGATGTGCTTCACCGTGTCCATCGTGTTCTGCATCGTGATCTTCTTCCTCTGAATCATCAGAATCGCAACCTTTATTTAGACTGGAGGAGCAATCCGATGAGCCATGCACGAGGGTATTTTTCACGGGCGTCCGGTATGGGACGGGTCAGCGAGTAACAACAGCAAACAATACAAAAAAACGATAGTGGAAAAAATTGGGAAAATGCTAAGCGAGTCACTAAATATAAGTACAAAATAAATACATTATATAAATACCTTTTTATTTTGCCAGGTAAGATCCACTGAGCAATGTAGCTCTTTTTCATAAGCGACCTGGCCACAAATGATAGCTCAACAAAGTGGCTTATCATCGTGTATAAAATTTATAGCGGCCAAACACTCTAAACGCGTGATGTTGATTCTAAATGTGGAGGGAAAAACTGGAGGACCCGGACAAAAATCCACAGCAGTCCGATTTATCAAGATTGGGCAAGGTAGCAAAACCACACCAATATAACAACACACAGTAGTCCCTAAATAAAATGGCACATTAACAGTGAATCCGTGCCAGCACGAACAGCCAGCACGGACAGCGGCGACAGAGTGGGGCTCAGCGCCGTGTCGCAACACGAATGTCGGCACCGACGGTTCCAAAGACGGAAAAAGTGTCCTCTGGTGCATGTGTTGTTCGCCGCGATGTCTGACGTTTCACGTGCTGGGTGCTTCTTCCGATCACAGAACGTTCTCAGCACGTGGAGCGAAACGTATTGTGAGAACACGTGCCAGCACATAGACTGGTATGTCAAGACCACATGCCGAACAACACAACCCAAAGCCAGGTCTCGGTGCAGTGCAGCACCACAGCTTAGAAACTTACGTGATCGTGTAGTGCTTTACCATCATCACTCCCAAGCGGGGCTTAAATCACGCTCTAATATCAGGTGTCCTACTTTCCTTTGCCAAGTCAAAGCAGTAATGAGAACGCATCTGCGACCGGCTTGCTCACTTGGAAGGAGATCTTCTTGGTCTCCCTCCAGGGGAACTTGAGGCTGGCGGTGCGGGTGCCATTGGGGAAGCTGTAGACCACCACGCCCGTGGCGCAGATCCCAAACAGCACGGTACCCGCCGACTTCTTCTCCATGCGCACGCGGTACAAATGCATGCCGTAGTCAGGCAGCATCTGGGCCACCTGTAACCAAACACAACGCCCGGGGGGGGTCAACCTGTGCGTCCATGGTGGCATGCATTGTAACCCTTTCCCGTTCTGAGACGTCTGCAAGTTGCAGGGTGGGTGTCCCGTTCACCGCCGAATCTAGGAACGTGCAAAGCGGTTCAGCATTCATTTAATTTAGAGAGGCGTAGCGTCGCTGTTTTTAAAGACACTGTACTCACCGCAGAAAAGTGCAGTGACACGACCGCAGCCTATGATAGCTGGCGCCAAACTGTGCCACACGCCCGACGCATGGTCTTGTGGGAACCTCGGTACCAATAAAGTTATTTTATTTCCCTTGCAACTCCGGGCAAGGGCTGCACGTGTACACATGTACACAGGTGTAACCCTTTAGTCAACCCACTGCTGCTTCAGAGTATTTTGGCTGCTGTAAATGTCCACATGATGATGATGATGATGATGGCCACTTCGTTGAGCTATCATTGGCGATGGCCAGGTCGCTTCTGAAAAAGAGCTGCATAGCTACGTGGGCTTTACCTGGTAAAAAATAAAATAAAAAATAGTTTAGTTTTAGTGGAGTAATAAACCTTGAGGAACTCGAGTTCGGAGGTGGTGCGGACGGCGCCGTTGTAGCTGGCATGCAGGCGAGGCATCTCGTCGCGGACGTAGGCTGTGGTGAGGCGTGATATGGTGCTGCCCGGCAGGTAGAGCTCAGGATGGAAATAGTTCTTCCCGTGCAGCTGCGACGGGCACACACATCCATGAGCAGGCGGTTTAAAGAATGGGAAAGTTTACCGCACGCAATTAGGCGAACGGCAGGTGACGCGCGGTGGGGTACAGTGTGGTGCGTACTGCTACCACTTCCAAAAAGTATGGACAGCATGGTAGAGTAGGCCAAATACACTCTGGGGGGGGGGGGTAAAGGTGCAAGTCTGCACCTTTATCTTTACGATAAACACAAGAAACAACCGTTTAAACGTCTCCGTAAAAGTTAGGTGTGTTGAATTGTCAAGTTTTCAGCCCCCTTGTCAATCCGATGTTGGATGAGGGCCTCCTCACATTGTGACGGTCGTGGGAGTTGTTGGGCCATACTTCACCACGCTGGTGTGTTGCTGTTTGGTGGAGGAGGGACCCCCCCCCCCCAAAGGTCTGTGCAGCTTTCACTCGCCACCAACATTCACCGTGGCTGGGAATCTAACTTAGGTCACCGGGTTCATAGCTCAATGCTCAAACCACTCCAAGCGCCACTCCACCAACACCGCACGTAAGAAAACAACAACGTGCACCTTCATACTTGTGCAATTTCTGCGTCAGTGCGATTATTCATTTTGGAAACTTGACACTTTATCGTTACTCTGCGAATCATCACTATTTCGGTCTCATATACAGTACATTTAAATTATTAAACACAATACTTAGGCGGGTTAGAGCTCACCATTGTGTACACAGAATCCTACATAAACACATTTACATATTAAATGCAATGGAGTTACTCTTTGGTTCTTTCGGTAAAGTCACGTAGAAATAAAATAAATTAAATAATAGAATACGACGTTTCGATTGCAACACAAGAAACCGTTATCAAGTAGAACTAAATTTGAGAGAGAGACAGAACACAGACACGGAGACACACAGACAGACACACAAGCAGAGAGAGACAACACAGAGACACACAGAGAGAGACACACAACACAGACACACAGAGAGAGACAACACAGAGACACACACAGAGACACACAACATAGACACACAGACAGACACACAAGCAGAGAGAGACAACACAGAGACACACAGAGAGACACACGACACAGACACACAGAGAGACAACACAGAGACACACAGAGAGAGACACACAACATAGACACACAGAGAGACACACAACATAGACACACAGATACAACACAGAGACACACAGCGAGAGAGACACACACAACATAGACACACAGACAGACACACAAGCAGAGAGAGACAACACAGAGACACACAGAGAGACACACAACACAGACACACAGAGAGAAAACACAGAGACACACAGAGAGAGACACACAACATAGACACACAGAGAGACACACAACATAGACACACAGATACAACACAGAGACACACAGCGAGAGAGACACACACAACATAGACACACAGACAGACACACAAGCAGAGAGAGACAACACAGAGACACACAACATAGACTACCTTTTGAATGTAGTCCCCGTACTCGGCTTGCAGCGCGAGTGAGCCCAGTAATATTGCTGTCTCGCTATCACAGGACACCTTCTCCTCCAAGATATCCCTCCGCATCTGCAAGTAGTACTGGTGCCTTGTCTGCTCGTGTCTGTGAAAGCGTCGGTCAAAGGTCAGACGACCGTGGCACTTACCGATGGCGTAATGTCATCTGAACACGACTTGTGTGCGTACATGTGTGCAAACGACAATAATACAAAGATCCCCCATATAGCCTGAACACACTGTTGGGGCAAGTACTGTTCACGAGTAACGCCTATGAATGCCGGCACAGCACATGAGGGGGTGGGTGGCAAACACCAGCGCCCGGCTGCTTTTGTCTCCCCAGTGGCGATGTTTACACATCGCTCCAGGTATTCATTTGAGACTGAGTCGACCTAGGGGAGGCCCAGGACCGGTTCAGAAAATCGTCACTGGTGTTGACCATGAGCAGGAATGGAACCTGGGTCGCTGGGTTCGAAAAGCAGCGCGATAACCACTGCACTACCGCTCCCCACGCGTGTGTGTGTGTGTGCGCGCGCAATATGACTAACTTAGTACTTTGTCTCAGTTCCCTTCACCGGATTAAGTCTGAACTTAAGAACCCTCTCCTCCGCACATTTTGTGGTTAACCCCTCACCCCCCTTGCTCACTGTATCCTCAGCCAATCCTCTTTGTACATTTAATCTGTAAATTGTTTTCTGTCTCCTGAATCTTATGTAAGCGCTCGAGTTTCGAATTGTGTTTGTACTGCATGGCGGGATTGCATACGTAGAGAGCTCATACATCCAAGCTCTGAAGAGAACACTGATGTGGACAGTAACAGTGTAAGAGTGGATGCAGACACAGACTGCATTGAATAGTTATAGCCCTTTGCCAATCCACTGCTGGATGAAGGCCTCAATCCACGGGCCAGTGGTGGGGGCTGTTTGGGCACACTCTCAGGAAAGGAGAGTTTGGGTGAGGCTAGTGGAGAGGGGAGGGGGCAGCGCAGAGGGGTGCAGAACTGGTTCAGATAACACCGCTCACCAATGACGTGTATGGCTGGGAATCAAACTCGGGCCTCCGGGTTAATAGTGCCGTGCACCAACTACATGGCTGGACAGGACGGTAGCGGACGACAGAATGGCAGCCGAAGGAAAGGACGCACAGAAGAAGATGGCGCCCCCCTGTGGAGATGGAGCAATGTATGTTGAACTGATTTCGCACCGTACGAAGCCAACCGTCCTAATCGGAGGTGCGGGAGAAAGACGACAAACTAAAACACAAAAAGCAGCTCTAAAGAAATGAGCTTTCAATCTCGAAAACTAACTGATCAGGAGATCGTGTCCAGCAGTGAGGTGGATGGTAGCGATGGGCGATGATGGCGTGGAGGAGGCCTTTGTCCAGTGGCGGGAGGAAAGAAACGATCACAAATCGGAGGAGGGGGGGGCCGTGCCCGCACTCTCTCACTCGAGCTGCGCGAGGTTGTCGGGGAAGAAGCGGATTCGGAGGTAGAGGTTGAAGGGGTCGACCGCCTTGTGCCGTCGCTTGTTGCCCTCGCGCCAGCTCTCCGGAGCGACCTTGTGCAGCTTCACGTCCGAGCCCAGGAAGAAGAACTCCGCGTCTGAGACAGAGAGGCACAGATTGTATCGGCACCGACGTAAAAAGACACTTCGGTGTGTTGCGCAATCACCTGGCAATTGTCAAACACCGACACCGCAAATGAACCACGGCACCTTGCCGACCTCGTCAAGGAGCGTAAAGCCATCGTGCCAACTCCGGTCATCCTCGTAGCGGCTTGTGGCTCGTCATTTCTTTTATAAAACAATAATGTACAACAGTTCAATTTCGATTTCAAGCTTTCGTGACTGCATGGATTCATATTCTTGGTTCTTTGGGTAAAGTCAAGTAGAAAGGAAATAATAAAATAATAAAAATAAAACAATAAAATTCTCACGACGTTTCGGCCACAACGCAAGCAGACGTCCTCAGGTGCAGAACAGGGCTGTCATTAGGACGCTGTCTTTCCGACAGCCCTGTTCTTCACCTGAGGACGGCTGCTTGCTTTGTGGCCGAAACGTCGTGAGAATTTTATCTTATTATGTTTTATTTCTATTATTTTATTATTTTGAGTTTCTTGAATATTCGCCAATATTTTGCCAATGATAAACGAGCTTAATGACATTAACCTCAATTTGTGCGTCAAAAAGAACAAAAGCGAACTGAGTGAATAGTTTTGATTTAATATTCTTGGTTCTTTTGGTAAAGTCACGTAGAAGGGAAATAATAAAAATAAAACAATACAATTCTCACGACGTTTCGATTGCAACACAAGCAATCATCATCCGGTGTGAAAACCACAGCAAGAAAACGTCGTGAGAATTTTATTGTTTTATTTTTATTAATTTATTACTTCCCTTCTACATGACTTTACCGAAAGAACCAAGAAAATGAGTGAATAGTGTTTTAGAATTTAAAAACAAAACCACATTCATCAATACTGTCAGCCCAGCTCGAACGCAAAAAAGGAAAGTGTGTGCGTGTGTATTTTACACGGTGGGGAGCAGTCGTGTAGCGGTTAGCAAGCTGCGTTACAAACCTGGCGACCCGAGTTCAATTCCCGCTCGCGGCCAACCCCAGCGGCGATTATCTGAACTGGTCCTGGTCCTCCTCCCCTAGGTTGACTCAGCCTCAAATGAGTACCTGGTGCGGCGTGTTAACATCACCACTGGGGAAACAAAGGCGGTCCGGCGTGGTGTTGGCCACCCACCCCTCGTATACCATGCCGAGCTTCATAGGCGCTCACTAACAGCACTTTCCCCAACGGTCTGTTAAAGCTATACGGGGGATCTTGGTCTTCGTTTTAAACGGAAAAGATTTTGGTGTCGTGCGAGCAGACGAGCACTTTGCTAACTGCATAAATACGTAGAAAAAGAGAGAAAAAGTAATTAAACCATAAATGGATACACAGTGCCTTTCACGCCCATTACCTTTCCTGTAGGCGAGGCCAAAGAGAGACGGCTCCACCATCGCAGTGTGGGCCACCACCAAGTCAAACACCTCCTTCCCCTTGGCCTTGGGGTCCGTGGTGAGCTCCAGCCTCTGCCCGTTGAGCAGGATCACCATGAGCTGCCGTCGCGTGTCCTCCGCCTTGCCCTTCTTGGACTGCACGGGGCAGGACGGGGCGCAAAGGGAATTCCGAGGGTCAGCGAGCGGCTCATGCTGGGGGGTGGGCAGAGGTCGCAACCGGGTACCCGATACCCGTACCCTACCGATACCCGGCTACCCGGCTACCCGTACCCAGCCGGGTACGGGTACGGCGAGCCGTTTGCGACCCTGGTGCGGCCGGGTACGGGTACGGGTAGGCCGTGAGTCACTGGTGAGTCACCGTTTGTCACTCATTTCGGGTAGAATACGGGTACGGGTAGGGAACGGCTACCCGTACCCAGCCGGGTACGGGTACGGGTACCCATTTGCGACCCTGGTGCGGCCGGGTACGGGTAAGGAATCAAAACCCGTTTGCGACCTCTGGGGGTGGGTCGACGTCGACGACGCGAAGTCTGCGAAAGCCACGAGCGTCTCTCTCTCTCGCGCGAATTTAATTCCATGCGCAAGCATCACTGCCGACACATTTATTTTTGAAAATTAGAACTTCTTTTTTGTGTTCCGTTTGTTGTCCTTCCCCCCGCACCTCCAATTAGTACAGTTGGCTACGTACGGTGCGAAAGTTCAACATACATACTGCACTATACACTACACTACGCTATACACTACAATACACAACGCTAAATTGAAAACTCATTCCTTTAGAAGTGGTTTTATGTTGAGGTTGTTGTCCTTTCTCCACACCTCCGATTAGCACGGTTAGCTACGTACGGTGCGAAAGAAGTTCAGCATACATACAAGCGCGAATAATATTAATAATTCGACACATTCGTCAATAACACTGCACTGAAGAGGAGAAAAAAGTATATAGCAGGTGATGTTTTAAACAACGGGTGCTGCCTGCAGCATTGCCTATGGCATAATGTCATATTTTTTTCCTCTCCCTTGAGTAGTGTAATTGAGGCATGTGTTGCGTTTTCAACAAAACAAGAGAGAGCGCAACATGTCATGTAATCAATACTTTTAAATTACAATGCCGCAGATGATATTTGTTATTTTCGTCGAGGACGTGAGGAGGGGCGAGAGTGGGGGGGGGGTAGGCGGTGAACGGGCCGTAAGCATGTGTAGAGCATTGTCAGCAACTCTCTCCCGGCAACTTACCTGCACCAATATGGAGACTGGAACCTCGAGGGCTATCGGTGGTTCGCTGGCCAACCTCACAAACTCTGGACCAAACGTGACCTTTATTGTGTGGACGGGCAGAGATATTCACACACACACACGCACAAGGAGACAAGAACAATTAATACGTAACACACCAGGATGTGCTGCTCCGGTGTAGTGCTTTGCACACTGGACCTTCAAGACAGAGACTGCCGATTCCTTCTCCTGGTCCACGTTTATTAAATCCCCAACCCCGCTTCTTCCACCCAGGAGTACAAATTAGTTGATCACAGTTAGTCCATCGGCAGGTCGCATGCGGTGGGGTAAAAAATGTGGGTACTCCCACCGGTGTAACAGAGCTGGCCAAATTCTTTCTAGAGGGGCTCTCTGGAGCTAGCTCCAGCGCAGACCCCCTTTCCGCCAACATTGGCATGAGCCAAGCCATTACGGACTGCATATTTTACTTTAGTAATGGAAAAATTGCCCGGTGTTTCTATGCCTGTGAAGTGACCAAGCAAAATCAGATTATGTTTGTGTGTACTGTCCCACGATCTACTATTCACCAGATTATCTTTAACAAAGCTCACACAAGCTTGGATTGGTAACAGATGAGAAACACACTCGTATCAATCCGAAGCGCGAGCAGATCACGTGTATAATCGCTCACGAATGGAGTTGGCCAAACATCCAAATCTATGGCCAGAGAGCTTGGGAAGTCACTGGCACCGGTTTCGCGCGCCTGCGAAAACCGACGAAACCTGCGCGGGCGCGCGTTACAAACCCGCAACCCGCGTAACTTTTCAACCTTCCAAGTCAGAAACCGCGCCACTCCGGCGCGCGTCCCAACCTCGGTGCTGCCGTCCTGCCGCTGCGGGGAGTTGTAGAGCTCGTGGATGGGCGACAGCGGCGTCGCCGCCGCGTACGACTCCCGCAGCGGGGACAGCGGCGCCGGGTAGCCCTGCCTCTGCCTCATGCGAGCCTGCAGCTCACGCAGCTCCTCTCCCTGCCGCCGCAGCATCACCTCTCGGCTCGGCACCTTGTCCGACTGCGCAAAATCGTACCGCCTTGGTGGGGCGGGGTGGGAAGAAAACACGGCGCGGTCAAATCGTCTCGAGCGCGTGAGTGAGCCGTAAGCTCTGCCTTTCGCCGCCTTTATTGCCGGCAGAAATACATACTAACGTTTTTTTTTACCTACCAGTAAAAGGCCCGCTGAGCTATATTGCTCTTTTTCCAAAGCGACCTGGCCGCAAATGATAGCTCAACGAAGTGGCTTATCACGTGGACATTTATAGCAGCCAAATACTCTAAATGCGTGTTTCTAAACGTGGAGGGAAAAACCAGAGGACCCAGAGAAAAATCCAGGCGACCACGGGGAGAACATGCAAACTCCAAATATACAGACGTCAGGGTCTGGATCGAACCCACGAGCTCCTGTATACTAGGCGAGGTAGTTAACATTTCGCCACCGCGACTTTAGGTTTGCCTAAATAGATCATCGCATTGTACCACCCCCCTTTAATCATTTCATGCGGGACGAGGGCCCTCCTCACACCGTGTATTTCCTGGGGGGTTGTTTTGGTCACAGTTCATCGTTTTGATGGGTGCGTGTCTCGCCGAATGCAGGCAACGTAGGTGAGGGGAGCACAGAAGTACAGTGTAACGAAGGATTCTGCAGCGCTGCTCTTGTAGCCGCACGTGGGATCGGTAGGGTCAGGCTCGGACTGCTGTGAAAATACGAGCTCTTGAAACTCACCCAGTGCCAGCCACTAGCAGTGCAAGTGAGCTTCGAGTGAGGTTTATCACAAGTTTGTTCTGTGTTCCGTGATCTTCCATTACCCTGGAAAGACTGGAACTTCCAAACGATTGAACAAATCAATTTGTCTTTGACCAAATCACGAAGAATGTGCCCGATCTCATTGGACCTCAGAAGCCAAGCAGGCCGGAGCCTGGACCGTGCTTGGATGGGTGACCACCAGCACGCATGAAACAGATGCTGTGGGCTGCCGCGAGGCTACGTTGTGGGCAGCAGAAGGCGCGTGCAGCAAAATCCATTGTTGCACCGTTGCACCTCAACGTTCACACATCTCTACATACCCCTCCCTCCTTCACCAACGCGCCCAGAGCAGCGTGGGGGAAGGTTAAATGACCCCCTTCGAGCGGCAAGTCACGGCGAGGCACTCGGCCAGCAGTGGATTGACGAGGGGATCGCACCTGCGATCAGCGCCCACTGCTTTTATCGTACTGCGTGGCGGTACCTGTCATTGTGCGTGAATGGGCGGCTGCCGGAGAAAATGTCGTCCTCAAACGTTACCGGTGACATCGCACGATTCGAGGAGGCTACGTCACTCCTGGCCCCTGCAGAAACCAGAGACACAGAGGTTCAAAGAGTTAAAGTCTTCGGTTGTTTGCATCGCAATTGGTGTTCTTGGCGCGTAAACAGGTTCGGTAATGTACAAAGACGTTTTGGTGAGGGAAAAAGCAAATGCAGAACATTTAGAAAACAAATAAAAAAACATAAAATATGCATTGTAGTAAAGAAAAAAAAATTGTAATTACATTTAGCACCTTAGACAATGTCACGGACGGGTTAAAACAACGCCAGATTTTAGAAAATAGTGTACAAGGTTTTTCAGTTTGGAATGAAAATGAAGTTAATTACGCTGAGTATAAGGAAATGCTCACACACGGGGGCTCGACAATCGCTTCATGCATAATGAACACCAACGGAGTTGGTGTATCCAATTACTACAAACCGCTGAATAGACTTCTTCCGCATCCTGCCAATGAATAGCTACATCCTCCATCACGCTCCAAACACAAGGGGAGAAAAAAACCCAGTGATCTTGCCACAACAAATATTCCAAAATAAACATCTGGCTTGAACGACGCACAGGTCAAAGGGTAAGGCACTGTTTCAACTCCAGCCAAGTGCCAAGTCAAGATTTCGATATGTACGATAAAAATTTTCAGCCATTTGTTATTATTCAGCACTGCGATGACTTGAAAATCGATGTTGTCATTGTAATACATGTAGAATCTATAGTGGCAGCAGGGTGTATGTGAACTATTGAAATGCAGTATGTAATAATAATAAAAAATTGCTGTCGTTTGTTCATCCATTGCTGGAAAAAGGCCTCCCCACACCTCGTCAGTCACAGTGCTTGTAGAGGAGTTGGAGAATGGTTCAAGCACTTCTTTATTTCTCAAACGCACAGCAACACTCGTTCCAAAACCAACCCCAAACACGCATCCCACAGCCCCTTTTAACCCCTCCATCGACACCCTCGCTCCCAATACACTTCCACGTCGGGCACGCCTGGTCCGGGTGACGTCACTGCCCTTTAACCCCTGACTCCCGTCCAGGCATTCCCGCGCGTGTGATTGGTGCGTGTTATAGTGAGAGCGGAGATGTCGTGTCTGCGTGGTGCGTGTGCGTGAGGGTGGCTCGCAGATCCCTTACACTTGTTTGACCATACTTCCCCACGTTGTCCAGCGCTGGTTTGCGAAGTTGGTGCCCAGAACTGGCTCTGATAGTCGCGGCCGAGAATCAAACTCACATAACCAGGTTCACAGCGTAGCGTGGTGACCGATGTGAGATAACCAACGTAGTGTGATAACCACTCGCCGCAAGTCCCACCCCAGAGAATTCTCAGCATCAGTGTCAAATGAATGGGTCTGTTTACGATGCTATTACGTGCAGTGCAAATAGAGGCCACGCATACATAATGCCGAGCCAGGATGATGCCGTGCGAAACGTAGCACACCATGGCAGTTGAAACAATCGGCACGTATATCTTGACTCTACCCACCTCTGTCCACCAAGCAGTATGGATGGACACACCGCAGTCATTTGATCGGCAGGTTGCGTGCGAGGTGGGGTAAAGTGTCGGTACTCCCACCTCTTCAGGAGGAGTAGGCCAAATATCCTCTAGGAAGGGAACTCCCTCTCCCTCTAAAGCTCTCGTGAGCGGAAGTCCCAGCAGTGGCATGAACTGGCAAATTGCAGGACTGCCCCCGTTGATTGAACCTTTTGTATTTTTAAATCCTTTATATTAAGTTCACTTGCTTGTCTTCTTGGTTCTTTCGGTAAAGTCAACTTTTTTACCGACTTTACCGAAAGAACCAAGAAGATGAATCCCTGCAGTCACGAAAGCTTTAAATCGAAAAATTCACTTGCTTGCTTGCTTAGGACCGTGCAAATCTTTCGGTCGTTTTTTAACCCACTTCCTGTGATCCAATCGAGCTGACATTTTGCACACAGACTCGTTGTGCGTGACAATGCATTTTCGTGGGGGAAAAATTCAAAAATTTTACACTGTTTATGGAAAAAAATTTCAATATTTAATTACCAATTGTTTAATGCTGCCAGACAATCATCTGACCCATAGGTGGCAGCCATCTCAAGCCAGAGGACGAGAGGACTCTAGCCACCCCGATGCCACGCATATAAAGGATTTAGAGTGAAAAACTTTGTTTTTACGGTTAATTTGTTTTTCAAGTCGTGCTGACGCAGGACAAAAACGAGCGAGAGCCTCTAATCGTGTAAGCGGCGCTCACCTTGTCTCCTGGGCAAGTCCCTGACGGGCACCTCCTCCCCGGACGTGCTGCAGCTGTCGCCCGCGTAGCTGGCGGCGAGCTGGCGCTCCCGACCTTAGAGAGGAGAAAGCGCAGGGGAGACGACAGTGACGCCTTTGTACAACGGGGCACTTTTGTCCAAGGCCGCCTTGGCTTTTGAAAAATCACTTGCGCTGCAACTTAACCCTGAATATGAATGCGCCACGTCCCGGCCAAGGTCTCCGTCGTTCAACTGTTTGGGGGGGCATCGCGGGGGAATTAGACTTCATCGGGCGTCAAGATTCATCACGGAGTTGTCCTCTGACAGGTGCTGGCTCCGTGTCGTGCCGTCTCAAGCGGAGTTATTTCACCGTTGCACAAAAGGCATTCCTTGGATTGGGGTCAATGCAGTTTGGAACACAAAAGTACACAAAGAAGGCCGGACTGCATGAGAGAATGCCAAAGCAGTGGTGAATAACAAGTGAGCTGCGCCTATAAACACTCAAATAGTGTGTACAGAGAGTCCAATTCGGTGGGCTACTACTGAAAACATGAGTTGTACTTAACAGCACGGAAATGGCGGGCTTGAAAGTCACATTACACCTGCCAAATTAAAGGGTCATTATAAAATACATATATATGTAAACAATGTCATTCCATACTACACTTAAAAGCAATACGGGATTTATACAAATATTTGGTGAATGTAACGGTGCGTTATATTACCAAGTAATCAAATGTGTCGGATGCGTTAATCATTGTTGCCATACCAAAAATGATTTACAAGTGTTTTTATTTACACGAGGCACAGGGAAAGCAATCCAAGATTATAAATCAACATCAGCCCTCTTCGCACTCCTGTCTTCAGCATCGAGTTTCAAGTTTTAGTTCCGATTTGCGAGAGGTAACGATTATGATGGAGAGGAGCGGTGGCACAACGGTCAGCGCACTGCCATATGAAGCCTGGGCCTCCGAGTTCAATTTCTGACCATATGAAGCCGTCCTGCCAAACCCCCCCTCCCCCCACCCTTGAACAACCAGCACGAAAGCAGAGTGGTGAAGTATGATCAAAAGGCCTTCACGACCGACACGGTGTGCGGGAGCCCTCTATGTAGCGGCCGACTGTCACAGGGCTGTAAATGAATTATGCATGATAGATGCGTTGAAAATGAAAGGTGAAGAGCCATGCTTCCACATAAATGATTGTTAACTGGGAAGCAGCGCCCTTCCCTCTCAAACGAGCCGGGCGCATTTTTCCCCGCCGTGGAGACGAGGCACCAACACCGACGTTAAGTTGCGAGGCGCAAATGAATTCGATGTTGCAAGCCTGGATGTCAAGCACAGAAGGCGCTCTTATCTAAAGGCGGAGGCAACAAAGGCCATCTCTGAACACGGGTTGCATTCAGCAGCATCTTTTTCCAAGATGCGCGGCTTCAAAAATCTCACAGTTATTATTGAGCACAGCTTAAGAGATGCATACTGAACATATTATTGCCCTTGAAGGTAGCAACCTGCTTTTACAAGCCCTTTTCTGCAAGATGCCTTATAAAATATTTACTTTGCATCTCACGTACTTTTTTCTAGCCCCTGCTATTTGTAAAGAGGTATTGATTTAAAATGAAGACCCGAGTTTGTCAATAGGGGCGGCAGGCCCAGACACGCAGCCTGGGGCTCCGAGACGGAGCCTCTAATCAGTCAACTGTGGTAAGGAGGCATTTCTTTCTGTGTTGCTGAGGCCCTCCAAGGAATGCGTTTCACACAACATCCTGGTGACTGCCCGTGTGTGGTTACACAATGCGTGCCTCCGACGTTCAGAATTACCAACGTGTAAAAAGGATTAATATTTTAGCCAATTGTATATCGTCATCGTAGAATAGCTCGGATAAAACAAGGATGAATAGCTGCGTAAATACAGACACTAATTGGTATTGTTACCCTTACAACCACTTGAATAGTATACAGTGAATTATATTTTTAAGAAGTTAATTGAGTTAGAGAATTACCTTTTACAGCAAATAGTATAAATTTTGATTTAAAGCTTTCGTGACTGCAGGGATTCATATTCTTGGTTCTTTCGGTAAAGTCGCGTGACTTTGTCGAACAAACCAAGAATAGCAAATAGTATCTTTAGACATGAACGATTCACCCCCCCACCCTCCTCGCAATTAATTCGTCACGATTTTCTGTCAGTTTCCCTGAAGTGAATCCCATCGCGAAGATCCTGAGATCGAATCTGTGCTTTTGAAGCGGAGTGAGTTAACGAAACTCAGCCAGTGGATGCAAAAAAAAGCACAACACAACATAAAACTGGTTCTGCACTTAACTATGAATTCCAGCTCTGAGAAAAAATTATATATATATCGGTTTGACTTACATGCAATTAACACGTGACTGTCAAAGCAGGGTGGGTGAAAGAGTGCTGCCTCTACTGTGTGGACCAAAGGGCAACTTGAAGGGATATCAGAAATAGCTCTGCAATATATTTTGCTGCTCTGCAAGCGATCTGAACAGATAATTGCCATAGCATAGCTATCGATTATACAAGCGGTGCCACTGCGCCGGGACCCACGCGGAGCGGAGGAAGGCGGACAGGGGATCGTCATTTCATTCCTTGGACAAGGGCCCCACGCCAAACCCTGCTATACCACTGGGTACTTTGATACTAGCCCAATCGGGATGTAATTGTATAACTGAAAATACGTACTTAATTTGGAGCTGCTAATTTCTCTAACCCCTCCCTCTCTCTCTGCCCCCGCCCCCTCTCTCTATTTAAGGCCTCGATACAGAAGCGTGGTTTCTCTGTGTGCCGATGTACATCTCTCTCTATGTATCTCTGTGATATTTGTCTCTACTTATATGTCTGTCTATATGTCTCTGGTTCTGTTTTATCTCTCTCTCAAATTTAGCATTCTCCGGAAGAACGTATTCAACCAGGTAGGGTGTTGACTGTTATGTTATACGACTCTCTGTTGTATTACATTACATTTCTAAGTATACTAGATTTGTGTTTCTATTTCATTTATACCTGATGATGATTGCTTGTGTTGCAATCGAAACGTCGTACGCTAGCATTTAATTAATTATTTTCTCTTTATACGTGACTTTACCGAAAGAACCAAAGAATGAAAATACGTATATCATTTAAACACCTTCAGTTCCCAGGGCTTCGCGCAAGACGTGGAGGGTCCTCTGCTTCTCGCGGATCCTCTCGTAGGCGTCGGACAGCGCCGACGTCGAGCCGTACACCGGCGTCGCCATCACTTCCGAGCGCGGCCGCCCCCCGCCGTCCCTCGCCGAGTGCCACGCCCCTCCGTCGTCGGCGTAGGCCGCGCCGGGGTAGCCGGCGACGCGACCCAGCGTGTGGCTCCTGGGCCTCGGCGCGGGCGGCGCGGCGTACGGCTCGTCGTAGCGGCTCGCGCGCACCGTCGACGCGGACGCCTCCGAGCCCACGGGGGTGACGACGGCGGTGTCGCGGGGGCTGCGCGAGCGCGTTTCGTGCCCGATGGTGTGGTACCGGTGTTCGGACCAGGGCAACGGCGTGCCGTGGCGCGAATGCTGGTCGGCCGCTTCGTAGCCGCGGGTCGACTCTGGTGGCCGCCCCGAGAACGGAGGCTCGTAGGCCCTCGAGGAGGACGGCACCGTTGGCGTCGTCGTCCTCGCATCGTCCAGATGCCCCGCGGAGCGCCAGGCGTCCTCGCCCCTGTTGGCGGCGTACGCGAGATGTCCCACCGACTTGCTGAGCCCGTTGCTCATGTGATTGATGGCAGGCCTGTCTGTTCTGTGTCTCAGCATGGCAGCCTGGGACATGTCCCTTCCTGCAAAATATGACATTAAATAATCACATTATACATTCTTCATAGGGCCAGAAAAGAATGTTGCCAAACCTCATGATTCGATGAATTGTCATGATTCCACGTCAGAATTCAATTCAAGATTTGTTTTTTAAATGGCAATGGGACGATTATGTGTCTACAGAATTACATACAATGTATACAAAAATAGAATCATTGATTCTCACATGAACACCATATTGTGAGTGTAGGAATATATTTTAATAAATTAAGCTATGCATCGTTACATCCCACTG
This sequence comes from Lampetra fluviatilis, assembly GCF_964198595.1. Taxonomy (NCBI): domain Eukaryota; kingdom Metazoa; phylum Chordata; class Hyperoartia; order Petromyzontiformes; family Petromyzontidae; genus Lampetra; species Lampetra fluviatilis. The sequence continues at coordinate 4,222,837 of NC_136283.1, forward strand.
CACATCATATGAAGACAACATGTTTTGGAAAATGCAGTACATGAGATTTTTTAAGTTGAAGATTTGTAACTCCCAGATTTCCTTAAGATTCAGAGCTTTGGGGAACCCCAGACAAAGTGGGGGAGGCAGCCAGAACAAATACCAACAACTGCCCAAGCTCCGAGGCCCTGAATTGGGGGAGCGATGATACAGGTGGGAGGAAACCAGAGTACCCGGAGAAAAGCTACGCCTGTGAGGCGGGTAACGCAATCCCCGTAGAGATGGAAACAGATGGAGATCAACCCAATTGCTCTGCTGCCATCTCCAGGCGAGACTGCGTATGGCGACCACGATGCCCAAAAGGAAGGGCATTTCAAGACATATGTGTGATCCAACAACCCCCTTGCCTCCGGTGCTGAATTCTAGGTGCACCATCTGCATGCAATGCAAAATTAAACGATGCAATGAAACACGGTGGTACAAAGGAGCCTTGCATTGTCATTGATGCTCTACTTTGGAATGCACTGGAAGCCTTTGGGAAAAATTCACCAAAAGTTCTGTTTGAGGGCATAAAATGTGAATGTGTTTAACTCACATATGTACGTCGTCTTTCTACGTATAAAATGTCTATCATATAAGCACATTGCATATAAGTGAAAACACAACTACATGTGTTTTTATACTGTTACTTATAAACTTGCGTTGCAACTGCTGCCAAACAAAACCAGGGCATCATTTGCTTAATAGTCCATTTTAAATTAGTCATATCACCCGGTTGTTTAAAACAGTGTGATGAATTATTAACCTCATAAAACAAAGACACTGTACACTCTATATAAACCACACAGCACAAAGGGAAGCATAGAAAAAAATAACAACATTCAATTTGGAGGAAAACTAAATACGCAGATTGAAGGCACCAAAAAGGGAAACCAATTTCCCAATTCACAAAGCAATCTATTATCAACATTTTTGTTGTGATGGGACATTCAGGCCTCTCCAGTGAATGCAATTCGACTCGTGTCTACCGCACGAGCAGAGAAAAACACCGAAGGGGGGTTGCCATAGCCTCACCGTTGCCTGCGTCTATGCTCACGGCTCCCTCGGGCAGGCCTAGCGATACCGGTTGCGTTCTTCTCCTGAGCTTCTCCCGGATGCGCTGTCTTCGCGAGTGCACATCCTCTGCCCCCTCCGTGTTGCCATTAGTCTTGTCCAGCTGAAGAGTGGTAGCGGGGGAATATTTGACGGTCATTTTGAACGCTTTACTTGTATGTAACGTGTCCAAAATACGAATAGAGTTGCATTCATTTCCCTGTTTTCCCGATAACCGTCAGAAATATACAAAAGCCTACCGAAAGAAAATGTTGTACTGTGAAAAAAATATGCTAATTTGACAATAATCGGTACCAATTTTAAGAGGATTTATTGTCTCAGTTGTAATGCCCCATCATGTGTCTTTGGGCTTATTTATTTCGTAAATATGTACTTTACAGCGCTTCGAAAAGCCCATCACCCTCACCCCTCCAGGGTGCAGGTTTCTATTTTTAGCAACCATCAAGTCGACGCAATGTATAGCAACCACTTGACATGACTGTAAGGCGTGCAATCATTTACCCCTCCAGATAGTCGACAATTTGTCACAATTCAGGTTTGGCATTATAAACTAAACAATTTTTTTTCTTTTGCCAGGTAAGACCCACCGAGCAAATGCAGCTCTTTTTCACAAGCGACCCGGCCACAAATGATAGCTCAACAAAGTGGCTTATCATGTGGAAATTTACAGCAGCCAAATATCCTACACGTATGTATCTAAATATAGAGGCATTAAGGTTGGGATCAAACCCACGGCCTCCTGTATACCAGTCGAGGTAGTTAACATCTCGCCACCGTGGCACTCTGTTTTGGACCTGGGTGCATAGAAGTACAGTACAACAATGAATGTTGCTCTGCTCCCCACAAAGCACTACAGCCCGGCAGACGCCAATGGCAACGTGGTGCCGCATAGTGGTCTCCCATCCAAGCGCGATGCAGGCTCTAAACCTGCTTAGCTTCTGACATCCGACAATTAGGGGGGCTCATTCCGGGCGATTTGTTCACGGGTAATGGAACAGTACAGTTCAAAAATTAACACCACGAGCATTTCACACTGCCAGGTGTTTTTCTTTTATTCCCCCTCCCCCCCACCTCCGTTTATCACCGAGGTCCCTGCACAGAGTGAAGAAAGAGACCTGTGTGATGCTGCCCAGCACCATCCTCGCCAGATTTCTGACAGATGTGCTCGCTGGCTTGGCACCACTCAGCTTGCTGTGCTCAATGCAGGCGCTCAGGATGGCAGACACGGGCGCGCGGAGATGGACCGAGTCGTCACACATGCTCAGCAGAAGCCCGTTGATGCGCTCGTTCAGATTTATGGGCTGCGGGGAACAAAAGGGCAGCTCTCAGCCCTGCCGACATCAAAAGCAGATGGCAATATGGCTTCACAGAGAAACGTGGTCATGCCAGACTTCAGGATAAGCATCCTGTGAGATGAGTTTGTATGTCTTATGTTTCGATTAACATGCATTAACACAGTGGTTCTTAACCTGGGGTGCACGCACCCCCTGGGGGTGCGAGACATGGCCAGATTGTTTTAGTAGGTAGATCGTTGAGAAAAAAATTAAGCACGGGCACAAAGTACAACTACTTTATATTCTTGGTTCTTTCGGTAAAGTCACGTAGAAGGGAAACAATAAAATAATAAAAATATAAAACAATAAAATTGTTGCTGTGGTTTTCACACCTGATGATGATTGCTTGTGTTGCAGTCGAAACGTCGTGAGAATTTTATTGTTTTATATTTTTATTATTTTATTGTTTCCCTTCTACGTGACTTTACCGAAAGAACCAAGAATATGAATCCCTGCAGTGACGAAAGCTTTAAATCAAAATACAACTACTTTTTTTCATCAAAACTCTATGCATTTATTAACATTGTACTTTTTTTTTTTACAATTGAGAACCAAAGGGTTGCAAGGCTGCAGTAAACGTTAAGAACCACCCCATGAACATATTGGAATAGGCTACAAACAGTTTTTTTACAGCCCTTCATCAACCCACTGCTGGATAAATGCTGTGTCAGTCATGGGGGATAAATGATCATCGTCACCACACTCGTCAGCGTGGGCTGTACAAGGGGTGCCTGGGACTGGTGCAGATGTAACTCATCACTGATGTTAGCCATGGCCACAGATCAAACTTGGATGGCTGGGCTGATAGAACAGTGCGCTAACCGCAGCGCCGCCGTTTCACAAAACATATATACCTCTATGTATTGTATTCTTCGTATGTAGTTAAATACTATATTTGAATAAAGCCCAGCCGATATTTATATTTGAGTCCTATAATAAGCATTGTATGTAGAGAACAAGTCCATAATTTTCGGCACAATCTCACACCCGTGCCGAGTTTTTTTTTTACACTTCTAAGAAATTACAGTGCACAGTTAAAAGGTAAAAATGCAGCCCTGCAATGATTTGCTCACACGCCACAGCTAACGGCAAGGCCTCTCTCCGAGAAGGGGCTCATGAAACCTGCCCATTGTTTCAATCAAGATGGTAATTTACAGGCAAAAATGTTCTTCAATGTCTCATGTTGCGAACATTGCAACTACCGTACTACTGAGCCACTCTGAATGGCATTTAGCGTGACTCCCAAGTGGCGCTTTACCTGTTTTTCAGGCACTTGGAAATCAGCCGCCCAGTACAGAGTCATTCCGAGGGAGTACACAAGAACCTGCAAACAACCAGTCACACATTCAAAGCTGTCAACATAATAAACTAAAAACTAAACTGTTTTATATTCTACCAGGTAAGGCCCACTGAGCTATGTAGCTTTTTCAGAAGCGACCTGACCACAAATGATGGCTCAACCAAGTGGCTTATCACATGGGCATTTATCGCAGCCAAATACTCTCAGCGCATGCTTCTAAATATATAGGCGTCAGGGTCGGGATCAAACCCACGACCTCCCGTGTACCAGGCGAGGTGATTAGCATCTCGCCACCGTCCCACCGTGGCACCCAACACGCTCACATGCCCGAAGGGAGAAACTGAATATCACAATGGTGAACGCGCCACGCACCGACAAGATCATCCGCTCGGGTTTGACAGTTCAAATCACATGTCTACTGAGTAATGACAGGCAACCTGCGGTGCAACGAACGCCAAAGGCCCCCATGAGTACGTGCAGCGGTGTTTGTGCCAGTGGCTTTATCGCAGCAGAAAGTTGAAGAAAACCAGTATTGTACAACATCGCACACATACAAATGAAAAAGCAATGATTCTTATCATTGATAAAGCGATGATTTCACCTTGGATTAGTACGGCTGGCTACGTACGATGCCAAAGAAGTTCAAGTTCAACATACCCAGGTGATATGATGCATGTATGGTGAACTTCATCATCATCTGTGAGGCTCAATCCACTGCTGGATAAAAGGCTCCCAAGGCTGTCACCATCGCTCACGATCCTCGGATGTGATAGCCCACCGTGACATATCTGCTCAGACCATTTAACTGCCCCATACCCCGTTCAGTATTTATGCTTGGTGAAACCGTTACTCTGTATAGCGTTTTACAAATCCAACATTTTCACACGCAGTAATGTCTTCTTAATATCACATACATTTTCTTATACAGTATATGTCAATCATTTTCCCACATTCAAAGCAGTGTTTTACTTTATATTTGTCTGATAACCTTCTTGTGCATGGTCGAACTGTCAGCTACATAAGTTCACATATATGACATTTTAACCCTTTCATGTGCCGATAACATACGTATACGTAATTCATCGGAATGGCACCTGGAAGAAAAACTAAATAAAATAACTTTATCGGGACCGAGGCTCCCACAAGGCCATGCGGGGGAGCGCATGGCATAGTTTTGCGCCAGCTATCAGAGCGCAGTCGTGTCACTACAGTTCTCTGCGGTGAATACAATGTCTTTAAAAACGATGATGCTACGCCTCCCTCAATGAAATCAACGCTGAACCGCTTGCGCGTTCCAGGACAAGACTTGCAGTCGTCTCAGAACGGGAAAGGGTTAAGATATCCACCGATAGCTCAGTCCCCAACAAGTTGGCTTTGTGGCATCATTACCGTATACTACACATGATGAATCGCTCAATGGGCAATTACTAGGCTGCATGGAAAATGTTAACTAAATCGTTTTATGTCAGGTGTGGCGACTTTGTATAAACCCATTTTAAACAAAAATGCCAACAATTTGGCTCACGCATTGTCCACATCTTCCACTCGCAATGCATAAATCTTAGTTTATCCGTTTGAGCTGAAGAGCACCCACGGAATGTTGATCCATTTTAATTCACATATATTCTTAAATGGTGAACATAAAACTAAGCGGAAACCTCGTGGGAGAATCATTAGCGCTGCCGCATGACGGAATGGAAAATAGCCAACTGTACGAATACTGACGCGTTCAAAAGTACGAAATGCTGACGCTTCAACCTTCAAATGATCACTCAACGTGAGCGTACAATTCTTGTTGTTGTTGATATTATCATCCTAACGATAGTCTTTTAAATGTATCGCAAGGGAGGTGATGTATGGCTTAAGAAACATTGTACAGCTTGATAAATGTGGGCGATTAATCTGCTCCAGGATTTGTGAACGTTCACAGGTGTGGTCGAGATCGGTAGGTTACCATCAATACTCGAGTGTTTCAACGGACGAATGGCCACTCCAAATAACATCGTGATGCCTCAAGCACAACGAGCACTGCCCATTTACTGCATCAGCAACATTGCTAACCGTCAAGAGTACGAACGCATGGCAAGATGCTTCACCTCGGCAACACACCTTGAAAATTAACCCTTGGTAATACTAAGTTAATCTATTTAAATAACAGTTGTGAAATAATGCCTCGAAGGAGCATTCGTGAACTTCGATCCTAACCACCAACCACAGTCGCATTTACCAGCGTTGTCTGTTCACATACAAATGAAGTCGATACATGCCGCGCGTGACTTGGGATTATTATGCATAGCCCACGTGACATTGAGTGTGCCGGTTCAAATGAAGATAACGATCTCTTGTTAATTCCTATGAAGTGGTGAGGAGAGGTGGCACAGCGGTCAGCGCACGTCACTATGACCTCGGCGATCTAACTTCGATTTCATGTCGTGGCTAACATAGTTAATCAGGGATATCTGAATGAGAACGAACGAGACCTCAGCTAAGTTGACTCAGCATTCAATAAATGAGCGGGGGATCTCTTTGTCTTTCCAGAATTGATGGATCATTCATTTTACTCAACACAACAGTTCACGTGGGACATGTTGCCCAATCATCAGGAACATTCAGCATGTAACAAGCTTGCATTTAACGATGAAGCCTGGTAAATGGATCGGTGGCCCTTGATATGTCCCGAGGACCTAAACTGCCCTGAAGCCATAAACGAAAAGCATGTGGCAACACATTACCAACTTCACTCAAGAGATAGCTACAATATTTCAGATCCGCCACTGATGGGGCTAGCGATGGATGGTGGAGGAGAAATTCTGTAGCATGACCTTGTTTAAAGGGTGGGGGGGGGGCATACAAAAATGCAGGGGGGAGCATGAGACATTCAATTTTAAACAAACTTTAAGAATTTAGAAGGGGGGGACTAGGCAAGCTTCACCGTGTTGATGAGACCCAAAAGGCCAAAACTGGCACTGGAGTTCCCTTGCTTCAACAAATGAGGCAGGTTAATATTTGTCTGGAAAGCCAATAGGTCAAATAACTAATTATGATTTTTTTCATCTTATACATGCTTCAGCAGGGGGACTCAGCCCCCTCCGGCCCCCTCTGCCCCCCCCCACCCCGACCACCCAATACCACAGAGCTGTCACGACGTGTTCACCTTCTCGGCAGCGGCCGTAGTGAGTGGCGTGCCGCGCCAGCGCATGCACTCAGGAGGCGTGAAGGCCGACAGGTCGTGACCCCGTGCCTCCCGGCCATCGGCGGCCAAGGCGATGGCGCCATGAGGCAGCAGCAGCAGGGCCCAGGGTGACACCAGCACGGCGTGGGGCGACACCGACTCGCCGTCTGCAGGAACCGCCGGTAAGTCGAGAGGCGGCGAGCTGTTATGAAGCTAATGCATAAACACTTGCAACCTTATATACACGTGACTCTGTTGCCAGTATCAAGATATTAAGATGTAACCACTCTTAGGTTATTTCGGTAAAGTCACGTTTTAGGTAAAACATTGAAATTAATAAAAGTAAAATTAAAATAAAATACAAATCACGACGTTTAGGAGGCAACAAACGTCGTGATTTTTATTTTATTTTTATTAATTTTAATGTTTTACCTACGTGACTTTACCGAAAAAAACCTAAGAATATGTTATGAAGCCATTTAAAAGGGGCAAAGGTGCAGCCCTGCGATTGCTTGAATGTACGTTGAACTTCTTTTCGTAGCGTACGTAGCTACTGCGAGTGGAAAGGCCTCCACTGGAGTGTAATTGTCTACTTATCCACGCTGGTCAGAAGACGTGGGAATACCGACATTTTACCCTACCACACTAAACCTGCTCATGAACTAACTCTGGTGTACCTCTTTATAATAATCCTGAAAGGAGAGAATTGGAAGGATGTAAGAACGTGTTAACCGATTCACCTGCCGTACTGGGCAGGCATTTTAAGGTCTCCTTCAAAGCTTAATTGTTTAGTAAAAGCCAATAGAGGTATATTGTGGGTTTTAAAAAATTTTTACTGCCAAAGCAAATAGCAAATCGAAAATGTCCAATTAGCTACGGGTCAGGGCTTTTATTTTCCACACTTTGGTGTAGCCGCTTTACACAAACGGCTATTGAATGGTGCACAATCTGAGGTTTGTTATCAGTGCCAGGGTGCCAAGCTGTGGATTTGTCGCGTGTGAAACGCACTGGCTGAGCGTCGGCCAGCACACAAAGTGGCAAATCCATAAACGTATTTGCAGCTCTAAGGAATCAAAAGCTCCGCCAAGCCCTGAGTATAACACCAACAAAAAAACAAGTAAAGCCTACAAATTACCAATGCTGAAAACAGTTAAAGAAATGAAAAAAAAATTACACAAGCGATTTAAATCCTTTCAAACCAGGCCAGTAATATTTTCCTCTGTTTATTATATTGTGCCTTTGAAACAAAAAATGAGACAAAAAATATTCTTAACTAGTCTTTTGCCCGTCCAAGGACGGGTGTATTGCAGTAATCTGCAACTTGCAAGCGAACAGCAGACAGCGACGTGATGTTCATTGCATGGATGCGTGTGCAGTTTGTAAGGCCGCGGTGCCACAGACCTATTTCATTTTAAGGTTATCATCCCTTGTTGATCATGACGTCCTTTTTACTTTGATGTCTCAACAGCGTTACGGAGATCACGTGACGTGAGGGTTCTGCCTTTGAAGTGAGGCTTGTGAGTTGACGCCGAGGAGGGGGGACCAGGCGCCTCGCCCCCCCCCCCTCCCATGTGGAGTGACGTCAGCCGCTAATTATTATGATTGGGGGGGGAGGGGTCCATTTGGAGGACGTCACCTGCTCATGAATATTAATGAGGGGGGCTGGTCGATGTGGAGTGACGTCACGAGTGTTAAGGACAGACATTCCTGGCTGATTATAGTAGGTATGACTTGAAAAGCACATTGCGGAATTAAGAAGATGCAAGTCATATGTCACTCGGAAGGAATTATGGCCGATGGTCCTGAAAAACAATGGAGCAGCAGACAGGGAATGGACAAATCTGAGAGGACATCTACTGAGGAGATGAAGGGGACGGATTCAGTGGATTGTTGCATCACAGGTCCATGATAAACGGCAATGGCTTGCATAGGCCTTGTCTAAAAATGATGCATCATGTAAACAACACTTATGATTATCCAAACACGTGCACATCAAATCACATGACTCATGAAGCCTACAGCACTGTGCAGATTGCTCAACGCAAACCGGTTATCAAGTTTAACTGAATGTCTGTGGTTTTGAGGTGAACTCAGATGCACAGAGTACACACGCACCTGTGGCGAGCAGATGTTGCAAGGCTTCTGCGCTTTGGGTTAAAATGGCCCAAATTTCTTCTTCATTCAAGGGCCCATTCTGCACCTCCAGAACCTCGGCCAAGGAGACCCGCACACCTCCACAGCCTGGCATGGTGTACCTGTGCACAGGTGTCAGGTAAATATTAAGGGTGTTCCAATCCATACGTCGATTCATCCATTGATATCTAATCCAAAAACGCGTGACCGATGGTTAAGAACGTGTCCGAAGTGATGTCCACAATGAGAGACGGAGTGATGAAATCAGCTCAAGTGGATTGTCACATCGCACGACCATGAGAATGTTATTCAGCAGTGGATTGATCCTGGCATCGAATCACGTGGTTCTAAGAACCATTGGTTTTTTATGTGTACATATTGTATAAAACAAAAACACATGATCCCTGCATTCACCACAATATTAAACAAAGTATTGATTCTTCAATAGAAGCGTGACCCGGATTCAGGGCAATTCATTGATTCACAGGGGGTGGATTATTATACGTTTGGTAAAAATCACACAAGGCAAAACGGTTATTTCTCTTGTCATTTATCCATTGGCGAACATTTTCAACAAAATTATGAAATGGAAGTTGCGGTGATTACAGTGAATATTTTAACTACCGTGACGTGATTCATAATTGGTTACTATTGGGTTAGGTCGTGGAGGTATGACAATTTATATCTATACCCACCGCCACCTGACAGAGCCCATCAACAATGTTGACATCTTTTGAAACATATAATACTGTACTAGAATTTCCACTGCGAGAGAATCAATGAATACCGAGCAAGCACTCCATTGGCCGAGAGGGCGCTGTTCAGCTCTGAATGATAAAATTATTGATTATATCATACACTTTTCGTATGACAAGTTGTCACTGTTGCCTAAATTACAGCGTGTTCAAATGGTAAGCTTTAAATAACATTTATGAGCAATCAACATTAAACATGTTTGAATTCCGCCCAGCTTCGTACAAGGTTCCGAAACATCACGAAAATACGTGCCGCTGTTGGACAGTGTTGTACGTACAGCCGTGCCATGGCTGGATGGCTCAGACAGGGACTACTGTGTTATCTGTCTTGGGGTGAGTCTCCTGGGGCCAATAACATCCAACAATGAATGTACTTGTAGGCTTGACTCACCAACATGTACATTAATGAGTTTATTTTGTAGGCTATATGTCACTGTATTGTTTGCAATTCACAAACTGTTTCAGTTTCACCTCCTGGATCCTTTTTCCCAGTTTTAAGATGATACAACAGACGAAAAGGCGTTATACCCTGTCTCGTAATAATATAGGTGTTCAGATGCTCAAAGACCAAATAGATGCCTATGACAAACCACTAAGTCCGCATGAACCACGCATACTTGTGGTAAAACATGCAAACAAGTATGTTTCAGTTTTTAAACTCAGGTTTTCCAACTTTATTAAAAAAAAAACCCAACAACAGTACACAAACTGAGCAATTGACCGATTGTCCACTCCCGAGCCAGACCAATAATTAACGTGGCAAATCCACTTAGAAACGCTTGAAAAATCCTTCCCCTGTAAAGTGGGCACAACTGGTCACTTCTGAATATCGATTTACATGTTGGCTGTGGGGGGTGAAGAATGAGCGTTGAATATTTTTCAAAAATAATAAAGCAATAGTGACATTCAAACTGAACTCAAAGTGAAATTTGAGGATGTGTGAATAATATGGACGGTCAGTACACTGCCTGTTAATCAGGAGGGTGGATAGTCTGTCTTGACGAGATTCCTCTTAGCTTTGTTGATAACCCTCTAAATAATTCTAAGATGTGAATACAATAGCCAGAGACAAAAGTGTTTAAAGTTTTTACCATTTTTACCTTCGGGCATAATAAAATTTTGTAAGAAACTACACTGTGGCCAATACAGATTAACTAACATGACAGTTACATCATGGGACCTCCTTTGCCAGTACCAAAATATATGCGCCTTTTGGCGTCATCTGGTCGAACACCATATGAAACTAGGCTCTAAAGAAAGCTGTCTCTGGTGTGGACCAATCAGTTTCAAGGAGAATGCATAAATTATCAGAGTATTGTTTTTTGTTTGCATTTGACTGCAAGTATTGTGGTTAATGTAAACATGATTCCTTGCAAAAGGTGTCAGTTTTGTTGCCAGAAAAAAAAAGGGGGGAAACCCTATTAGTATAACATGACAGTTCTTCAAAGTATTTGTCATTAACTAATTTGAGGGCAGTACATCAAAGACTGTGGTTTAGTACATCAAACAGATGGAAGGAGCATGGGTTTTCATACCCTAGGTCAGGGGTCGGCAACCTACGGCTCCGGAGCCGCATGCGGCTCTTTACGGGCTGCTTCTTGACGATATGCACGTATGTACAGTATGTACTCAGATGCATTGCGGCTCTTGAAATACTGAATTTTGTACCGAATTGGAAAGAAATGGCTCTTCTTGTTATTTTGGTTGCCGACCCCTGCCCTAGGTTAAGGGGGGACGTAAAGAGGAACATATGCATTAGAGAACATATTTTAAAATCGAGACATTTTAAGTTAAGAGACATTAGCACGGTTGGTGCGAAATAAGTTCAACATACCGACATAATTAGGAAAAGTAAGCTTGTGCAGAACACATAGCGAGGAGGGACAATGAATAGTGGTCAAAACTAATGCCCAGTGGCAGCCAAAGTAGGGGGCATTCATCAGAGTATATTAACTGCCATGGAGATGGAGCAATGCAATAAGCTCAAGGGCATGTGCCAGATGTTTAGTCACTAAATCGTGAGACGACAATGGTTTGGGGTGGTCTTGACCTAACAGTGGATTGATCAAAGCTGATTATGATGGGTTACAGTATCACATTAATATAAAACCTCATGTAATCATGGATGTGGTTCGACACTACATCCTCCTTGACTGCTGGGTGAGCGCCTGTAAAAACGTTCCAAGAAATGTGACCATTTTTTTAAAGAGACACAAGGAAAACACGACCGGTCTCCTTTGAACCTCCTTCACTCCGAGAGTAAAATAATCTCTTACTCAGCGAGTACATAGTTCATGTAATCTAGATTTTTTTTTCTCTCACGATTACAGGCGTCTGAGACCACAATATTGAGGCCACTGAACCCGACTATCGTGTATAACATTAAACACTGCATCGGTAAAGCTTTGTTAAATGTCACACTATGCCATGGAGGACTTTGAAACTGTTAAAAGTATTGTGGTCCAATTATGTCACTGCCTTATTCATCTTCCCTTAAGGTTCCTTCCTTGACCAAATACAAAGTCCTGTTGTAAAAAATAAAGATAACTGTCCTTTAAAATTATCTTCTATTAGAATTTCATCGAGACACGTCATCAGCAAATTGCAAGAAAAGTTCTTTTTTGTAAACAGCTGAAAAACACCTCTCAACTCACACCATCTGTCAGGTGTACATGCCCGCAACATTCTATCATTGTACAGTGCACCTTTCATCTTTTTTTTCATAATCTTTGTCAATGCCAATGTTTCTGATCCATAAAACAAGCAATACAAATGAAGTTGAAGCTAAGAAAGTGTGCAGAGAAGCATGGGGAGGTACCGTGCATTGCTTACAGGCAAAACAGGAACACGTGGATCTGAAAACATAACTAGAATAATCGAGACGTTACTGGACTATTCGCTATAAATAAAAGTTGGCTTCCAAGGACGTGCTGTCAGAAGGGGCAATGGCAGATTGATAAGAGGACTGCAAGAGTAACAGCAAAGGATGGAATACGTTCCAGAGGACAGCCACCGTGGGGATGACGGGGGATTTGAGATTGAGCTTGCGTGCAAGGAGCTCGATGGACCCTGGTGGCGTTGCCTCGTTATTCGCGAGGGATACGTTTCGGAGATGCCCGTGAAGAATGACCTTAAATAAATACAATGCTATTAAATACCTGAAAATTATCATCATAATATCTCTCATCACTTTCTCACATTCTCTGTCATCACTTTTCTCTCTCTCTCTGTGTGTGCAGTCGTGTAGAGTTCCAGATGCGATTCGCGGACAGCCAAAATCGCGGAGGGCAAGTTCGTGAATAAGCAGGGAATTCTGTACTGTAATAGTTGAACAGTTGACACATGGCGACAACTTAGGGAGGCCTTCATCCAGCAGTGAGTGGCTTAATGCCAATAATGATAACATTTAACAGCGATTCTATGTAATGTTATCGCAAGTAACAAAGAATAAAAAAATTTTTCTATTACTCTCAAGCACCCGAAGCCAAACAAATGTGCCAATTGAATCAGTTTTTTTCTGGAATCCGGGTTACGTTGGAAATTGAACATTTTATGCGTTTCACTCCACACTAGACCCATCATCATGAGGTGTTATCAAGAGCTCAGATCTCACGCGTGAACGCACTTGCTAAGCTGTGGCCCCTTAAGTAGGGTGGCCATGACGTTACACCTACACGATCTAACGCCAAAAGTAACCAAATTATGAATCATAAATCCTGGTCGTGAAAGTCAAAAATAAAATGGCTACACCACGTGCTGGTTGCGTGCAATATCAATCGTTGAGTCACCCTCGCTATGGCTGTGTTCATAATTCTTGCTTAAGACGTTGCAATTGCTGAATATTTGCCAGCTCAAAACATAAATATAACCTGGTGACCCGTTAAATAAAATAAGTGGTGGTAAATTGCCATCACCATTTATTAATCACACCACATCATCCCCCACACCATGCATTACCGTACATCTTATGGTGATTCGCGAATGTTACTTTAAAAAAGAATATACATAAATACAATTTTAAGTGATTTTTTTTCCGTGACCTCATTACAAATTTTGATTTCACAAAAAATGTATTTCAAACTGCTGCTATTGATTTTTTTTAAAAAGGACATTGTATTTTTTCGAGTACCATCGTATAAAGTGTATTTAACTCGCACGCTTTAAAGAGCGTGCTCAAGACAATTACCATTTTTTTTAATTGAAAGAATACACGAGAAAGGGATTTATAATATAAAAAAAAATTGGGCAAATTATAGATTTGGACCTAACCCGTTTAACCACCTGCTCCCCTAGCTGCTGGCACACCCTGAATGGGAGTTAAGCCTTTCAAGAAGAACATCTCAACACTGTACCGCTCACTATACACTCCAGTTGGGACGTGTGTCATTATTATGGATTAAATACGAAAGTCATGGAATATAGAAACAGAGAGGACGTTTTTTTTTACATGTATGCGACTCATAGCCAGTGGTCTCTTTGACATCAAATTAAACATTTCCGAATGAGACACACGATCGTGGGAGATTGATGTGCAACATTTAAGTCCGGTACTATATGTGGAAGAATATTGACTTAAAGCTTTCGTGACTGCAGGAATTCATATTCTTGATGACGACGATTGCTTGTGTTGTGATCGAAACGTCGTGATATGATTATTTTTATTATTGGTTCAATCTACGTGGCTTTACCGAAAGACCCAAAGAATATATGTGGAAAGTTGGTAACATTGCAGCGCTACACATGGGAAGTTACATGATACAGTTTAAGCAGCCAATTGAAACATCACAGGTTGCTTCAATGACAATTAGAGCACCTTCATGAATAATTTAATCAGATATAGTCTCGTAAAAAAAGAAACGGGTGTTGTACAAAGACCACACCGTTCCTTAGAGTAGATGCAATGGGTTTAAAGGTCATTAAAATAAAGTTACACGCTGCACAGCATTTGTAAAATATATCTCGAAAAATATGTTCGGTTTAAACTTTGACATTCTCAAGCTGCGGTGAAGCCGTCTCCTAGGCATTGAGTCAAAACTATGGTAACCTTGGGCTCAACGATAAATCAACAGCAGGACAATGGGGGTACAAAAATACCTCGAGGTACTTAAAGCCCAACCCTCGTGGCTAACATGTATTCACCTGCGCACGTGTTTGTTCAATGTCCAATTGACAAAGACATTTGGGAAGAAAAACATAAATATGTTTGGAATTACATCTCGAAACAGCGGCACACATGGATAAGAGAACACAGTATGCACAGGTTAGAGACATTATATTGACTGCTATAAGAAACGTCAAGTGGGATGGGGAAAAGATTAAGGCCTTTGGTTGAAACTAACGGCAGAGTGGCGGCCAGAGGACGGACGACTCCCAAGATGATAATGTCCACCATGGAGATGGAGCGATGAAATTCGCTCGTGGGCGTGTGCCAGACGGATTGTTGCATCACACGACCGTGAGATGCCATCGGCATGGGGGAGAGGGGGGGGGGTTTCATTCAGCAGCGGATTGGTCATGGCTGATGAACACATTGTCCTGCGGAGGGAGCTGGTAGGAACGTTGGGTTGCTCGGTCAATGGCCTGCAGGGTCAACGGCGGCGTGGTGTATTCCGCAAATATGCCCGACTGTGAGGGCGGGCACAAGCCGGCGTGAGTAGGTTAAACGTTGAGTTTTATAAGGGCACCACGGGGTGACAAGCCCCTCCCCACTCAGCCCCACCCCTCCCACCTCCACCCAGCCCCACCCTCCCCACTCAGCCCCTCCCCACCCTCCCCTCCCCTCCCACCCAGCCCACCCACCCCTCTCCACCCAGCCCCACCCTCCCCACCCTGCCCCTCCCTACCCAGCCCCACCCTCCCCTCTCCACCCAGCCCCACCCCTCCCATTTTTGTATGCACGACGGACGGACACAATAATCCCCTGTGGGCTGGTGGAACCAGGTGGTTCCTACCAGTATAATGCCATGGATATTGGTGTGCATGTGTGTGCGCGTGTCTGGGGGCATTGCAGGCAGGATGGGTAATTATTGACCGGTTCACAAGACACCCACGGATCACGGGGTTGCATTCCGATATCTGCAGCAGTGTGGCGTATTTAAACTAAACAATTATTTGTATTTTACCAGAGAAGGCCCACTGAGCTATATAGCTTTTTCAGAAACGACCTGGCCACAACTGATAGCTCAAAGACGTGGCTTATCATGTGGAAATGGATAGCAGCAAAATACTCTTAACACATGTTGATTCTAAATGTGGAGGGAGAAACATGAGGACCCGGAGAAAAATCCACGCGATCATGGGGAGATTATCAAAATGTACAAATATACAGGCATAAGGATTGGGATCGAACCCACGACCTCCTGTATACCAGGCGAGGTAGTTAACATCTCGCCACTATTATTATTTTGGTGAATCAATCCATTGGTGAATTGAGGCCTCCCCAAAATGCCACCACCCCTCACGATCCTGCAATGCATTACGATAAATACATGGTGTGTATCGACTACTGTATCATGATTGTCTACATCTGGTATGCAATATACTTCCTGCAGATGCATAGGACGCTTAGTACATGTACGGCAGCCAGAGGGAACACGACTTAAAAGTACGTCCACGGTGGAGACAGAGCAATGAAATCGGCTTGTGTGCAGGAGCTACATGGATTGTAGCATCACAATACCGTGAGAGATGGGGCAAGCTCATTGAGGTCTTCAGCAATGGACAGATCATCGCTGCTGACAGACGTATGTGAATTTTAAAAGGTAAGGGGGATACTCTACTGATGAACAATTTATTTCGTAGGCTGCCCACTGCTACAGTGCAATGTCATTCGTGGTTTCCTGTCATTTCTGCAATATGAAAATGTCTTTAGTTATTTTAGTACAAAGGGTTGTCAAACATGTTGTGTGGGTGCTAAAACAAGCCAGTGATGTATTAGGGTTGATGTGAATGGCCACGTACTATACGATTGTTAAGTACTGCACAGTATTTGAAACATTACCAAGAGACAGCTTGTGTATCATTACCATTCCACTCCCAAAACATTCTGAACTTTCTAAAAAAAATGTTTATCCTGTAATGTATAGTGCTGTACTGAAGCATGAACTCATCATCACTTGCCATTGTCTATCCACAGTTGGATGAAGGCCTCCCAACACCTCCACCATCCCTCACGCTGCTGTGATACCACAATCTGACTCGATCCTTGCACATTAACTCATCTCGCCGCTCCATCTCCTCTCGGATGGGCTCTCTCCTTGTTCAGCCATTATCACCAGTCTCTTCCATCGGTGAGCAATGTCTTACCCAAAACAGTCCCATTTTAAAGTCAAAATGTCTTTTGGTTTGTGTCTGATCCATGAACCACGTGGTCCTCTCTCTCTCTCTCGGTGCAATTCCCAGTCAGCGTCTCGCCACGTTTCTTTGCCCTCTTGTCAGATATTGTTCCATTTTGTCCGTGTCCGTGGTTGTGCTCATTGTCAGAGCTGCCAAAGTGGACCGCTTTTCAGTATCAACCTCAATTTAACGGACTAGAGTACAGTACTATCACGAAAGGGGGGAATTGGTGACACGGTGGTTAGCACATTGTGTTGTGATCCGAGTTTGATTCCTAGCCACAGTTAACATCAGTGGCGAGTGATAACTGAACAGGCACTGGGCCCCCCTCCTTCACCAACCTGTGCTGAAACAGCACTAAGGCCAAAACATCTCCCATGACCAACATTGTTGGGCATGACCTTGACCTAGCATTGGATTGACAAAGGTCGTTAAATTTTACTGAAACTAGTATTAACTAGCGTACAAAGGTAAAGTGAACCTTACACATTAACATCCCAATAGGCACATAAATGGAGACAAGTTATCCATAAACTTATACGCCTTATAGTTCCACTCAACTGCACATTAGCACCAGCATTACTGTATTAACATTTTTTTCTGGGTACAACTGTGGCTCAGAAGGCACGCCAGGCGTGTGGCCCGTGGCTATGCAATACCACACAATGAGAGCTGTCTGGGCTTGCTTTCCCATCATTAGTACCTGCACGCACAGAAAGCCACTCTCATACACTTTATGACAAAGCAGAGTAGCTGATAAAGTCCATCACAAACATGCGCTCTCTGTCCTTTTTGACACTCGTTGGCATAGTGCTGCGGAGGGGTTCTGTCATCATCGGCCATGATCAATCTACTGCTGGATGAAGGACTCCCAAAATCCATCGCCATCTCTCGCCACGGGGGAAATATAATGGTTTAAAAAAAAACACAACACTGCGAAATGCTTCCATGATGTGTACAGTCAGGGCGACTAGACAAATCTGATTACTGCTTTTGAATATGGCGCACACGATAAGAATGATACAAATTGCATGGATGTATAATAGTGTTGCAGTGATGATGTCATCATGAAAAGATGGTTGTGGTGAGTCGGACACGTGTGCAGGACGGGAGTGGGCAGATTACAGACAGCCAATTGGACTTCCAACCAGAGGTCAACGAACAAAGGCAACAAATGAAACGAGCAGGAAGTATTTGCGAGGTGTGGTGGCATCAGTTGTGATAACATCTTGACCTGAATATCAAAAAGACGCAGCACCAGTTTGTACCAACAGAGTGGTGCACATGGAAAGCCATAAAGGCATACAGTAGAGCATGCAAACAATTCTTCAATAAAATGCAGCCAAGCCATAAAAAATGTGTAAAGTCTGAAAATCGTGTTCTTATCTATGTACCAGCATGGGAACAGCTATCGCAGTTAATTCGTAGCATATTTCATCTCTCGTACTGTACCGAATTTATTCATCTTAAAATGTAAACGTTTGAAATAACATCGTCGGCAGCAGATTCAGTTTCTACAGCACGTCACACCGTCAAAAGTCTGCTTGGACTTTCGTTTTCTGTCGGAGAATGTAGAGTGATAATTATTCTGTGCATTCCAGAAAGGGTGACTCCTTATGTGCGTGTTGTACCTCGCCGTAGCCAGCAGCAAAGCATTGTGTAAAGGTCAGTGTTGTATACTCTACAGCCTGGACACAAACTCTCACACACCGTGGTCAAACATTCACCATCATCAGCCATTCGTTTATCCGCTGCTGGAGGGCTTCCCCACTCCTCCTGCATGTCAACTGGATCACAAAAGCTCCATCTCCCTGGTTGTCGTCCTCAATCGGATGCTCAGTCCCAAACGTGTTGTCTATTATCATGTATGTGTACCAATTGACAGATGCGTGCACGGTGTACAACATTAACATTTGAAAAGATGCGGCTTTGAGAAGACGTCATAATTAGCTTGCACCGCAACAATTGGAGAGAGTGCAACATCTCATTTCCATACCATCTGTTTCACCACCGTCTACCTACATTATTACTATATACCAGAGGTGGGACAAAGTCATTGTTATGCAAGTCCAAGTCGAGTCGCAAGTCATCAAATTCATGACTCGAGTCTGACTCGAGTCCAAGTCACATGACTCGAGTCCACATCTCATAGGTGGGACAAAGTCATTGTTATGCAAGTCCAAGTCGAGTCGCAAGTCATCAAATTCATGACTCGAGTCTGACTCGAGTCCAAGTCACATGACTCGAGTCCACATCTCATAGGTGGGACAAAGTCATTGTTATGCAAGTCCAAGTCGAGTCGCAAGTCATCAAATTCATGACTCGAGTCTGACTCGAGTCCAAGTCACATGACTCGAGTCCACATCTCATAGGTGGGACAAAGTCATTGTTATGCAAGTCCAAGTCGAGTCGCAAGTCATCAAATTCATGACTCGAGTCTGACTCGAGTCCAAGTCACATGACTCGAGTCCACATCTCATAGGTGGGACAAAGTCATTGTTATGCAAGTCCAAGTCGAGTCGCAAGTCATCAAATTCATGACTCGAGTCTGACTCGAGTCCAAGTCACATGACTCGAGTCCACATCTCATAGGTGGGACAAAGTCATTGTTATGCAAGTCCAAGTCGAGTCGCAAGTCATCAAATTCATGACTCGAGTCTGACTCGAGTCCAAGTCACATGACTCGAGTCCACATCTCATAGGTGGGACAAAGTCATTGTTATGCAAGTCCAAGTCGAGTCGCAAGTCATCAAATTCATGACTCGAGTCTGACTCGAGTCCAAGTCACATGACTCGAGTCCACATCTCAGAGGTGGGACAAAGTCATTGTTATGCAAGTCCAAGTCGAGTCGCAAGTCATCAAATTCATGACTCGAGTCTGACTCGAGTCCAAGTCACATGACTCGAGTCCACATCTCATAGGTGGGACAAAGTCATTGTTATGCAAGTCCAAGTCGAGTCGCAAGTCATCAAATTCATGACTCGAGTCTGACTCGAGTCCAAGTCACATGACTCGAGTCCACATCTCATAGGTGGGACAAAGTCATTGTTATGCAAGTCCAAGTCGAGTCGCAAGTCATCAAATTCATGACTCGAGTCTGACTCGAGTCCAAGTCACATGACTCGAGTCCACATCTCATAGGTGGGACAAAGTCATTGTTATGCAAGTCCAAGTCGAGTCGCAAGTCATCAAATTCATGACTCGAGTCTGACTCGAGTCCAAGTCACATGACTCGAGTCCACATCTCATAGGTGGGACAAAGTCATTGTTATGCAAGTCCAAGTCGAGTCGCAAGTCATCAAATTTATGACTCGAGTCTGACTCGAGTCCAAGTCACATGACTCGAGTCCACATCTCATAGGTGGGACAAAGTCATTGTTATGCAAGTCCAAGTCGAGTCGCAAGTCATCAAATTTATGACTCGAGTCTGACTCGAGTCCAAGTCACATGACTCGAGTCCACATCTCATAGGTGGGACAAAGTCATTGTTATGCAAGTCCAAGTCGAGTCGCAAGTCATCAAATTCATGACTCGAGTCTGACTCGAGTCCAAGTCACATGACTCGAGTCCACACCTCTGCTATATACTCTATGCCACATCCTATAACATATACGGTTTTGTAGGATGTGGAAGTGTGGTGTAATAACACACCGAGGGTGGGGAGAGCCTCATCCAACTCTGGCTTTACACGTGGGGCTGGTACATGTACATACGTGCATGTGGTACTGTCATGCAGTGTACAAAGCATGTAACATGTTAACATACACACCGTAACGTGTACATTGAAAGATGATTAGATGTTTTACTGCTACTCAGGAGGTAATACAACCCTGTTATTCCAATGAACCTATTCATCACAGCAGCAAAGTTGACAGGCAACTACTTCATACGTACCCTGTATGCTATTAGATAATTAAGTACACACCACTATACAGACAACACATGCACATACCACGTGGTGTGCATATTGTATTGCTCAGTAGCATACACAAGGTGGAGCGGTGGCACGGTGGTTAGCGCACTGAACTATGAACCCGGCTAGCCACGGCTAAAATCAGTGGCGGGTGGTGATTTCTGATCGGGATCGTCCGAGGAACGATCTCCCAGTGACCGGCGTGGTGAAGTATGGTCAAGCAACCACTCTGAAACCTACAACGGCGTTAGCGATGCCTTCATCCAGCAAAGGATTAGCAAAGGGCTGCCAATAAGCAATATTACTGCGCATTATTATTGAGCATAGAGATTATAGTTTATATATATACACAACACATACCAGATGTGTACAGTGCATTAGTTTACACAGCCTATTGTATATGTGGCCATAACTAAGGTTTCGTTGTATAATCAGCACACAGCATATGTTACAAGCATGTCAAGGGACACGTGTGTTAGTGGGTGTTACTCTGAAGTCGTTGATTATAAACGTGCACCCAACACACGCAATGTACGTGGCATATATTTAACAAACGTGACATATCGGAAGCTTGCTTACACAAACCCCCGTGGGGCTGGACAAACACAAACAACAATTGTCGTAATTATCTCTGCAACACTCATCACACTCACACACACTCACTCACCTTGCCGTTGTGAAATCGTTTTCTTTACCGAAATAC